>NC_063335.1:45384303-45430858 GCF_021869965.1 Rhincodon typus
CTGTTTCCTCTCTGCTAACCAATTCTGAATCCATGCCTATATATTACCCCCAGGCCATCTGCTTTCACTTTGCCTCCTAATCTCTGACCTTATCAAATTCATACGTACTTTATCAATTAAATTGACATTACCAAAATCCAAATACACCACATTCACTGGTTCTCCCTTATCTATTCTATTAGTTAAATTCACAAAAAAAATCTGCAGTAGATTTGTTAAACATGATTTGCCTTTCATAAACACATGCTAGATTTGTCTAATTTGTTAATGCTTTCCAAATGTTCTACTGTCACATTTTTTTATAATAGACTTTAGTCTTTTCCCCACCACTGCTGTTAGGCTGAGTAGTCTGTGATTCTCTGTATTTTTATCACCCTCCCCTTTTAAACAGTGGGGTTACAGTTGCCAGCCTCCAATCTAAAGGAACTGCTCCAGCATGGGACATTTAAGCGACTCTTGGATAGGCACATGGATGATAGTAAAATGAAAGGTATGCAGGTTAGTTTGATCTTAGAGTAGGATAATAGGTTGGCACAACATCGTGGGCTGAAGGGCCTGTTCTGTGCTGTACTGTTTTATGTTCTATGTTTCATGTTCTATATATGGGAATTTGGAAGACGACCATCCAATATTACCAGGACCACTTCCTTTACTAATCTGAGATGTGGATTGTCAGGCCTTTAACCCCATTAATTTCCTCAGCACCATTTTCTTCCGAATTCTAATTTCCTTCAGTTCTACCTTCTCAGTGGACACTTAGTTCCCCAACATTTCTGGGATGTTATTCTGGGAAGTGTTCTTTTGTGTAGGCAGAATCAAAGTATGAATTCAATCCTTCAGACATTTCTTTGTTGACTGTTATAATTTCTCCAGTTTCTGAGTGTAAGGAACCTATATTTGCCTTTCCTAATCTGTATCTTCTTCACATATGTATAGAGATACTTCCAGTTAGTTTCTATGTTCCCAACAATTTTATTCTATTTTCCCCTCTTGATCAAACTATTTGTCCTTTTTGCTGAATTCTAAAATGGTCTCAATCCTCAGGCTTGCTTCTTATTCTGGCAATGTTATATGTCTCCTCTTTGAATCTAATACTCTCTCTAATTTCTTTTGTAGGCTATGGTTGAGCCAACTTTCCTCTTATTTTTATGCGTACAGGAATGCATAATTGTTGCAACTTACATACACGTTCTTTCAAGAAGAATCATTGCCTATTCACCATCAACTCTTTCTGTAAGATTCCCCAATTCACCTTTGCCAATTCATGTCTCATATCCTTGTAGTGTCCTTTATTTAGATTCAGGAACTGAGTTTCGAATTTGACCACTTCACCCTCCATCTTAATGAAGAATTTTATCATATCATAATAGGGAGCTGGTACAACAACGTTGTTAATTAATCTTTTCTCATTGCACAGTATCCAGTTTAGAATAGCCTGTTCACTAGTTTGTTCCTCAATATATTGGTTCAAAAAAAAATCACATACAGAGTCCAGGAAATCCTGCTTCCACAATACCATTGCTAATTTGGTTTGTCCAATCAAAAGTGAATTAACGTCACTTATGATTACAGTTGTAGCCTCATTCTGAATCTCTGATTTCTTGTTTAATACCTTCACTTACATCTCCACTTCTGGTTAAGGGCCAATAGATAACCCCCAACAACACTCGTCCAAGTTCATTTAATCCCAGAAGTTTCCTTCCTCCCTGAATAACATTTGTGGATGTCTCCTATTTTATCCTGTTTCAGGTGCAGTTCAAAGATCTCATCCATTTGCCCCATAAAAATGTTAATTGGTGGGGTGGATTGGCACTCTGCATTGAACAGTATCATAGCATCATATAGCACAGAAGTAAGGGATAACACAGTGTGGAGCTGGAGGAACACAGTGGGCCAGGCAGCATCAGAGGAGCTGGAAAGTTGATGTTTCAGGTCGGGACCCTTCTTCAGAAATGGGGGAGGGGGAAGGGAACTCTGAAATAAATAGAGAGAGGAGCGGTGGGGCTGGGGACTGTAGGTGGGATGGTGATAGGTGAGTGCAGGTAGGCGGGGGTGTGGATTGATCATTGAGGTGGGAGGAGCAGATAGGTGGGTGTTTGATGAGGGTGTCAGTGGAGGGGGACTGGTTGGGCCTGTGGGAGAGGAAGAAGCAGAGAGCTTTTAGGCCATCTGCGTGGGAATGCAAGTGTACTGAGATTGGATGCCCATAGTGAAGGTGAGGTGTTGGGGCCCAGGGAATTGGGAAGTCTTAGTGGAGGTGGAGGGCGTGGGTGGTGTCCCGGACGTAGGTAGGGAGTTCTGAAGAAGGGTCCTGACCCGAAATGTCAATTTTCCTGCATCAAATATCAGGCATTCAATTGAAGACCTCTTCTTGTTGGGAATAGTTATTGCCTGCTGCTTGTGGACACAAATATTATTTGCTGCTTATTTTTCAATATCGTCTAGCTCTTATACAATATTACAATATGTAAACAGTGTTAGTATTGCAGCTTCATATGCACAGAAAGAAGATCTGTTATTGAATAGTACTGAACAGTTGTTAAATAAATTGTGAATCAGAACAGCGCAATAGTCAGGAATATTTCTATGTGTATCTCCATTTTCTATTCATAACTTTACATATCTATGAGAATGTTCAAGAATTGTACACTGTATTGCTGGAAATGAATACAATAGATGGCCTAGCATCAAAACTCCTGTGAAAAGCTCTCACTGACTGAGCCAAGCTGCGTTAAGTGCTTAATAATGTGTCTCCTGGAACTGAAGCAATTGTATCAACTATTTGGTCCTCTGGTAACTGGAATGTATCAGGTAATCAATCGCTTAATGTTTCTTATATTTGTTGACCTCAGTGTCTTATTCCGAGGCAGCTAGAAACCTTGCTTTCAGACAGACCCGTTTCTTCTTCTGTGCTGGAAGATTGCAGCTAATGGACTACTTCATAAATCAGAAGGGTGCCTGGGGTTTGTTAGATTCCCAGTGCTCCATAAATTCACTTATGCAGTAAACTTAAATATTCAGTTCCATCAGAAATCAGATTTATATCACAGTGTCACTCAGAAATATGAAAGATGTTCCTGCATGAGATCAGGGTCTTCTACGCTCCCTGAGTTTATAAATGATCTTGTCAATGATCCTGGGATGATGGCACCTGACCACACAGAATAGCACACAATTCAATAGTCCAAGTGCATGCAAACTGCTTGATCCCCATAATTATTGTCCTCATTATCACACACGAGTTGATCAAGCCATTACAACAAGGTTAGCTGCAAAAAAAAGATTTTTTTTTATTTTGCCAAATAACAGGCAGCCCTCAGGTCTTTTGGCTTTCACTGACAGAAGAAAACAATTTACAACAACAAAAAGTGGGTTTTCGTCTTCATCCACGATTGACAGTGGAGTTTGTATTTTTTTAAATTTTGCCTCTGAAGGTGCTCTCTCATGTTAAATGTAGTTTCAGGTGTGGGCTTGCTATCCTCTGGTACTTTATCCCTTTTCCATTTCATGGACACTAGACCCAACTGCCAAGGGCAGTCCGCTTAACATCCTTCTAAAAGTTAAAGTACAGGCGTCCAGTCCTTGCTCTTGAAATAGTTGTGAGGGTCTTTGCACACACAGGTATTGGGCCTAACACTGTTTCTCGAAGCTAGAGTGGCTGTTGACAAGGTAACCTAGTCTGCATGCATGCTCAAAAGGGACCATTGGAGGTTGCTACAAAAACATTTTTTTGGAAAAAGATCATGGATGAATGGGTTCAGAATGTCACCTACCCAACTCAGCTGCCACCCCGCACCAGGATCATGCTACCAGGAAGGATTGAACAATCCAATTCCATCAGCCGCAGTTTGACATAAACTGATTAGCAGACCAAGACTAAAGTTCATTTTTAAAGAATTAATTGAAATGCCTTTAAGCCTAATGCCATAAAATTCCAACTGTACCTTTGCT
This sequence comes from Rhincodon typus, assembly GCF_021869965.1. Taxonomy (NCBI): domain Eukaryota; kingdom Metazoa; phylum Chordata; class Chondrichthyes; order Orectolobiformes; family Rhincodontidae; genus Rhincodon; species Rhincodon typus. Next base: position 45,388,255 of record NC_063335.1, read on the forward strand.
CAGATAAAGTAATAATGTCTTTTGACTCAGAAGGCCTAAGTTTTAGATACTGGTGCACAGAAGTTGAAATGGACATCAAGCCCAGAAACGGGCAAAAAGCCTCTTTCAAATTACTGAGTTCCATTGGAACTTACTGAGGATACACGAAACAGAGATCTGGAGATGGGTCAGGACCGACCAGCAGGTAAGGGCTATACGTGGTCCCGATGCAGGAGAATGGCAGAAATGGAAGCATAGAGCTGGAACCGAGTGAATCTGAGTTCTGTCAAATTAGCTGCCCACATCCAGCAGCCGTTTCCAGTTCTACCCATTCAGAGTCATACCATAATTGCTGGCCAAGAGCAATTTTCAAACGTTTGTAAATAAAAAGCTCCCTGCAAATTGTTTTGAGTCATTTGGTAGCAGTTACTTATAGATATTGAGCAACCACAATCTTCAGAGATTGTCAAAATGGAAACGGTTTTAGATAGATTTGAGCTCTTGAGAGTTTGGCTGACACAGTATAATGGAAAACCAATCCAATTTAAGTCCAGGCATTTATTAACTTGACACCGTTGAACTGCCTATTACGCAGCAGCTCACCACCTCAGGGTTAGCTTGGTATTGGGCAGCTTGAAGGTTAATCTGTTGGAGGAGGAGGATGTGAAAGGAAGTTCGTGGTAAATGCAGCCCGAAGGTCACCTGCTGTTTGTGACCCCATCAAAATCTTTTTTGCTTATAACCTTAGGCTTTTTTCCTCTTTGCTGTTTAGTTGTCAGAGAGGACCTACACTCATACATACCCAGGCAAATACCTGGGCCGTGGGGCATAAACTTCAGAAAATATATCAGTGGAACAGCAGTAGGGCAATGATGTTCACCACAGATACTTAGCACTGTTACAAACTTCATACTTGTGAGGCAGGTCAAGTTAAAATGGACCCTTTTAGCTCTCCTTTATGAATAATGTTAAATGAAGTACATCTCAAGAGCATACATATACCTATCGAAATTTACAACCAAAATGAAGATGTACACTGAGTAATTTAAAACCATATATATCATGTGGAACTAATATTACTCAACCAGCTTTTCTCTGCTCAAGAGTTATTGATTCTGCCATCATTTGAATGTTTATTCTTTTACATAAATCACTGCATTCATAAATTTACCAAAATTCAATAAACAATGCAATTTAAGAATCATATATCATCCATTTAAGACCCTTATCAAAATGGCACTGAATTCAATAACATTAGCTCCCTGAAAGCTATGGATAATTTTGTCATCTGGAAACACCAATTGATGTCTTTGGAGGTTACTGCTGTTAAAAAAAAACAAGTCTGTTTGCAGGTCTAACTATTTCAACATCGAGTGTTGCCAGACAATTTTTTTTTACGCTTAATTCAAAATACTGTCGTGTGTTGTGGCCAAGCTCATCCTCATTTTGCATTCAGTCTCATGCTGTGCATCTGAGTCATCTGTTTTTCTAGCAATGTATGGTGGAGAATTAAATGCTCAGTGCTGATTTTGGCCCCAGCCATGGAGAAACTTTGTAGAGCTTTTCATTGCGAAATCTATTGAGTGATGTCAAGTTATCATGCAGCACATTATACACAGCCTGTGAAAGAAATACTTTTAATGGGATTAATGGCCCTTTCTCAGTCCTTACTTTAGGCAGTTACAACTGATATCTGCACTTTCAGTTTCCCCATCAGCAACTTGCATTGATTGTGTCCTGAATGCAGAAAAACATCCCAATGTACCTCACAGCAGAGTAATTAAATAACAATTGAAAGCAATCCACAAAAGGAGAGATAAAAAGGTACTTTAAACAGCATTTCAAAGGAGGTGAGAGAAATAGTGAAAGAAAGGCTAACATTTTACATAGAAACAGATACTGTGGATAAAGGAGAACTGAAGTGGAAACAGGAAGTGCTGGAGAAACTTAGCAGGTCTAGCAGCATCAGTGGAGACAAAGCAGAGTTAACGTTTGGGTCCAGTGACCCTTCTTCAGAACTAGTTGTAACTAGGAAAAGATTGGTATATTTGCTGAAGGTGGGGTAAGGGGAGGAGTGAATGATAGGTGGAGATGGAGCTCAGAGAGAGAGAGAAAAAGTGTTAAGCAGAATAAGGAACAGGTAAAGGTCAGCCTGGAAGATAGCTGCTAATGGGGGCCATTTGTGGCTAATAATGGGCTGTTTGTGGTAACAGCCCATGTGATGACAAGGCCTGATGTTTGGGGGACATGGTAGAAGGTGCTCAGGCCCTAAAATTATTGAACTCGAAATTGAGTCTTGACGGTTGCAGTGTCTTCAAGCAGAAATTGAGATGTTGTCCTTCAGCTTGTGCTGAGCTTTGCTGCAGCACTGCGACAAACCTGAGACAGAAATGTTAGCCAGGGAACAGGGTGGTGTGTTGAAGTCGCAGACAATTATAAGCTCAGGGTCATTTTATCAGACACTGTGGGCGGAATCTTACAGGTGTCTGAGCAATGTGGGCTATGGCGAGATTTGTAACAGAATCTCACGAGAAGTCCATCAAGGCCCATTCTCAATGTCAGGAGCAACTCACGCTATCTCTTAACCTTTTTACAAGCTGCTTGGTGCATTTATGACTAGGCCGTGGCAAGCTGACAACTGAGAGGGATTGCCTTCTTGATGGCACAACTCACCTTATTAATATGCAGCTTTCTATCTTACTAAACTCACCAAACATGCTAGGTGTTGAGAAAACTCAACATGGAAGCCAAAGTGAGCACCTGACAGATTCAGCTCATTGCTTGCTTTGAACAACCTCAACGTTGCATATGACCAAACTCAGGGCACAATCCATGGGCACCAGCCAACATGTACCCTTCATCCACAGGTATTAGCATCCAACATCTGCAATCCCTTCAGGAACCTCATAGCACCACACTGATAAACTGGCAGAATGCTCTAGAAGTATAGACTTACATTGCAGGGCAGACCAGCCATGTGCACGGAAGTGCTGCGGAGGGGACAGTTTGCATAGGGACAGGTAATCACCTCAGGGGTTGGACCAGGCCATGTCTTAGGGCAGCTTCCTTGATCTCTTAGTGCTCGCTCACTTAGCGCCGACCTGAATGCCCACAGTATCCTTGCCTTGTGTGTCAACTAATACAGTCACATAACTAGGCCGCTTACCTTGCTGGTCAGCAGTCTTCAATTAAGGGAGCAAACATCTTGTTGTACGGCAATATACTACATTAATCTCACATTTGCTTCATCTGCCAGTGGCTTTTATGGCAAACCCGATGTGCATGAAGAGAGAGATAGATACTTCTTTGAGATTTTAAAGACATCTCGGGGTATGGGGAGAAAGCAGAAATATGGCATTGAGATAAAGGATCAGCCATGATCGTATTGAATGGTGTAGCAGGCTCAAAGGGCCAAATGGCCTACTCCTGCTCATGGTTTCTATTGCTTCTATATGCAACTATCAGTCAGCCATGTCTCAAAGTTTTCATGGAGCAGTCCTCACTGAAGGCAGGCAGCTGTCAGTAAGAGGGTCTGGGCTCAGTAAGTCACACACAGGCTCCAATATTGGTTCAGGGGATTGGCCACCATTTGTAATCTAGTCAGACTCATTCAGTTTGGGGGTTCCTGCCCATGACGTCTGGGGAGTGGGTCATGGTCCGTTCTGCGGTTCCGTAGGTGTCTGTCCAGGTCTGGACACTTCTCCCTCGTCTGGGGCTGTTTGGTTAGGCTGCTCAGGGGCTGGATCACAGCCACTCCATCTGGTGTGTTCACAGAAACGAAGACAAAATGGAATGCAGTCCCTGAATGCCGACTCCAGAGCGTATTCTTCTGCCTGGCCCCATGTAGAAGCCAGTCTCTGGCAGTCCTCTGAGCACAAGCGACCTGGGCTAATTCTCTCTTGGTCAGCTGTAGAGTTGTTGCTGTGAGGTACTGACCAACTTGTGGGCCCACACTCTCGAAGCCTGACATTCCCAATGAGGTGTCGGTATCTGGACTAGTGCAGGTGCAGGAGGCAGCGATGTTTTCTCTGAGGTCTCTGTATTTACATTCCCTTCAGGAGGTGGCTTCATGGGGAGCCAGGTGTTTCTCTGCGGATGTGCTGGATATACCTGCAAGACATGAGACAGAGGGAGAGAGAGACAAGGCATTGCAACCACTGGCTAGAAGTGTTACAATGAATGAAACTGACAAAGGGGTAAATGCGAGAGTTGTTGTAGAACAAAGAGTGGTTGTCAGGTCATGATGTCTCTGCATCTCTGAAGGAGCGGTCCATGTCTTGTCTTGCGAAGACCAGGATTCTCTTCTTATGAGGGGTGAGAAGCCGAGTATTAGGTATCTTTATGGGCTCACTGTGGCCTGTATGGGCTATCTTCTCCTGTATTGAGAGAAAGGGAGGGATTAGAGTGTTTCACTGAGTTGAACATGGGTGGCTTGGCTGTTGGGGATAGTGCAGGTGGTAGAAAGGTAATGAGGAGTTCTGAGCAAGTAAGTAGGCAGTGCAGAGGGTATGCAGGGTTGGTAACGTGAAAAGTTGGAAAGGGTTAGAGTGAGTGACAGAAGATGTTGCAGCAATAGTGTGAGTGATAGGTCAACAGACTTAGTGGGAATTGGGTGCAGTAGCCCAGATAGAGTGAGTGTGAAGTAACAGAGTGTTGCATTTGCCTTGGCACAGTGGAGAAGAAGATCATTGATCTTCTTTCTGCACTGCTGGCCATTCTGCCACACCGTGGAGATGCCATTGGCCTGGGCAGTGACCTTGGACCAGGCAGCCAGGTTCTGGTAGTATGGTCTCCTGTGCCAGTCCTCCAGAAAGAGGACTCCTCTCCTTTGTACCGCCCAACACCAGTATCTCCAAGCTTTTCTCAGAGAATTGTAGTACCTTCTTTGACTCTCTTCCATGTTCACATTCTGTCCTTCAATGAGCAGGTCAGCATCAGGATGCCAGGACTCGTCTGGGTGCAAAGTGGCTTTTAAAAGAAGGCATGGATGCAAGGAATGCTTGGTTTTGGGCACATAACCACCCATTGGTGAGTTGTTCTGGGAATGGCATGCGGTCAGATGGGATCAGAATTGGTCGTGAGGGACACTATAAGACCAGGTTTGTTAACTAATGGAGCAGTTTATTAAGTTATGACAAGAAACTTGCTAGGCTCACAGCAAAAAACTGTAAAAAAAAACTCAATGTGACTTAGTCTTAGCTAATGACATATAAGATTCAGCTCAGAGTTAACATTTTGAGTCAGTTCTGAAGAAGAGTCATTGGTCTTGAGACATTATTGATTTCCCTCTCTCCACAGATGCTGCTAGACCTGCTGAGTTTCTCTAGAACTTTTTGTTTCATGTTTGCATTTATAGAGCACCTTTCATGACCTTAGGACACCCAGAGTGCTTTACAGATAGTGTGTTTTTTTTGAAGTGCAGTCAATGCAAGGAATGCAGCAACAGCTGTCACTTTGTGTGCAGTAATCTCCCACAAGGAGTAATGTTATAACGACCAGATAATCTGTTTTTTGTTATAAATTTTCTGAAGAAGGGTCCAAGACCCGAAACGACAGCTTTCGTGTTCCTCTGATACTGTCTGGCCTGCTGCGTTCATCCAGCTCTACACCCAATTATCTCAGATTCTCCAGCATCGGCAGTTCCTACTATCTCTGTTTTTTATTATGTTGATTTAAGAATAATAATTAGATCTGACAGCTCCCATTTGAAATAGCATTGTGGAATGTTTAACATCCATGTGAGGGAACTGAAGGTTTTAGACATCTTATTTAGAACACAGCACCTCCCGCAACGCAGCATTTCCTCATTGCACTGGAGCACCAGTGATTTCTGTTCTCAAATCATTGGAGTTGGACCTGAACTCCCAATTTTTTTGACTCAGAGGTAAGATGTGAGATACCAATTGAACTCCTGTGGGCATTTTTAGAGGGAAAAGAAGAGACTGTCTGATAACTTCTCTTGCATCTGCAGTATCAATTTCATTTCGGTGGCATGAAAGCTTTTGATTTAGGCCCCACCAGTAAAGTATCAGCCGCATGAGAGGGAGGAATTGTGTCAGTGGCAATCTCATAATCTAGAGACCCAGTCAGATGTTCTGGGTTTGAATCCTACCACAGCAGATGGTGAAATTTGAAATCAATAAAATTCTGGGGTTAAAAGCTAGTTCAGTGGTGACCATGTAACCACTATCAATTATTGTTTAAAAACCCATTAGATCTGGTAATGTCCTTTAGGGAAGGAAACCTCCCACCCTCACATGGTCTGGCCTATGTGTGACTCTCTAGACCTGCAGAATATCATTGACTCTCCACAACCCTCTGGGCAATAGGTGCTAGCCCAGCCACTGACATCCACATTCCACAATTTTAAAAGTCACAATTTTCTGTAAAAGTGTGGATCAGTTGAGTGGAAGTCTGAGGAGATTGACAAATTATTTTCCCTGATTAACCCACACCCTTGATGCTTGACAATTTAATTCCCTTGCGACATCCACATATTGGTTCTAGCTCTTGGCCCAAGAATGACACTCCACAGCAAGCAATAAGTGATACAAATGTAATTTTCTTATTTGCAAGGACAACATTATTTGCTCATCTTTAATTTGGCCAAGAGGTGTTTAAATTAATTTCTCCCTCCACCTCCAGTACATTTTCTGAAAGCAGGGGATGTTGGTTTTTACGCAAAGGAAAACGTAAGAATTGGGTGAGGCCTACCCTGGGGAGTCAGAGAGTGACACTGATGGTACGAAGAGGTGAGGGGACATGCACAATATCTTGGTTATCTTCCCATTACTCCAAAGCCATCTGTAATAATACTGGGGTGAGATAGCACCGAAATCTGCAGCCAGTCAAACTCATTTAAATAAACAGTTAGTGGTTAATTCCTCTTGGATGCTCAACTGACATCAATGATACACTGCCCACACTGTAACACAGTTAGTGTGAGCAGATGTGGGAAGTCTTGTGTTTTTAAAAGAGTGAGAGGGAAAGGAGCACTATCTTCGATGGGGACGGGATTCCTCACTGTGTACTGGAGACAACCTCCACAAGATAGTTCCACCCCATCCAGGTTGTAAAACCCAATTGTCCACTCCCCTTCAACCTCCCCCCTTCCTGAGATGCTAAACAATCCCTGCCAAAAGCTGCCAATCTAGAAGAAAAGACCAGGAAAGCTTGCAAAAGACACCTGGTGGAATTACTCATCTTGTATCCTTCAAAATGGAGCTCCTTTGTGCATTAGGATGTTGATTGTTTTTTACTGCTTTTATTCCCACTGGGGACTTCATTGGGTCTACAGTCCATTGGAACTTTCAACCTGGGACTGCTACCAAGAGCTCTGGCACTGCCAGGACTACAAGAGCTGCCAGTCAATCAAATTGTTCCTCCCACTGAGATAGAGAAGTCCCATTTTGCCTTTGGTATTGCTGTCTGCAGTGTACCACAGCTACAGCGTTGATGTGATTGATCTATCATGGGGTAGTTTTGGGTGGGGAGGAGGTAAAGTAATTTGTACCCCTGTAAAATTCTGCTGATTGAGTGGAACAGTTAGGGCAGATAGAGCAAAATGATTCACACTTGTAGGACCGAGTTGCAAATCCCTGAAAATACACATGGGCCAGATCGTTCAGCAGTCGTTTTAGGAAACATCTTCTCATTAAGAGACTGGGAAAAGTTTGGATCATAGATTCTCATTTACTGAAGATATTAAGAAGATGTAAAGAAATGTGGAGGTAAGGTAGATATATGGGGCAGAGTCTTACATTTTTTAGTTGTGTTTTTTGGAAGGGTTTGTCACCACATGGCCTATTGAATTTTTTTAGTGTATCTTTACCAAACTCACTTCATTAACTACCTATCTAACCCGTGGTGTCCTTCTCATCTTGTTCTAGCTCCACTGGACTGGAACAAATTCATGGAACAACTTGCCATTGCCCAGAATTGAATATCATCTGTGATGCCAGTGTGCATCAAGCACCATTGATTTAGAGCTGCCTAACACACTTCCTCAGAATTGCCCTGGATATAGCAGACGAGGGACTCTCAAGCCAAGGATGTCATTGACAATATTTCTAAGGAAAGCTTGCCAATTGGATACAACCCTTGGCATCAAGGCTGCATTTGACCAAGTGTAGCATTAGGGAGGCCTAGCAAAACGGAGTCAATGGAAATCAGGGAAAAACTCTCCAATGGTTGTAGACATACCTAACACGTTGGAAGACAGGTGTGGTTGTTAGTGGTCAGTCATTTCAGCTCCAGGACAACTCTGCAGGTGCTCCTCAGGGTGGGGTGCTAGGCCCAACCATCTTCAGTTGTTTCATCAATGACCTTCCCTCTATCATAAAGTAAGAAATGGGGGTGTACACTGATGATTGCACCATGTTCAGCACCACTCACAATTCCTCAGATACTTAAACAGTCCATTTCCAAATGCAATAAGACGTGGGCAACATCCAGGCTTGGGCTGACAAATGGCATGTAACATTTGTACTGCACAAATGCCAGGCAATGATCAGCTCTAGTAAGACACAATCTAGCCATAGCATCTTGGCATTCAATGGTGTCACCATCACTGAAGCCCCAACTGTCAACATTCTGAGAATTACCATTGACCATAAATCGTACTGGACTCGCCATATAAGAACAGTGGCTATAAGAGCAAGGCAGAACTTAAGAGTACTGCAGCATGTAACTGACTTCCTGTTTTCCCCAAAGTCCATCCACCAGCTACAAGGCACAAGTCTGGAATGTGATGGAATACTCCCCATTTGTCTCTAACAACACTCAAAGAAGTTTGGCACCATCCCGGATAAAGCAATCCATTTGATCGGCATCACATCCATAAACTTTCAGTCACTCCGCTACCCGTAGTGTGCACCATCTACAAGATGCACTGCAAAAATTCACCAAGTTTCCTCAGACAGCACCTTCCTAAATCAAAACCACTTCCAGTGGAAGGACAAAGGCAGCTGATACATGAGAATGCCGCCAAGTTTCGCTCCAAGCCACTCACCATCCTGACTTGGGAATATATCACCATTCTTTCAGTGTTACTGAGTCAAAATTCTGGAATTCTCTCCCTAGTGCCATCGCTGGTCTACCTAAAGCACATGAACAGAGAGGTTCAAGAGGGCATCCTACCACGACCCTCTCAAATACTCTGCACCTGTTGGCCTTTCAGTAGCCTTTTTTTTACCACTTATGTATCCATTGCTATCTTCTCCTCATTGCTCAATTTAATAAAGAATGTGACTCTTTGCAGGTTGCTGATCCCATTCAGTATTCAAATGTGCTCAGTGTATCAGTGAATGCTGTTATGTAGCTGTGCTGAAAAACCATTGACATTGCCATAAACTGTAAAGGATGGGGCCTAAGCAGACTTATCCACTTGTGTCTTCACCTTTAACTCTTCCTACTTTCTTCAACTCAAAGGGATGGCCACGTGTACCCGCCTGGGCCCTAGTTATGCCTGTCTCTTTGATAGTGTGTGGAGCATTCCTTTTTCCAGTCCTACTCTCTGGCTCCCCGATCCTAAGTTCTTTCTCTGGTACATTGATGACAAAACATCAGTACTGCTTCCCTCTCTCATTCAGATTTGGAAAAGTTTATCTATTTTGCTTCCAATTTCTACCCTGCTCCCACCTTCACCTAGTCCATCTCTGTCTCCTCCCTTCCTTTCCTTGACATCTCTGTTTTCATTTCTGGGGTTAGGCTGGCATTCAATATCTACTACAAATCAACAGATTCCCACAGTTACCTTGACTACACATCCTCACACACCCTGCTTCCCGTAAAGACTCTATTCCATTCACCCAGTTCCTCTGTCTCCGTTGTATCTGTTCCATTGATGGCAACTTCAACAAGGGGTCTCCGAAATATCCACCTTCTTCCTCAGTCAAGGATTCTCCACACTTAGGTTGATGATGCCCTCAGCCATGCCTGACCCACCTCCTGCACTTTGGCCCTCACCCCCTCTCTTCCCTCCCACATGTGATGGGGTCCCCCGATTTTCACTTACCATCCCACCAGCAACCATATCTGAAGGATCATTAGCCCCCATCTCTGCCACCTCCAGAGAAATGCCACCACCAGACACATATTCCCCTCCCCTCCCTTGTCAGCCTTCCGCAGGGACCGTTTCCTCTGGGACACCCCGGTCCACTCCTCCTTCACTCCCAATATGTCCCCACAGCCCCATGGCATCTTCGCCTGCAACTGCAGAAGGTGTAACACCTGCCTGTTTACTTCCTCTGCAATGCTTTACCTGCACTTCACACAATCTAGTCTACTGCATTCACTGATCACAATGTGGTCTCCTCTACATGGGGGGGATGAAGGGCAGACTGGGTGACCGCTCTGCAGAACATTTATGTTCTGTGTGCAAAAATATCCGTGAGCTTCCAGTTGCCTGCCACATCTTGTTCCCTGGCCAACATCTCTGTCTCAGGCTTACTGCAGTGCTCCAATGAAACTCAGTGCAAGCTGGAAGGACAGCATCTCATTTTCAGCTTGGAACCTTACAACCTTCTGGACTCAATATAGAGTACAATAATTTTAGGGCTTGAGCACCTTCTCCCATGTCCTGACCCCAACTCCTACACACCAGGCCTTGTCATCACATGGGCTGCTACCACAAACAGCCCATTGTTGGCCACTAATAGTCCCCATTAGCGGCTATCGATTCTCCCAGGCTGACCTTTACCCATTCCCTTGTCTCTCTCTGGGTTTCATCTCCACCTGTCGTTTACTCCTCCCTCTCTCACCCCATCTTCAGCCATCCTTTTCACAGCTACAATCAGTTCTGAAGAAGGGTCACTTGATTCGAAAAGGTAACTTTGCTTTCTCTCCACTGACGCTGCGAGACCTGCTGAGTTTTTTCAGCAATTCTTGTTTATGTTTTTGATTACCAGTAATTCTTTGGTTTTTAATCCACTTGGGTATTGTGTTTTGATGATATTAAACAGGATGCACTTGACCTGCCAGTTACTGTAAATGGAGATATGGATGCAGAATGTGATTCAAATAATCGAAGATATAATTACTAAAATACACATCTGGTAATTTTTTTCACATTCCACAATTGGTGCCTTCCACAAATCCCCCTTCTTTTAGTTGCCTTCTCTGCATCCCTAAGATATTCATATCTATCATTGTACACCTGTGTTCAGCACTATTTGTATTTTAATAGGATTAAATGTCATCTAGCACATCAATACATTGACATGATTTTGTGAGCAACTTATTTCATTGATTTAGTAATTAAGTGTGTAAAAACACTGAAAAAGTAAGGCAGCCCATACAGTTATCAATGCTCTGAAAATGGCACTGCCTGGATGAAATATCAAATTATTGAGGCTACCACCAAAGGTTTACCTGATTCCAAACGTTCATCATCAACATGTTGCTGTGTCGGATCTCAAAGATAGATTGTTTGCCTCCACCACCTCCCAATTTGTCATTCAATTTCACACTGAATCCATTCACCATTTTCCTTTAGCTTGTTGCTCTTTCTAAAGTTATGGAGGTTCTTGCAGGGCACATTATGTTGGTTAATCAAATAATGGCTAAGATCTTGAGTGCCGAGAAGGTGCTGTTTGGAGGTGGTGGAGGCAAATGGTCTAGCTTTGAGGTATAGCCTCTGTAACTTGATATTTCATCCAGGCTGCACCATCTCGTGAGCACTGCTAACTATACAAGCTATCTGACTTATTAATGAAGAGTCAATGTACTACTGGTTTGACATTAGCTGTTGATTCAATCTGCACCTGGAAACTGGTTTGTCATACTTTAATAGGTTGCCTGGTTCTATTTTCCAGAACCTCAGTGCACACTCAGGGTTCACTGAGCTTTGCCTTTGTCGATATGTGCTTAAGCCTCTCTGGACTTAGATCAGTGAGATGTAACCTAATGCATTCCATTCAGTGTGAATCATATTTGCAATCCAAGTGGATCATTTTGGAAACTGTTTCTTTGTGCATGTCAGATCACCAGCTGGCTAAAGGATGGGGATACTGCTGGATTCTGAGGTGACTTAGTTAGGAATCTGTTGTTACAATCTTGGAGCCCAGTTCATGTTTTTGGCCTGTGTCTCAGACCACAATATTTAATATACATTTCGTTGTGATCACAAATGATGTTATTATTGGATACATCAGATTCCAGAATTAGATCTGGCTTGATTGATTATTTTGCATTTTTTTAAACATGATAATCTTTCGCTGAAACTTCGGTACAAATTTGGCTGCAGATTTGGTTTTAACAATAAAATAGAAGGCTATTAGGCAAAAGAACGAAAACTATACCTAAGCAAGGGATACGATAACAGTTTTAGAGGTTCCAAAACATGTGGCAAAACAAAATCCCATATATTGTGCCACACCATTACTTTACACTTAATCAAACACCAGAAAAGTGTCCTTCCTGTGTAAAATCCACAGGTTTAACTTAACTGCGTATTCTTTATTCAGCTTCTGCAAACTGAAGCCTTTTTCCTTGACCACACACAAAACTGAGAGCTTAGACTTCTTTAGTTGTTTAATAATCTGAGGAGTTCTAACCAAACACTTCTGGTCTGGAAGTTCCACAAACAAAGCACTTTCACTGCAGTGATTTATTTCCTGAATTACTCTGAACAAATACCTGTTTTAAGGAGAAATGATAGTTGTGTTTGACTCCAGTCGGGTCTCCTTTGAACTGAACAAATGCTTTTCACTCTTTGGGAATTTCTAAATTAAAATCAATCCTTGATTATTCTGAAGCAAGCTGATGTCTGACATTGAGTTGAATCTTACATTTTTAATCTGAGTGTCAGTTGCGTTGAATTTTTTAGACCGTTTTGCCATAAGGCCGAGTGAGTTTTCTTACTGTCTTACCACATTCGCCTCTACCTTGCCCCTGTGGCATTACTCTGATCCAATTCTAGCTCCATCTTATCATGCTATTCCTGGATTAATATACCACTTTCACGAAATCCCAGAATTGACAGGCATCCCTAGCACTGATGCCATCTTGAAAAGGCTGCCCTGCACATGGGCAGGTGCCATTATTCTGGAACAGCCTGCATGTTTGTGAAATTTGCTTCAGATATTGCACACATATGAAATTTGGTGCCCAACTTTGTGGGTACGGACTTGCACATCCTGCTGGATGGGATGGTGCACAGCCAGATATCCTCTTACCCCAGGACCATGACACTAGCCCATGCCAGCTTGCTACCCGTGTCAGTGCAGTCTCTGCTGTGGAATCCTCCATTGCTATGTAGGAAGATGTCTTCTTTTCACACAATGTCTGTTGCTGTACATATCTTCCACCAATGCTTCTGCTCCTCTACTCTCACCATTGCCTGCAACATTTTCCAAGCAGACTTTCCCGGTATCCACATGGCAAGCTGCAGTCATCAGAGATCCGCTCTGACTTCCATGTCAAGAATTTTTTGATATCTGGCTTCTGTGAAGTGTTTGATAAGATAGGAAAGTGAATATTAATATTGTGAGTTTGCAATTGTTTAATAAACTATAATCCCCCTTTACTGGCAACTCATGGCTGCCTAGGGAAAAGCATACCTCACTTCTTTTCAAATGCATAAAAGATAGTGCAAGTTGTTCCCAACTTCAAGATAGGACTCACCAGAATTCCCAAGCAATGTTGCCCTGGCTCACATTGTTCAGGCCCCTATAAGATTCCACTCAATGTTATCTCACTCCTACCATAAACTTCCCCCGGCTCAGTAGAAACAATCTTCCATGAGCACTCCATAAGGCATCTGTTCTAACGAGGAGACATTCCACTCCCAAGTATCCCAGATGGCCGCCTTTTTCAAACAATGCTCTTTTCCCCCCACTGTCATCCAAACAGCCCTCCACCATGCCTCCTCCATTCCCCACTCCACAGCGCTTGTCCTCAAGTTCCACCCCACCAGCCTCTGCACCCAATGTATCTTCCTCAAACACGTCCACAAACTCCAATTAGACCCATCACCTGGAACATCTTCCACCCCCCACCCCTCTCTGCCTTCTGCAAGGACCATTCCCTTTGCTACTCCTTAGTTCGCCCCACACTCCCCACCAACTACTCCAACCCGTCCAGTACCTTCCTCTGTAACCGTAAAAGATGCAACACCTGCCCATATACTACCTCCCTCAACTCCATCCAGGGCCCTAAACAGCCCTTCCAAGTGAGACAGAGCTTCACCTACATCTGCTCCAACGTAGTCTATTGCATCCGGTGCTCCCGATGTGGTCTTATCTATGTCAGTGAGACAAAACATAGATGTGTGACCAGTTCGCCGAGCATCAGTCCATTGAACATCTGATCAAGGTTCTGTTGTACTCTGAGGCAACCTTCTTGACTGTCCGCTACACTTCCAATGTTGGTGTCATCTGCAAACTTACTAACCATACCTCCTATATTCACATCCAGATCATTTATATAAATGATGAAAAGCAGTGAAATCAGCACTGATCCTTGTGGCGCACCGCTGTGCACAGGCTTCCAGTCTGAAAAGCACCTCTCCACAATCATCCTCTGTCTTCTACCTTTCAGCCAGTTCTGTATCCAAATGGCTATTTCTCCCTGTATTCCATGTGATCTAACCTTCCTAACCAGTCTACCATGAGGAACCTTATCGAGCGCCTTACTGAAGTCTATATGGATCATGTCCACCGTTCTTCCCTCATCAATCCTCTTTGTTACTTCTTCAAAAAACTCAGTTATGTTAGTGAGACATGATTTCCCACGCACAAAGTCATGTTGACTATCCCTAATCCCTCCTTGCCTTTCCAAATACATGTAATCCTGTCCCTAAGGATTCCCTCCAACAACTTACCCATCATCAATGTCAGGCTCACCAGTATATAGTCCCCTGGCTTTTCCTTACCAGCTTTCTTAATTAGTAGAACCACGTTAGCCAACGGAATAAAAATGTGGAAATCAGCTATACAGTTCCCCATTCTTGCCCACCAAGTTCATCCTGTCTGCCTCAGAAATGAGTCAGATTTTTGGAATGGAAATGAGACCCATGAGTTAAAATGGCTTGAACTTCACATTGATGTTATCATGGGTACCTCTCCTCCAGCCATACCTTCACTCCCAGTTTGTTAATGTAGGTGCTATAGTTGGATTTTACGTGATGGGATATGCATCTCTTAAGACTGTGCACAATTAGAAATGTGTATGGGTAGACTGTATTCTGCATGATTATCTTATTTTGGAATAAATAGATAGGATATGAATGCTGTCGGTGCTTCTACGGTGGTGAAAATGTTCGAAACATGATTTCTGGCAGTGATCTTTACCAAGGGATGGAACTTACATCAATCGTGCTATCTTTAGAAA
Source organism: Rhincodon typus (assembly GCF_021869965.1). Lineage (NCBI taxonomy): Eukaryota > Metazoa > Chordata > Chondrichthyes > Orectolobiformes > Rhincodontidae > Rhincodon > Rhincodon typus. The sequence continues at coordinate 45,403,564 of NC_063335.1, forward strand.
TACAGTATGTGCGATAGAACTTATTACATCACAGTGGCCTTCAAAGTGAAGGCAGCTATGGGATTTATTGAGGTGAAAATTGAGCCACCCTGCACAATGTCTATCAATAGGTCAAAGATAAATGATGCCTCAATGATTGAAAGGTGACTCACAATCCATGAAATTACTATAACATGTAGCCAACTTTAGAATTTTGTTTGACATCTTTCTTGTAAGAGGCAGTGTAGTCTGGGAACTCCCTCCAGACATATTTTCAAATCTGAGACATAGAAAAAGAGAACCTAAAACAGGCCTACCAGCCTCGGTGTGGAGATTCGTGTGAAAGTGACGTGGGCCAGTAACCCAGCAGATCTTCATTCATCCTTTTAACTTTGACCCCCTGACACCCACAACCATCCCCAGCCACCCCGTACCAAGGCTCTCTCACTTCTAATTCCCTCTGGGCCCCAGAATTTCAGGGTCAAAATATTAGAAAGTACATTATCACTAGAATGCTATGGTAGAGGTTATTGACGTTAAGTTATAATTCACATTAATAAAACTTTCCAGAGTAGACTATTAATGGAGTGTTGTGGTCTATATTATCACAATGAGTTATTCTTTATTGATCATGTAGTAAACTGCGCACTGATGATAGTTTGTTATGGTATGCATTATTAGTAATAGGTTATACAGCAAATATATTAGTTGAAAATGTGTGAGTTGCTGATAATATAGTCATTTTTTTTCTGAAAAGACTTTTCCAACTGCCTCATGCAGTTTAGAGAGGAGAGAAGAGTTATTACCTTTTGTTTATTTTTAAGTCCATTATTAAACTCATGGTGTGATGTTGGTTTCAAACCTCATCATCATGTTTTCAGCTCCAGCTGCTCTCAGGACCTCTCTATACTTTTCCAGCAATGTTAAATTTACTAGAATTTCAAACATAAACCACACGCAGATTTATTCAATTATCATTTATCAGATGGAAGAATGTAAATCTTCCAGCTTAATTTAGAACTAACAGTTTATTCTTTTCTATGTGCATTTCAAATCACAAATGCAAAACGCAATATGGGAGAGAAGCAAATTTTATTTTCTTTTAAAGCACTTGAGCATGAAAATTTTCAGCAAAAATCTGTCGAAGATGAATATCATAAAAGTTAAAATACCAGTTTTAAAATTAGAGACAATACAGCATACAGTAGGCATTCCTCAACTTAAGAACCCTTAGGGATTTTATATTCGTTATTAATAGGGTATAATTCCACCAACAATGAAAAGCACAATTGTCTTATTTGTTTTTCTTATAATTGGCGTAGATAAAGTGGTAAAATTAAACAGGTTTGATTTTGACAGACAAAGATATATATTATCAACACTATTATTGCCATTTAAAAAATCTGACTATGAATCAAACTATGGAAATATGATTCATAAATCGGACAGGATACTGAAATGGTGCTTTCAGAGACAACTCTAAAGAATAAAGGATTTCATCTTTGAAATTTCAGCGTGTCCCAAAGAATTTCAGAGCTTTTAAGTAGCACAGTTATAAGATTGGAGCATAGCTACCAAATGTACTTAGGAAGGTCTCACAAACAGAAGTAAGATTGTGGCCAGATCAGTTGTTTTACATGTGTTAGTTAAGGAATACATAATAATTGCCTTACTTTGCTTTAATGTAGCTTCCATAGGGGACGGCGTGTCACATCCCAATGATGGTACTTTCTCCATTCTACTCTGAAAAATATTCATTGCTGCTGGATCGAAATTCAGGAATTTCTGAATTGACAAACCATGACAGGACGATTGTCATGAGGATTGTAGTGGCTCAAGATAGCTACTGTGGTACTTTCCCAGCGATGGTCATTCTTTCGTTCTTGCCAAATTTTGCTGAGCCTTACTGGCCACTTTTTTTTGGTGCTTTGAAACTTTTTTTAATGGCATCTGAAAGTAACCTTGACAGATTTTTCTTTTTGGATTCCACCATGAATCTAAGGAGCCCAATGAAATCTTTGACTGGTTGCCCCTTGATTGGTTGGTCGATGATGATTTATTGCTGGACAAGTGTTCTGCAACTATTTATTTTACACAGCAAATGTTCTCTTGAAGCTAATAGAACTCCTTCTTAATTCTTAAGGAAGCTGAGGTCCAAACATACAAGCTGGCTGTTCTCCGTGCTTTGGACACCTCAATCATTTTGTATTAAAAACACTTTACTCAAGTGTTCTTGTCAGTTAGGCCGACAAAGGGACACAGAATTTGGTTTGTGGTTCAACTCAGTTTTATTAACAAAATATTTGTTATTAAAAATGCCATAGGAGCATTTCCCAAATTTCAACAATATTTATTCTCTATCTAGCTCTATCCATCTGAGAAAGGATATTACTTGCAATGATCCACATGTTTGGTCTGGGCTATTGGAATCTCCTTCCTCTCTGACGTTTGGATGTCTCTTTTCCATAAAGGTAGGTCCCTCCGGTCAGGGCAGATCTTCTCCTGGATCTTCTGGGGTTGCTGCAATGTCTTCTGTTGTGAGTTGTTCCTGCGAGTCTTCACTGAGAGGCTGGCTTCCAGGTGTGTGTTTTTATCCTCCCTTTCCCGGATCTTCCAGAATATTCCGTGGTCTTTGGCTAATGTGGTCATAAGCAGTGTTCAAAGCATTCAATGGAGTCATTCCAACACCCTTCATTGTTGCCATTCTTGAGAGTAAAGTGCACCTACTCAGATGCTGGCTAGAAGTCAAGATGCGAGGAAGTCTGATCTTTACTTCTCCAATACACAACCTTTGGGCTGGTTGTAACAGGTTCCACCTGATCCTTTGTGATCTCTTAGGCCTTTGTTTCCAGTGTTGCCTGTAGCTGATAGCTGCTGGTTGCTGTTTAATTTTGTTTGGCCAATTTTCTGTCAGGCCTGATTTCTTGAGCTGTGGGTCAATTTAGAAATGTCCAAATTTGGGCTCGTGATCACTTGACCACATGGCTCAAAAGTGAGAGGTATTGATTGTGAACATTTTCATGTACTTATGCATGTGGATTTTTCCAGATGCCCATTCCTGGTACCTTGGGGTATTTGTCTTTTCTATCAGTGTGTGGCACTGCTTAAAACTTGTTTAAGGCATTTTGTTGCCACCAATCCTTGTTTTGCCTTTGGCCTATATAATGACTAGTGGCAGAGGATACACCACCATTGAGTATCCACTGAAGATACACTGTTTTAGAGTCATCGAACATCCATTTTTATTTAATTGAATGGAATTGATAAATGGAATTGATAAATGGAAGTGCCACTGAGTAAATCTTTGTAACATGGCTTCAAATTATACAGTCACAGAGTCATAGAGTAATACAGCATGGAAACAGACCCTTCAGCCCAAAACTGGTCCACGCTGACCATGGTGCCCACTCAGTTAGTTCCAATTGTCCACATTTGGTTTGTATCCCTCTAAACCCTTCCCATCCTTGTACCTATCTAAATGTGTTTTAAATATTGCTTTTGTACCTGCCTCAACCACCTTCTCTGGCAGCCCATTCCATATACACACCACTCTCTGTGTGAAGAAGTAGCCCCTCAGGTCCTTCTTAAATCTTTCCCCTCTCAACTTAAATCTATTCCCTTTTGTTTTCAATTCCCCATCCCTGGGAAAAAGATTATATGCATTCATCCTATCTATGCCCCTCATGATTTAAACAGCAAATTGAGATCGTCTTTTTTTTTAAAGATATATCCAAAATATCCTCTTATTTTTACAGTGTGCTGTAAAATATTAGTCATGGAATAAAAAAAAGAATCCAATGTGAATAAAATTTTTTAAGGATGTGAAAAAACTGGCTTAAGAGAAAGGCTGTAGGTGTTTTATGTTGAAATTCCAGCAGCAGGTTTCTGGGATCTTAATAAAGCTTTTTGCATGATAGTAATTAGCACAACTACATTTTGTCAGTCAGAATTACTTGGACTTTAGAGAGCTGGAACAGAAAAATCTGCTTCCCCTGAAAGCTAAAGTCCAAAGATGTGCAAGTTAGATGGATTGGCCATTCTAAATTACCCATAGTGTTCAGCGATATGTAGGTTTGGTGTGTTAACCATGGGAAATGCAGGGTGATAGGGTAGGGGGATGTGTCTGGGTGGGATGCTGTTCAGTGCGTCGGTGGGCCAAATGGTCTGTTTCCATGCTGTGAGGTTTCTATATAAAAATACTCCTTGTCTCCACTCAGACTGTGTGATGTCAACAAAGTGGATGGAGCCAATGAACATTAACTCCTTCAGAACTATCACTTTGTATATAATCGACTGCCACTAAATTGAAAAAGTATTTTCATGGCTGATTTGGTCCTCCCAGGAAATGCACTTCTACTCGAAAGGGTGAATCTGCTCAGGGCAGTGTTGCTACTGTTGTGTCTTAGTTGGTTTGTGTCCTGCTCTGACAAAGCAAGTGACCCCATCTCATTCACTTTGCAGCACGACCTCCAGCCTCAAAAAAAGGTGGCCTGCAGTGCCCCTCTGTTGCATATGTACCAGCCGGATAGGGTTTCAGGAAAGTTCAGGCTCTGGGTTAAGAGTCTATTAACCAAAGGAACCTCCTGGCTTTGCTTGACCTATAAGAGTTAACATTGTAACCCTAACACCTAAAACTAACTTTAACTCTAACAGCTCTAACATTGTAAAATGTAACAGATAAAATAGATATTAATGAATATTCTGATGTCCTCCAAATATAGCGTTATCATGACACTAAAATGATTTACAGAATTTTTTTTATTTGAAACAGCATTTAAATAAATGAGTGCTTTATGGGCCCATAGCAAGTTCTGTATGCTATAATGTCTGTTATTTCAGATACATTTTCATGACTCACTAGTCATACATTGCGTGACTTTTTGGTTATAAAACCAGTGACTAATTATCATTTCTCGGTCTCCAGAACTATTTCAGTTAATGCTGTTAAAACAGCTCATTGTATTTTAATAATTGCGTCAGCCTGTAACTCACTGGCATTGTAATTTTATTGTGGTGAATTTACGTGACATGTTAAAAGACCTTAATTCATCCACAGATTGGTGTTTTCAAACTTACCTTGAGTTATTATGGGAAGTGGACTCCTAAACTATACCTACTTTATCCCTCCTACTAGTTTCTGAGAAAGCTTACAAATGGATTGCACATAAACCCGGCTGGTTGGGGCTGTCACAAGAACATGGCTGGACAAAATGTGAGAGAATGATTGTGGAGAAGAAGATTAACCTGAAGGTGAGCAGTTCAACAAAAAACAGACAGAAGTGAGCTGGTGGTAGAATGTGAGGGAGAGAGATGAGGCAGAGTCAGAAGACAAACTGAGAAGAGCACAAATTTGGAGAAGAAATGTATATGTGAGCTCACTGGCACAAAGTGAATAAACTAGTAGGTAACAGGCTAGTGTTCAGTTTTCAGTGTTGAAATTTACTTGAACATTTTTTGAGCAGTTCAGACTGATTGGTGTAATTTTATTGTCTTAACTTTCTACTATTATGGCATCTCAGTTTTTGACTGGTCAGCTCCTTGGAATTTTACAGGTCAGTGTTAATGGCTATCATGATCAGAACCTCCATGGTTTAAATATTGTTATTTTAATTCATGCACCAGCATTAGTCGTACATCCCTAATTGCCCTTGTGAAGGTATTGGTCACCTGAAATGCTGCAGTGCTTGGGGTTTAGGGGCACGCACAATATTGTTAGGAAGGACGTTCCAGGATTTTGACTGAGCCACAGTGAAGCAACAGCGATATATTTTCGAGTTAGAAACATATGATATGATGATGGCTTCGAGAGGGTCTTGCAAGTAGTGGTGCTTGCATATATCTGCTTCCTTTGTAATTACATGTAGGAGAGGTCATGGATTTGGAAGGTTCAGTCAAAGAGACCTTGGTTACTGAAGCAATTCTAACAGAAAGAGCACCTAAGAAAGTTAAATGGATTGAGTATCATGTAATTAGGACCTGTTGCGTGTCCATCCTGTTCTCTAGGGGTGCATCAGGACAATTCATAAATCCCAGAATACCTGTGCAGGAAATGCTGCCATTTTCTGAAGCTCATAGTTTGAGTTTTGTGACATGAGCAGTGGCTGGGGTCACTGCAGTGCCTCCAGAACTCTGAGAAGTTTCCTGATGTTCCAGGGTGTGGTCATCTCAATGGCTACAGCAGGCAAAGGCATGAGTGATCACCTTTCAGAGTAAGAGGAAGGCACAGTTAGTGCAGGAATCCCCCAGGTCTGGGGGATTCAACAACCAGTTTTCAGTTTTGACTACCATGGAAGATATTGCAAGAATGCCATGAGGCCCAAATCCTTGGCACCCTGGGCGATTTAACTGCTTTGAAGGAAGGAAAACGTATTTGGGAAAAGCAGTAGCGATAGTGGGTTCAATGGGATGTCATAGGTAGGTCATAGATAAGTCTTTTCATAATTGTGAACATGATACTAGAATGATATGTTGCCTCATATATTGCAACTAATGTGGTTGGTGTATTGGAGACAGAGGGGGAGTGATTAAATTGTTGGAAATTTCTTTTACAGAGCTCTGAACAGTGAGAAGAAAATAGATGCAAAATTGTTGGCAAGGATATGGAATGAAAATAGAATATTAGTATTCAGAGATTTTAAATGTGTCAATACATTTTGGGAAAAGCATGCAGCTAAAGGTAGAGAAGGAAAGGAAGTTTAGCAATGTGCATAGGAGAGTTTCATGGATCAATATATTTGCAATCCACAAGGAAAGAAACCGTATTGGATCTGACTGTTCAAAAGGAAGTAGGGCAGATGGAGTACATTCAAGTGAAACAAAGAACTGAGGATGCTGGAGATCTGAAACACAAAAATAGAAATTGCTGAAGAAATTCAGTAGGTCTTGCAGCTTCTTCAGAACTGAATGGTCACTGGACTCAAAATGTTACTTCTGTTTTCTCCCCACAAATGCTACCAGACCTGCTGAATTTCTCCAACAAATTCAGTTTCTGAAGCATATATTAAGTATGGGCTTGTCACTCTAACACAATTTAGCCTAAAATAGAGACTGAAAATATCCAAGACAAAAATACTGAACCCAGGGGCAGTTTTGGAGATTTAGGTAAGGTAGGGTAGGCACAGGTAGATTTGAAAAAGCAATTGCCATTAATGCAGTAATGGAGCAATGGAAGGGATTCAGAGAAGAGATAGTTTGGGTATAAACTAGACATGCTTCTTTTGAATAGAAAAGTAGAAAATGCAAAGTTAATGTATCCTGAATGACAAAGGAAATAAGAGTTAAAATAAAATTAGAATAGGAAGCATATATTTTACTGTCAGAAGCAAGATTCAGTTAATAACATGGACAATTTGTAAAAATCACAGGAGGGAATGCAATGCAGGAAACAAAGAGAGGTTATGAAAGATTAATGGGTAACATTAAATTGAACTGTAAAACATTTTATAAACATTAATGTTTGCATTGTTTGTTGGGGAAGATGTCTCGCCAAAGGGAAATCTTTGTACAGAGACAGAGGACGAAAGTATTAAGTCTTTATTTCATATCCATCATACCAAAAGAAGCAGATGATGTGAAGCTTACATTAAAAGAGGTGATGAAGTTTTGTCAGGATAATAATAGATAGAAAAGACATACTAAAATGATTAGCGTTGCTAAAAAAAGCATCAATCACCAGATGAAGATGGAATGTATTCTCAGAAATTGAAAGAACAAAGTAATGTATGTCAGTAATTGCATGACAATATTATAAATCTCTGGAGCAAAATTTTAAAGGATTCATGTTTAAAAAGACTGGAACTTAAAATGGCTCCCAAGGCTGCCAGCTAATTTTGTGGATTGAGTTGTCTTATCTTTCAAGAAGATATATTTAACTTTTGAATTCATTATGACTGATGGATTGTGGTTTTAACCAGAGGATAAATAAAGTCCTTTAACACTTTCATTATAAAAATGTCAAAGATTTGCTTTTTCGAAAACAAAAGGTCTCAGCTTGCGACGTGGGTGGGGCATGGAAAGCAGATTGCTGTTTGAATTATCACTGTACCATATTTGGGCTCTTACTGAGCCAAAAGGGTAAGGTGGTTATCATTGCTTTTTACCTGAAGGTATAGCAGGAAATTTAAACTGCTTGCAGATGGAATTCCATCATAAACAGAGTGGGAGCTTGGCAAGGAAAGCCATCTGACGGTTACAGTAAACTTAGCAGCCAAAGTGCCTCAATATTGTGCTCTGAAATAGAAACAAGGACTCTTTGTCCTCTAGGGCATTGAGTCTTCAAAGTTACCTGAGAAATTCAGCTTTGGGCTGATCAACTACATGAATCATTGTAACTACCGAGAAATCTATGTATTTTCTAGATCTTCACTTCAACCAAAGTTTTTATTTCAGATTTATAGCATCTGTAGTGTTTTGCTTTTATTAAAATAGTATGTGCATTACCTGCTACAATACGTAAGCAATTATAAAATAGTATATATTTAAGGCTAAAACAGTCAAGTATTTGGCCTCTTAGAATCAAACTTGTTTTTTTTCCACTTGCTTATCGGATACAACTATCCCTGGCTAGGCTAGCATTTATCGTCCATCCAAGAGGATAGTTAAGAGTCAACCACATTGTTGTGAGTCTGGAACCACATGTAGGCCAGACCAGGTAAAGATGGCAGATTTCATTCCTTAAAGAACATTATTAGTGAATCAGATGTTTTTTGTGACAATTGTTACAGTCACCATTAAGACTCGCTTTTATTGACTCCACATTTTGTTGAATTCAAATTTCACCATCTATTATGGTGGTATTCAAACCCATGTTCCCAGAACATTAACCTCAAGCTCTGGATTACTAGTGCAGTGACATTACCATTTCATGACTGCAAATGTGAAACAGCCAAGAAAGTTGAATCAAACTCCTCTTGATTATGAATTGGCTGTGATTATACTGAAGGGGAGAGCACGGGGCAGGCTTGGGAGATCATACAGTATTCTCCTGCTCCTATTTCTTATGTTAGCTAGTCTTTCTATTCATGGTGAGAACCACCACAGGCAATGCAAAACTAATTTTCAAAATATTAATGTCTGATTTTTAGATAGTATCATTGCAATATATTAAATAGCTAAAACACTGTGGAGGGTTATGTCAAGAGGTTCCAGCAATGTGAGGTTCCTTGAAGGTTGTAGTTATATGTTGATGAAATGTGACTTCCTAGAACATAGAAGCAGGAACTTGAAATGCAACTTTTTGTGATCTAAGACTTTTAGTCACTTTTGAAAGGAATTATTGTTTTATATCAAACATACTGCTCTCCAGGGAGAACAGCATTGCTCATGCAACAGAATTGGCTAGAAGGTAGTAGACAGAGGGTGGTGATGGAGAGTTGCTTTTCAGACTGGAGGCCTGTGATGAGCGGTGTGCTGCAAGGATCAGTGCTGGGTCCACTGCTTTTGTCATTTATGTAAATGATTTAGATGTGAATACAGGAGGTATGGTTAGTAAGTTTGCTGATGACACTAAAATTGGTGGTGCAGTGGACAGTCAAGAAGGTTATCTCAGAGTACAACAGAACCTTGATCAGATGGCCAATGGACTGAGGAGTGGCAGATGGAGTTTAGATAAATGTTAGATGCTGCATTTTGGTAAGGCAAGTCAGGGCAGAAGTATATACTTGAAGGTAAGATCCTGGGGAGTGATGCTGAACAAAGAGACCTTGGAGTGCAGGTTCATAGCACCTTGAAAGTGGAGTTCCAGGCAGATAAGATAGTGAAGAAGGCATTTGGTACACTTGTTTTCAACTGAAAAACATGAGGCCTGCATAAAAATAGAGACTAATTTGAGTTTCATTTTCATAATTACAGTTTTATCTTTACCCGTAACTAACATGTTTTGTGTGTTTGACAGTGTGACTACCTCATATGAGTGAGATGTTACATTTTTGTGAATCTCTAAGAGAAGTATGTGGGCAATGAGATGATGTTCCTCATTTTAAATACACAAGAGTGAGTGTGAGGTAGCAGAGAGAAGATGGTGGTGCTTACACTGGCAGAGATCGTCATTGATTGTCCTCCTACCTCACTGGCTGTTCCTATGGACAGTTGAAACTGCATCAACCTGGGTAGCAATGTTCAGGCTGGCAGGGTTGAGTGACGTGGTCTCCTTTTCCAATGCACTGAATGAAGACAGCCCTCCTCTGCCAACCCCGTCCACCAGGACTTCCAGATTCCTGGCTGTAAAGCAGTGCACCAATTTCTCCTCATCTTCCATGTCCGGGGCAAATGGTCATGAACTGTGTAGGGCTGTTCTGGACTAACAGTACCTAGTTGGGTGCACAATGGACTTTTAAAGATGGTGCTGGTGCCAGGATCCTGGGTTGTACCGACTTGTCCTGAGAGCTTCTGATCCGGCAGTGGGAGAATCAGGGTGGCATCCTGTGAGCAAGGTGCCACAGCGGAGTGGTGCTGAGTTAGTGAGATAGGTTTGGGACGATAGCGTGAAAATAGTCACTAAGGCTCGTGGAGAGAAAGCCTCTGTGAAAATTGGCTAAAAGAAATTACTTAGTCAAACAACTGGTAAGATTTGGCCAAGTGTACTATAAACGAAATGACCTTGAAAAGTGAAATGAGCAGAGAGATCTTGGTATTCACAAATGCTTCAGGGCAGCAGGGCAGGTCGAGTATGGGTTACCTGAAATTATAAATAAACAAACAGAAATCATAGACAAATTGAACATGCAGGAACCTGGTTGGAGTTGAGCAGCTCAGGAAAGGTAGAGGGCTGGAAAATTTGGGGTGTGTGTCTTGCCCTTCCCTCATCTGTTAGAAGCAAAGTAGACAGAGTACTAAGGTCAGGATAGATGAGCTCAGGTGGAACTTCAGCCCTTGCTTGGAGGATGTCTGACTTGCTCAGGAGCTGTCAGGCAATCTGATTGGGCAGCATCTCCAGTTGTCCCACTAGCGCCAGAGCTCCATAGTGTTCACCACTAGGACTGCAACTAGTCCCACAAGGAAGCCCAGGGATTCTAGACAGAGGAAAGCCTGGGGTCTTTGGGCAATGGAGGATTTGGGTACCTTGGGCACGATGAAGGGGGTGGTGTGTTGGTGTACCACTATGGACAGGTAGGAAGGAAGAGGGAGTGCTATCTTCTTGAGACGGGGGCATGTGCCAATGATGGGCAGGGGACATGCTCCAATAATAGCAACACTCCCTTTCTTACAGATATCTTATACACTTTGAAAACTATATGTATGCTGCCCCTGCCTGCCAACATTTTTATAGCATTAACAGCGTAGTACTGGGGCCATTTAACTGTTAATTATTTATTTTTGAGGGGTATTATGGAAGTGAGCTCTGGAGGAGGATGGTAATGTGGTGCATTTATATTATAAATGTAAATTTACCCTGCCAAAGCAGACCACAACCTGTGGAGGCATGTAGAGCCAAGCTCATAAAGACATTAAGAAGAGAACAGAGGAGGTTAACTAGGATGTAAATCACATATGAGGGAATCCAATTAGATGGTTAGTCTGTAAAACCTAGGGTTGTTCCACTCAAAAGAGACAAGTTTATGAGATCACCCCATTGAGGTTTTCAAGATGATGAGAGGTTCAGATAGAGTGACTCGTGAAAAGAAAACTCCCTCTGTTGAATGGGTCAATAACTAGATTTCATAGCGTCAGAAATCATTAGCAAAACAGTGAGGGAATGAGAAGAAATACTGAGAGTTGTCAGTATTTGGAAGGTATTAGTACTAGCCTTGACAGTAATGCCCACATTTCTTGAAAGAATATAGGAAAAATAAACCTGAAAATTTATTGGAAACTGATTTTCAAAGACAATTTAGATGGGATTTGAATGGGGTTCTTGAGGAGGAGGGGCTACTCACAGGGTTACAGGCCAGAAGCAGAAATGTGGGTTAAATCACACTATTATTTCAAAGGGCCACCAGATATAGCATGGGTTGAATGGTCGCCTTCTACACTGCCTGATCCCAGAAGTAAGGCGGTGGTGCCTGTGATTAGCAATAATGCAGCATTCAAATACAGTTTGGGTTTGGGTTGGGTGTTGGTGGGGATGGCCAGGAGGTGGAGATGGAGGTGGAGTCAGCGAATGGATGTATCTCTCCACATTTCTGAGGGAGCTTTGATTGGAATCCCCTCTCAGAAATGTGGAACTGGTGACCGTGGCAATTGGTGTGAGATTGCCATTCTCCAGAAAATCTAGCCCAACCTTTTTTAGTTACAGTGTAACCAAGGTCTTGCATAAATTCAGCAGTCACTTTCTACTTGATCAACCTTCCTTTGCATAAAGCCTGGAAATATATTTTCGTTCTTGTTTTAAAACGTTGTCACTTTTTACCTGCACCTCCTCGATTTCCCATATTCCTTCGCTTGTACCAATTAGGATTGATTTCCTTTCAAATGTGCCTTTATCCACAATATTTTGCCTGGCAGTGGTGAACTGCACTAGCCAAGTCCGCTAACCTCTCTGTACCTATCAGCAAGCTCCAGGCATTCTTTCTTATAACTTACAATCACCCTTAATTTGATATCATTAGCATGCATCAGACTTTCCTTAACTATATCCAGATCATTTACTTGACTGGAACATAAGTAAATTCCATCAATCTGAAAAGTAAAAATGCTCATTTACCAATACTAAATACTTTCATTCTCTTAGCCATATATTCCTTATAATAGTGACATTACATTTAGGAGACTGGTGGTAGCTGTAAATTCAGGGCCAAGGATTTAATCCAGAGTTGAGGTAAAACAAATTGCTCTGCAATTTATTAACCTTTCTCCTTTCTTGATTTGCATTACTTGACCCCTGCTAGACCATTGGCATAATTCGTAGAAAGAAATGGCACTGTAACAGGCGATTTGGCTCAATTAATCCATGCTAGCATTTAGGTTTCATTCAAGCTTCCTCCTATTTTTTTCTAAAATCTACCATCGTGACCATCTATGTAAATAAAAGCATAATGCTACAGGTGCTGGAAATCTGTAATAAAACCAGAAAGTGCTGAAACAGAGTTAAGGTTTTGAGTCTGATATGACTCTTCTTCAGAACTGAAGGGAGCTGGAAAATGCACTGTCTGTGGGAATGAACCTGATCTTCAATTTTCCTCTACATTTCAATAAGCTACTTTGCTTCTGTGCTAACATTTTCATTCTAAGCCTGCTACAGTGTTCCAATCAATATGTGCTGGAGGAATGGCATCTTGTTTTCTGCTTGCGAACTTTATCGACTCTTGACTCCTGCAGGCATCCATGCAATCTCTGACATGAAGAGACCAGTCCTTCCAGCCAATATCTTCTCACCTCTGAGGCAGAAGCCACAGATTCACAGAGGAAGCACCAGTAAGGCTGCCTCCTGCACCCTCCACCAGCTTTGATATTGACACCTTGTTGGGTATATTAGTGAGATTTGACTCAGCAGCATGTTTTTGGTGAGGACATTATTGGCACTTATTCACAGCTGGTCAAGGAAGAAACACCCCAGACTACTTAGGCATTCGAAGGACCGCCTGAGACCAGGCTCCTGCTTAGCCTCAAGCAAAAGAAGTCTTCATGGTGATTAATAACTTTGCCAACATGAACAAGCTAATACAGGAGAGGCAGGTAGCCTTGTTGGAGACACTCGACAAACTGATTAAAGGTTGGAGGAGTCTACCAATGCTATCTAACATCATACATCTGTCTGCCTCCGGGGACAGGTTGGCAGCTGCCATGTAGATTCTGGTCCAGCAGAATGTCTGCCAGATATATGCACAGGACCCACAGTACATCATTCTATTGTGCCTCCATAACTCCCTGACCACAGCTGTGGCCTCTGACAACCCACCTTGACTTTCAATGAACAGACCCCAGACCTGACCAATAGCTACTCAACTCCCTGCGTTGTAATTCCTCCTATTCCCCAAGTGGTTGATTTACCACGTCTAAGGCCTTGGAATGATATAGGATGATGCCCTTTGATGACTGTGGTGGTATTCCTGACTGATAACAGTACACCTAGACTCAACTAAGGACTATTCCCTTTAGACTTTCAGACATGGCTATTCAGTTGTAGCATATTTAGTGTATTTGCAGTAGATGTTGCTGCCACATGGTGCAGGTATTAGACACAATGCGGTAAAGCAACATGCCCACCCCCTTGACTGATCATTGTTGGCAAATATGATGGGCTACATGCCTTTCTGTCTTCACTATAAGGCAAGCCAGACAGATTTGTGATGAGCATCCAAGTAGGTGCAGTGTGAAAGAGCACTAAGAAAGCAAGCCAAGAGCCCTGAGGTACACCCTGTTCTGACTCGTGAGATGGTACCTGACTCTGCATGCAAAGTGGTCTGGCAACAGCATTATAATGAAAGGCAGTTGGTTGGCTCTAAAGTGCAGCATTGAAATAATGAACCGTGTTATAATTGAATCAGAGATGTGCCATGATGATGTAGTGAGGCTGGTGGCTGATGTACTGGAGAGGAGAAGAGGTGTGTGGGCAGTCACTACCCATACGTCATTCCCTCAGATGCTGGGAATGTTGGCCAAGATGCAAATGGTGAGCTGCAGCTGCCGGATAACCATCCTGATTTTCATGTTGGGAATTGTAGCCATCTAGTTTCTCTTCACTCCCTGGAAAAGTAGCTATTGCATATATATATGAGGCGAGGCAGGGTAATAATGAGATGTTAACACATGCAAATAGACCACTTGCTACTTACTAATGAAACTCATGTCTAGCAGTTCAAATCTTGGATATTAAGAATATAATTTTTCTGATATTACCATATTTTCCCTGCTGAGTTTCCATTGTTCAGGAATGGGAAGATTCCATCCAATGTCTTAATGCTGAGGCAGAGTAGTGACAGATAAAGAACTCCTGCATTCTGATCCCACTGTCCCACATGCCTAAAGATTTGTGGGTTTAGATTTGTCCTGGTCAGTCATGTGAAGACCCACAGTAGAAACTTGTGAACCTCAGTAGATGTCATGCTTGAATTAAGGGAAAGCCAGCGATGACAATGTTGATAGTCTCCACTAATTCTTCTCTGCCAAACAAAAGGAATCACTCTTTCTGTATGCACACTGTTAAAACATTTCATAATTTTAAATTAGGCCATCCCGTAGTCTTCTTTTTTCAAGAGGAAATAGACCCAGCCTGACAATACTTTCACCCCCCAAATTCCGTAAAATTCTTTTCAAGCTACCTTTCACTCTAACATCACCAATTTTCCTGTAGATCCTGATCTTTAACGTATCTATTTTTCTTCCTAGTCAGAGTGAATTTGTCTTGTCTATTAGCCATCATGTGCTTAAGTATCTCCTGCTGCTGCTTCACTGGGTTTTACTTATTCCAGTCCATTAATTTGGATTTCCACACCATCATCTCCAACAGTTCTTTTCTTTTACTTATTATTAATGTGAACACAATTAGATAGTGGTCACTATTTCCCAAGTGTTCACCTACCTACAGTTCATTTACTTTTTCTTCCTTGTTGCCCAGAACCATAGAAATCACGGCAAAGTTTCTTTTCACATATGCAATATACTGATTACAGAAATTACTTGTGACAAACCATAAACTTCTCCCTTTGTTTTCCACTGCATTTGGACCAATTTTAACCCATTGGAGAATATTTAATATCCATCACCATTACATTGAAGCTCAAGGACAGGAGAATTGAGATTAATGTAAATAACTGGGCTGACCCAATCCCATTAGATTCCTGCTGGGCAGGTTGCTTTATTTGAATAGTACCTTAAGCTTATAAATTCATTTTTATAATGTTTGGCACATGGATATATAAAATTTAGACATATAACACATTCAGCTGGCTGCTTGCTTTGATAATGAGTTATTTTTCCTTTCATTCATGTTTTCTTGTTAGTGCTCCATTTCTTTACGTAAGAACACTACTTTTATGCTCAGCTCCTGTTCACGTGATCCAAGGTTAACCTGTTCCCTTTACCTTCAAACTTAAATGCTCCTTTACTCCCACTTTAAAGAAAGATTATTCCCCCATTTTCCAATATCCCTCTCAACAAGGGGTCTCCTCCTTGCTTCTGTTATTTATCCACTATTTGTTTCAATTAAATGTTCTCGAAATGGAAACAATATTCATAAGAGGCAGTGCCCAAATCCTTCAGTGTGACTAAACAAGCAACATGAAAGCGGTCAAACAAAGTCAGACTTTAGTTATTAGTTTAAATTGTTGATTTGTTGCTTTAAGTGAAGCTTTGGAGGAGAGTGAAAGTAAGACCTATCTAAACAATGAAGAAAATCCTTCCAGATCTAAACTTCTGTAATCCAGGCAAAAATAAAAATGAGGGGAACTTAGTTCACCTTCATGTAGAATAAAAGAGTAACTTCAAATGCTGAAGTAAGAACGGAAAATATTGGTCATTCACATTATGGTAGTGCCAAATGCTAAACAGACTTGGTTGCATTGGCCATCTATTATATGCCCAACCTGATATTCAGTTCTACAGACTGTTGATGTTGCTCAAAACTAATTTCTACCCCTGGATGGTTTGGTTGTGTAACCTTCAATTAGAACTGAAAACCAAAAGATGGGAAATGGTTTAGTAAGCTTAGGACAATTTACCAGAAAAGACTAACTGACCTGCCGAGCATTTCCAGCATTTTCTGCTTTTACTCCATAATAAGTCGAACTTTATTTTTGACATTTGATTGCAAAGATACAGAGCATCAGCGAAGACGAGGTGATTCAGTTCCATGCAAAACTAAAGACGATCAGAAAATATTTCCCTTAAGTGGGTGAATATGTGAAACAGATCAAAATCCGTTTACTTCACTAAGACATGTATTTACATAAGATTCTTTCATATGGATAAACTTCCCATGACACTCTGTCTTAAGGAAACACAATAGACATCAAGTTAGACGTGGTATAATACATGGGCCTTCAGAACCTGTGGCAAGGGAACATCGGCAAATGTGGCCGTCCTGGTTAAACTCAGAAAACCAAATACAACCACTGGATCGATGTATGCTGCCATTGGAATAGATCTATTTGTTAATCTGTTTTGAGACAATTTGTTTTATTGGGTCAGAGAGGCATTAAGCTGGGTGTCTAGGGAAGTGGTGACTGATCTTGTTACCGAGAACTATTGGTTAACAATTTTACTCTGATCTAATTCTAAAGAAATATGTATTAGAGGGAAGACCAAAAGCGTTTGGGAGAAGCTTTCTCTTTAGTGAAGGTCTTAAAGGTGAGGAAGAGGTGGAAACTGGCTTTAAGGAGACAATTCCAGAACTTGAGGCCTAGCCTCCAGAAGACAGAGTTTGTGATGCTGGAGTGAAGAAGGGGGCTGGGTTTGGACATTTTTGAGAGGCTGGAATCAAAAGAACAGATACTTCAGGGGGATTGTAAAGTGAAGAAAATTACATTGAGAAGGAGGGTTGAGGCCACACATGGAGAGATTTAAACATAGAATAAGAAATTCAGATTTGAATTGTTGTGATCTGGGTGTCAATATCAGTCAGTGAGGGCAGAGGTGATTGGAGGTAGATATGAGCAACAGGATTTTGGATAAGCAGAGTTTGCAGTGGTTAGAAATTTGAGGTTAGACAGTAGAAAATGGAACAATGAAATCTGATGGTAATGATTGAGGATTTCTGTAGCATTTATTTTGTGATAGAGATAGATTTGCCAATATTGTGGATGTGGAAGTTAGAAGATTTTTTAGTGAGGGAGAGGATATGATGCCGGAAGCTCACCTTGGACCTGAATAAAATGTCAAGGCTTCATGTTGGTGGCAATGTACGGAAAGCAAGAAGGGGCCATTATCTAATTATTGCAGACTGTGCTGAGGCCTAAGATAGTGACTGAAATCTTCACAGAGTTTAATTATGATAATGAATAACCAGTTTATTGTGGAGAAATGGTTGAGGTGTTGAGTGAGATGGTGGGGATGCAGAGCTGGAAATCATCTAAGTACATGTGGAAGCACTCTGGGATGAAGTGATCAAGGGTAAGCGTGTAACTTCAGAAGAGGCCGAAGATGGATTCTTGGGTGACCTTGGAAGTGATGGGATAGGGTGTTAAGAGAAGTCATTGATATGGCTGGTCTTCGAACAAAGGGATAGCTAAGAGTCAAACCAATGTAGGGCAGTGTCACTGAGCTGAACTCTAGAGGAAATGTGTTAACGGTGAATGATTTGGCCAAATTTTTTGAGATTGTAGAAGAATTATGGAGGATAAAGAAGATCAATTCTCCAAATCTCCATAGTTATAGAGAACATTACTCAGTGCTTTGATTGAGAACCTTTTGGTGTTGCAGTTTGCTAACTTATTTTAAAGCCAAATTTATATCTTGCTGTGTTTGTCAGAATTTTTTTCATTTCAGCTGGTATCAGCTCTTTTGAAAAATTATCCTTTCCCATATCCCTGTGAATTTTATTTTCCTCTTTACATATTTATCACATTTCCTTTGGGAGGATGCAATTACATCTATATCTGTTAGCCTATCAGGTGACACATTTTAAATCTTGTTATCTCAGATTCTCCAGCATTGGCAGTTCCTACTATCTCTGTAACATTTTAAATCCTACTGGCTTCTCAAAAGTAAAACGTTTTTCCTTTTCCACCTCTGATTCTTCTGCCAATCACCTGTGTCCTCTGTCAGTTGACCTTTCATACATTGAAAACAGTTCTTTTTCAAAAAAGATTTAATGGTTTTAAGCTCTTCTATTAAATCTGTTCTTGCTCTTCTCTATTCTCGAGTTGTTCACCTCCTTTCTGTCTCCATGAATATAGTTTCCCATCCCTGGATCCATTCTAGTAAACCTACTCCTCATCTTCTCAAAATATATATGTATTTCCTAAAGTCTATTTCTCAGTTCCATATAGGTCTAACATAACTACCTGGCTACTCCATGTCTCTATTCATAAAGCCCAGGATGTCATATGTATAACTAATTGCTTTGTTAGCCCATGGGACTTTGGGTTTATCCACGTAAGATATCCACATAATCTGAGAACCTTCTTATTTGTCATATCATGGTAATCCTCTTCCTTGGTAAATACTGATTTAAGACATTTGTTTAAAACCAAAACTGTGCAGTCTTCCATCAATAGTAGATCTCCAATTTGATCCTTTATTGACCCCAATTCTCTTCTAAGAACCCTTGTAAGTCAACATGTCTGTAGACAATTCCAGTTATGCCTGACATCAATTGAGTTAACATCAGTATTTCTTCAATGTATAGATTCCTTGTTTTAATTTAGAGAGTGTTGCAAGGCAACTTGACGCAAAAGATCAATTTTAAATTGGCGTAAAAATTCCAAGAGTCTGCCTTAGTTTATTTTCATGATGAATTTAAAATTAGTTTTCTATAACTATTGAGTCAACTAATAAAATCAGTTCAAAGATAAATAAAATAAATTAAAATAAATTCACATGGAGACCAGGGCATTGTCTACTGATATTTCAAATTTGGTTTAAATTATGCAACAAAATATAATTATTGTCAAATATAATACAAATATTGCTGGTTTGCTTTAAAGTGAGATCACCAAACATGAATTTTGTTTCATACAAAGCACCCCTGAATGCTGACATCTGTGTTGATTCTGGAACTAATTATGTTAACAGGTTGGCTAATATAGAAAAATAATTTTAGCAAAACACAGCTGTGGTGTTGCATATGACTAGTTAGCTAATGATAGTTTAGACCTTGCTCACTATTAGGGTGTTAAGCAGACAGGAGAATTCTGCAGTTAACATTTCCTTCTAACAGAAACTAAGTTCATTAAGGTTATTCATTTCAGCTTCTCCTGCTGCTGTATTTGGGCATCGCTGTGTATGTTGAGTACAGTGCACATTAACCTCTAAATTGCTAAGTATTAATCACGCAATACCTTTCCTCTGGCATTTGCTGAACGCTTAATGAGAGTAAGGCGAACTCTCTACTGTGCCGTCAGAACTACATGTAATAGGTCAGTATCACCTCAAATGCACAAGCTGGCTGTAAACCTCATCAGGCCCGATTAAAGATTCATATCCAGCTAATTAACTTCAGGCAGATTAACGTGAGTAAATAAATTCAATCAAAAATAGTGCAACAAAATAAACCCAGTTTTATTTTCAAACATCACATGAGTTGAGTCATTAATAAACTTGACATTGATAAGCTGTCAAATGTGGTTTCTGGGAAATTGAAATCCGCAAGAAAGCAAGAATGCAATGGTGTGATATGATGACTGCTGTTTTGGAAAGGTTTGTGCTCACCTAGTTGTTATTATGCTGGTGCTTTGCGCCTCTTATTACCTTTGTTAATCAATTCAATGCTAAGTAGCTGTCAATCATGACAGTCTATGAAGACTGCATTTTGAAAGCAACCTATATATTGGAGGGGTCTGATTGAGCTTCCTTCTAACTCGGGGGCATGTGTACGGCATGGTGGAGACTGGGGAAGAGCTGAGAGACATACTTGTTTGAGAGCACTGGGCTATTTTGAAGCCTCTACTGTTCATTACCATTATCAAAAACTGACTCCTACCTGAATTGAGCCAGAGTAATGAGGAAGTTGACAGTAAGGAGTGGATTTACAGGCAGGCATATCATTGAACCTTGACTGGCAGCTACTCATGATAGCTTCACTTCCCTTTGGTAAACTCTTCAAATGTCTCCCAAAACAGCAGGAGTTTCATGTGAGTAGAAAGGTGAGCACTTGCCCATGTTTTAGTGCTCAAGTTTGTTATTCTTATCAAGAGTGTGGTTTAAAATTGACCCTTTAGTTTTATCCCGGAGTAGTAGCTTTGAGTAATTGCATTCGTTATATATTCATATAATCACAACTGCAGAATGAGTTATTCTCTTTTCATTCTTCGTTTCCTCCCTGTATGTCAGAACATTTCAGCCCTCTGAGGTTAGATGCAAGCAGTTAAAGGGATAGTACTGAATTCTGGTATACTGCCTCAGATTTCAAGGTCAGTAGTGAAGCAACAGTGTTTACCATTGATTTAAATAAAAAGAGTTGTTTGCAATTTTTTGGGGCAGGGATTTCCCCTTTCCTGACATCATTTGGAATCTGCCCCCAGTTAAATGATCAATTGTCCTGCAACGGTGATTTCATCAATCAAGGTAAGCAACCAATTGAAGCATTCTCTAAGACAGCAAGCCGGGAATTTCAAAAAAAAAGTTAAATTCCTAACTTTGTCCAGTGTTGCAGGGTGAAACATTGTCTTACTAGAATGATATCCAGATCTCAAGAGGTAAGCTACAAAAAGAGATTAAACAAACTAAGGTTGCACTCCTTGGAATTTGAAAAGTTAAGGTGTGATTTGACAGAAGTTTTCAAGATATTGTGGAGAACACAGAGATTGGGATAAACTGTTTCCTCCAGTTGAGGAGACTAGAAGAGGGGCCTTAATAAAAAAAGTAGAATTAGACATTTCAGCAGTGAAATTAGGAAACACTTCTTCACGCAAAGGATAGCAACAGTTGGAACTCTCTTCCACAAATGGCAGTTAGCCAAAATTTTGAAAGCACATGGGTAATAATTCGATTGTAGATTAGCAGTAGAAGTGGAACAGGCTTGAAGGGCTAACTGGCCAACTCTTGTTTTTATCTTATCAAGTTTCTGTGTCAATAAAGAACCCAGTCATGGGTGAACCAATAACCACAACACCACTCCCCGTTCATCATTAGACCCTCACTCCTTGCCTTCTTCTGCCACTGACCATCACAGCATCTGCTTGGCCACAATGCAAAGCCAGCACGGAGTAAACTTTCCAAATCATGTTTCTAATTAAAATCAAGTGACAGCCTCCTGCATTCCCTTAGTGCCTTTTCTTACATGTACATTGGCCTGTCTAAAGGCTTCACATGCAGTGCATCCCTGGTGAAACTTACTGTCTTTCTGCAGAGGAGACTGTCAATGACTTGAAGGATGATGTTTAGCAATATTAGCCAACTGTAGACTGTGCTGTCTTGGTGAGCTTGCCTGCAGGCTGGATTAGCTGAATAATACACAACATGAAGGACACTCCTGAACAGGTATAGGTGGGAGGGCATGGGCTGTCTACCTGATTAAGAACCAAAGCCCACTTATGCTCCATGAAGCCACTGCCCCTTCCCTGGGGTCATGCCTTGTCAGTCCAATCCATTACTTTGTTGGAGGAGGGTTCTTGCATTGTTGTGACAAACTGCAACTGTTTACTGTGATCCAAAGCCACGTCAGCCAAAGTAGCACTCTGAGTCATGACATTTTAAGTTCAAATCCTAATCTAGCATTTGAATACAAAATTCAAGGCTGACACTTCAGCACAGCATTGAGGAAATGCTGCACTGTTGGAGATATTGGCTTTTGAATGAGACATTTAATTGAGGCCCTACCCGTCCTTTAAGTTGGATCTAAAAGATCCCACAGGTCTATTTTGAATATGAGCATTGGGGGGTTCTTGCTGGTTTACTGGTATATGGTTTATCTCTCAATCAGTATCAAAGAAGCAAATTATCTAATCGTTATATTCCTGTTTATGGGAGCTTGCTATGAATTTCCTACAATGTTGTGACTATATTTCAGAAATTATGCTTCATTGGCTATGAAGCACTTTGGGACACCAGAAGGTGTTAAGATGCACTATATATATGTAAATTTTACTTTGTTTCTGATCTCTGAAAAAAGACCTGCACCAAGTTAGTGCTGGATTTCTGAATTCTTCTTGACGTTAATTTTAAATTATCTTACAGCTTTCCCAATGTCCCAAGCAATTCAGTTCTTACCCATCGAAGTGTTTCTGGATGGAATTTTACATCTGAGTGATGTGGGCCATGGCGAGATGTGTGACAGAATTGGGCGACAAATGCAGCGAGGCCCATCTCAATGTCATGAGCAACTCAGGCCACCTTTTATGCTTTTCACAAACAGTGTGGTGAGATTCTCGCTTGGCAGTGGCGAGTTGCCAAACAACAGTGATTGCTGCTTGTTAAATGGCGCAATTCATACAATCATAGAGATGTACAGCACGGAAACAGACCCTTTGGTCCAACTCGTCCATGCTGATCAGATATCCTAAATTGATCTAGTTCCATTTGCCAGCATTTGACCCATAGCCCTCTAAACCTTTCCTATTTGTATACCCATCCGGATGCCTTTCAAATGTAATTGTACCAGTTTCCACCATCTCCTCTGGCAGCTCATTCCATACACGCATCACCCTCTGCGTAAAAAAGTTGGTCCTTAGATCCCTTTTAAATCTTTCCCCTCTCACCTTAAACCTACGCCCTCTAATTTTGGACTCCCCCACCACGGGGAAAAGACTTTGTCTATTTACCCTATTTATGCCTCTTGTGATTTTATAAACCTCGAAAAGGTCACCCCTCAGCCTTCAACGCTCCAGGGAAGATAGCCCCAGTCTATTTAGCCTCTCCGTATTGCTCAAACCCTGCAACCTGGCAACATCCTTGTAAATCTTTTCTGAACCCTTTCAAGTTTCACAACATCCTTCCTACAGCAGGGAGACCAGAAGTGCACACAGTATTCCAATAATGGCCTAACCAATGTCCTATACAGCTGCAACATGACCTCCCAACTCTTAAACTCAATGCCAAAACTTTATCATGTTCCCTTTAGGCCCTCCTGATTTCCCTCTTCAGTGTACTGCCACTGCCTTTATACTCTTCCAGGGATTCACTTGATCCCTGCAGTCTATTCCTGACATATGCTTCCTACTTATTCCTAATCAAAACCTCAATTTCGCTAGTCATCCAGCATTCCTTACACCTACCTTGCCTTGCTCTTCACCCTAATGGGAACATACTGTCTCTGGGCTCTTGTTATCTCATTTTGAAATACTTCCTATTTTCCAGCCATCCCCTTACCTGTGAACATCTGCCCCCAGTCAACTTTTGAATGTTTTCGCCTAACAACGTCAAAATTGGCCTTCCTTCAATTTAGAACTTTAACTAGATCCGGTTTATCCTTTTCTATCACTGTTTTAAAACTAATAGAATTATGGTCACTGGTCCCAAAGTGCTCCCCCACTGATACCTCAGTCACCTGCCCTGCCTTATTTCCAAGGAGCAGGTCAGGTTTTGCACCTTCTCTAGTAGGTACATCCACATACTGAATCAGAAAATTTTCTTGTACGCACTTAACAAATTCTGTTCTATCCAAGCCCTTAACACTATGACAATTTCAGTCTATGTTTGTAAAGTTAAAATCTGCTACCATTACCACACTGTTATTCTCACAGATAACTGAGATCTCCTTACAAATTTGTTTCTTAATTTCCTCCTGACTATTGGGGGGGTCTATAGTGCAATCCCAATAAGGTGATCATCCCTTTCTTATTTCTCAGTTCCACCCAAATAACTTCCGTGGACATATTCTCAGGAATATCCTCCCTAAGTACGGCGGTAATGTTGTCCCTAATCAAAAATGCCACTCCCCCTCCTTTCTTGACCTCCTTTCTATCCTTCCTATAGCATCTATACACTGGGACATTAAGCTGCCAGTTCTGTCCATCCCTGAGCCATGTCTCTGTAATTGCTATGATATCCCAGTCCTATGTTTCCAACCGTGCCCTGCGTTCAGCTGCTTTACCTGTTAGATTTCTTCCATTGAAATAAATGAAGTATAATTTATCGGTCCTAACTCGTTCTCTGCTCTGATCCTGCCTGCCCTGACTGTTTGACTTACTCCTTTTCTCAACTGTATCAGTCTCAGACTGATCTCTTTCCTTGCTATCTCCTTAAACGAGAGAGACAGTTTACTTCAGGGGGCGAAATTTGTTGTAGGAACCACGGGTATAGCCCTGCAAGGGTATGAGGCATGGTTGACGTGAGGTCCAGTCCTGTGATGTGTAAAGTTCAGGTAGGTGAAACAGTCCTGAACAAGCATGTGGACCGTATGAAAGTTGCAAACTCGCAAATGGTGCAGGAGCAAAACGTGCCCAGCTCCCTGACTACCTTTCAGACTGTTCCAGAACCTGTGGGCTCTCCCTCTCTGTCAAACGCTGATAATAGCTCACAGTCGGAGATGGATATGGTGGATGTTACTGCCTTGATGCCTTTTGCCATCTGAAGAGGACAATGAATTTCTTCCGAGACATTTCTGTGCATTACACGCCACCCTTATCAGAGGTAGAGTTGGAGGAAACTGACACAGTGCTAAAACAGCCCAGGAGGAACTGTGTGCTCAAACTCAGAGTGGGGGTGGGGCGGGGTGGGGGGTGTTGTGTAATGAGGCGGATGTAGGGATTGCAACAAGATCTGCCGGGTGGATCTCATAGAATATGAGTTCCCTGATTGGGGCTGTTAAACTGGTCCAATCAGTGAGCCCTGACAGATAAGAACAGGAGTGTCAGAGATTCTGTTCACTCTGAGAGCTGGCCCTGAGGAAGCTGGATCGGTGTCAAGGACTCTCCACGTGTAAATACAGGGTGTCTTCGTGATGGGATACTGGCCTCAGTGGGGTTATTTCAGCTCCCATCTTACCAAATGTGCCAATCAAGCTCGACGTTGGGAAGCTGAACAAGGAGGCCAGAGATAGCACTTGGCTGGTTCACCTTACCTCTTCTCTGAATAATATCCATGTTGGCAACGAGGCACCCACATCGCAGGGCTCACTCTGTGGGCACTGATCACACACACCCCACATCTATGGATATTAACATCCAATGTGTGCCAGTTTCTAAGAACCCTCATGGCATATCTTTGATCCAATCATTGGACATTTCTGTACTTCAATGCTGCACCTCGAGCTAGACCAGCAACTATGCTGAAAGACACTGTGTACACAGGGACATTCACCAGCTCATGGATTGGAACAGGCTGCATCTCTGGGTTCTTGTTCTCATAGCACTCACTCACTTTGCGCCTACCTGGCACTCACAGCATCCCTGCCTTGGATTGCGTTGGTTTGCATTTTGTCCCTGGCTCAGAGATACCAGGTTTATTTTACTGCTGCCTTGCTATTCCATTTAAATTGGATGTGAGATACACCATAGGCACATGTCAGGTAATGACTGAGGCAAATTTGTTAACATATGCTCAGTCTTGTGGCAACAAACCCTCCCAAAAACCTGGCACAATTCGAACCTAGTGCCAAACCTTCCATATTTTTGGCTATGTGGTCTGCCCTCTCCAAATGCTTGTCCAAATTTTCTCCAGTCTTGTGCTACCTCTCCTGATGAATAGGCACCTATGCTATCCTTTGCCTCTGCCATGGCTGCAAGCCACTAACATCCAGTGTCTTACCACGTGCTGATCTAGCCACTACACTAACTTCTACATCACTCACAGTGTCAGTATCTGAGCTGATTGCTTAGAGTCTGAAATTGAGTGATGTCTTGTTTTCATCATCATTCTCTTTTACCATCACAGTCGAGTCAGTGTGTAACTCCTGGAAATCAAAAAGGAGGAAAACACAAAGATAAGATTATCGTGTGGGGACTGGTAGAAGTGTGACGTGCTTCATTACACTATCTGCAGTGTTAAATCTGAAGAGTGCAGGATGAGGACATTGTGTATCATGGAGAAAGTGGACTGGGTCTGAGAATCCCATCTTCTTTAAGAGTTTCAGCTCCTCCCATGAACATTGGCTCATCAATGTTCACCCCAACATGGTTTAGGATCTGCAGGTATTCCCTCTGGTTAACTGCTGCTGCCTCTGATTGTATGCCACCTTGTCCTGCAAGAAAGAAGAAAGTGTGTCATTTAATGTGGTGCACAGTCAGGTTGGATGATGAGGCTGTCGTGGTTGAATAGCTGGCAGTTTGTGCACACTGTGAGATGTGGGTGTGAAGTTTGCAGTAATCTTTTGGGTGTGAACTTTTAGTGGAGCATATAAATGCAATGGATGAGTTCTGATTGATAGAGCTATTTGGTAAATAACATCAAGGATTTGAGCAACATCTGAGGTTAGTGGTGCATTTGATTCGATATGGCACTTGACGATGTGTTTACTGATCTTGATCACCTCTGGGAGGTCATTAAACCCCTTGTAGTGCTGCTGGAAGTCCTTATGGATTAACTCCTGGCTTTGACTTACATGACTAACTGCTTACGCTGCCTTTGAAAATGTATCTAGAGGGTGTCATTACCCCCTGGGTTACAGCACATTTGCTCCCTCTGACACCCCCCCTGCATAAAAAGAGGTCCTGTGTTGCGTCATTTTTCAGTGTTTTCCAGGTCAGATTCTCTCCAAGGGTCCTCTTTATTTAAGAGATGCAGGCCAGCTCTAAATGGTACTCGTCACTTACAATGAAACATTTCGGCAAACAACAATCTGTTGAATATTAAAATCGTTGAAGTGAGTTGTCAACATCAAGTTATTATGCTACCTTCATCACAA
>NC_063335.1:45440858-45556237 GCF_021869965.1 Rhincodon typus
GATGCTGCCTGGCCTGCTGTGTTCCTCCCGCTCCACACTGTGTTATCTCTGACTCCAGCATCTGCAGTGCTTACTATCCCTGTGAATATATAAATTGATTAAACTAAACAAGTCAGACATTTCCAAGGTTCAGCTGGAGGGCTTGGTGGGCCGACCTTGGCCTGTTCCTGTGCTGCATTTTCTGGGAAATTGGCAGTGGAGTAGGATGTACCAGCTGGAGCTTGTCTGCTCTGCCTGTTCTTTTTCTTTATCTCTCCCTCTTTTCTTCCCTTCTGTGTTTGTTCTTCTCCTCTTCTGCCTTGGATGCTCTGCCCTGGGCTCAGGTTCCAGCCTCTGAAGAGAGGTTGGTAGCCCAGAGCTGGGATGTCAGTGACCAGCGGCACGAAACAGGGAAGCCAGCAACCAGCATGCCCGGAGCAGAAGCAGGGGCAGCGGCCCAGTGCGGAGTGTGATGGCAGCCAATGGTCAGACCATGTGTATGCCCCTGTGCTGGTCTGCTGCAGACAGCCCATGGAGAGAGACTGTGATGTTTGTCTTTTAAACTTTGCTTCTTGTTTTTCTGACTTATACGTAACTTTTTTTCATTTTTCTAATCTGTAACTAAAGATTGTGCCTAGGTGGTACAATGTGGCACCATGTATTGATGACATTGTTACACTATAACTAATCTTGTAACTGAAGAGTGTACCTAAGATGGCATTGTAAGTAGCAACTTTTAAACTTTTCACTATACTCATTTGGGTACATGTAACAATAAAGCTAATTCAATTTAATTCCATTCAATTCAAATTGAAATGGTGCAGCACCAGAGAAGATGATGAGAAGAATTAGAACTCCACCCCCCCCCGCCAATAATAGAAATGGATGTTCTGCAAACTTCAGGAAAGCCTAACATGCAGAGAGCCAAAATGGAGGAAAAGGAGGGCTACTTTTCAAGGCCTATTCTATCTACCTGGTAACATGCAGTCCAGGCTGTTGTCAGGTAGTCCTAGGGAGAGGCAGTAATAGGAGTATATAAGAGGAAAACGGGGCAAGTCTGGGTACTTCTTTCCAATTACAAAACTCAAGAATCTTGGCACCATCAAGGCAGGGCAAAACAGCTTGCTTGTTTGGCACCATATCCACAAACATCCACAATCTCCACCACCGATGCACAGTAAAAAGAATGGGTATCATCTTCAAGATGTATTGCAGCAACTCACCAAGACTCTTTAGACAGTATTTTCCAAACCTATGACTAATTACCATCTAGAAGAATAAGGGCAGCAGATACGTTGGAAAACCACCACCTGAAAGCTCTCCTCCAAACTGCACACTATCCTGACTGGGAAATATATCACCATTCCTTCATTGTCAATGGATGAAAATCTTGGAACTCACCAAGTCCACAGTAATTAGGAATAGACAATAAATGCTGGTCAAGCTAGTGGCATTCATATTCATGAATAAATAAATAAAACTAAAGTGTCCAGAGAAACTGGCACGGATAACAGATGATATTCACCTTCTTAAAACGGTTTAAAAGCAAAGCAGCTAAACTGATTGCCAGTAAAATGTTTCTGACAAAAAGATAAACAACAAAGAAGCACTGAAGAGGATACTGGCAATCACAATTACTGTCAGGAATTAGGTCCCTAGAAGTAGGATCCAATATATGGGAAATGAAAGAAAGACTTTTGAAAACTATTTATACTGCATTTATGTTGTGCCTTTCATAATCTTGGGTTGCCCCAAAGTACTTTTTACAGCCAATGAATTTTTAAAGTGTTGTCACTGTTATAATGTAGCCAAGTAAAAGTAAAGTTGCCATTGTCCTACCAAACCATAGGGCTGCTCTCTTGTTAGAGAGATCACCAATGGTCCTTTAGCCTGAGGTTCACCACACCTTAGGCAAGGGGAAAGGTTCAGAAGGAGAGGCCTTCATGGTAATCTCAGCTGATACAGGAACCAAACCCACGCTGTTGGCATTACATGCGTAACAAACTCATTGGCCAGCCAACTGAACTAGCTGACACCTCTGTAGCCAAGTGACTTGCTACAAAATACCCAATTCGTATGGGTACTGAACACTGGGAATTCTTTTAGCTGCTTTTAAACATGCCATCCACAACCCTGAATTATCATGCCTTTCAGCTCAGTGAAGAGTCTAGCGTGCAATAGGTGGACAGGCTGTCAGCCTCACAGTGACTCCTGTGATGCACTATGATACATTATATGCATCAGTGGCTTAAAAGGCTCGAGGATCCATAATGCAGAACCTCAGCACCTGATGCACATCACTGGCATATAGATACTAAGGATCCCATTACTAAAGCCCTTTTTCTTTGTAGGGTAGCTCATTCAAAGTTGCTGTTTATCTGTTAATCAAAACTGGATGTAAACAGGTGAGGGAAGCTATTACTAAATAAGCATATCTTCAGTTTTAATCATCTGCTGCATCCCTTCGACTGGCATTGAGGTTTAACTGTTTTTTAACAAAATATAAATTATTGAATAACTTAAGCAGTAAGTTGGATCCGGTGTAATTATGTCTGGAAGATAAAATATTGGCTTTTCAGGCTCTTTCACAAATGTCTGCAGTAATAAATGAGTAATGGATTTGGCTATGACTTCTCAGATCATGCATAGCTCTATTTAAAAATCATCCAGTCAGGCAAGCATCACCTCCACACATGCTAATGTAGGTCTGTGAAATGGCATTATTTTATTGTTATTCTGCT
Organism: Rhincodon typus; assembly: GCF_021869965.1. Lineage (NCBI taxonomy): Eukaryota > Metazoa > Chordata > Chondrichthyes > Orectolobiformes > Rhincodontidae > Rhincodon > Rhincodon typus. Next base: position 45,443,579 of record NC_063335.1, read on the forward strand.
CCACAAGTCCCTTTTAGCCAGAGGGCTGATTGCATCTTTTTTAGCTATTGTCATTGGCAGTGATTTTCTTTTCTTTATTTGTAATACATGCTGATTTTGCGTGAGCTGAGTGCATTACCAAAATGCATCGGAAATAATTAGTGACCTCCTCAAGGCCTCCAACCTCCTGTTAATGAACACTAAGAGTGTACAAATTACCATTGCTAATTGCATATTTTTCTCAGTCTAAATTATAAATAAACAGGATGGTTATGCTTTTTTACATCATAACAATTAGCAAAAATGTAGTTGACAAACGAAGTGATACTCATTGCGGGTGCAAGGTGTAGCTTTTGTAACTTTTATTTACGAGTGAATGTCATCATCCCTGTAAAAAATAAGCAAATTGTAATCCTTTGTCCTTGTTTTTGGTACATATTTAACTTTTTATTTCCCAATCACTGTTGTAACTTTATAGTGATGGCATTTCATGCTATTTCTTTAAAAAAGAGTGCTGTTCACACTAAGGACAGACCAGCCCCATTCAGCAGATTAGCTGATGTCACTAAGGAGTCCATGAATATTGGAGTCAAATAGAATCATTAAGTCGTACAGCATGGTAACAAACCCTTCGGTTCAATTCGTCCATACCGAGCAAACATCCCAATCTGACCCAGTCCCATTTGCCAGCATTTGGCCCATATCCTCGAAACCCTCCCTATTCATGTACACATCCAGATGCCTTTGAAATGTTGTAATTGTATCCTGTTCCACCACTTCCTCTAGAAGCTCATTCCATACCTGCAGTCCCCACTGTATGAAAAAGTTACCCCTTTTTAAATCTTTCTCTTCTCACCTTAAATCTATGCCCTCTACTTTTGGACTCCCCCATCCTAGGAGAAAAGATCTTGGCTGTTCACACTATCCATGCCCCTTTTGATTTTATAAACCTCTAAAAGGTCACCCCCTCAGCCTCCATTGCTCCAGAGAGAAAAATGCCCCCGTCTATTAAGCCTCTCCGTATAGCTCAAACTCTCTAGTCCTGACAACATCCTTGTAGAGGATGTTTTTTTTTCTGAAGAAGGGTCTCGGCCCAAAACGTCAGCCTTCCTGTTCCTCTGATGCTGCTTGGCCAGCTGTGTTCATCCAGCTCTACACCTTGTTATCTAACATCCTTGTAGATCTTTTCTTCACCCTCTCAAGTTTAACAACATCCTTCTTATAGAAGGGCAACCAGAATTGTATGCAGTATTCCAAAAGAAGACTCACCAATGGCTTGTATAGTTGCAACATGACCTCCCAAATCCTATATTCAATGTTCTGACCAATAAAGGCAAGTGTGCCAGATGCCTTCTTCAGCACCCTGTCCACCTACAATCCTAATTTCAAGGAAACATGGAAAACTCCAAGAGACTTCAAACCTGTGATTTTCTACATTTTGGGTTCAAGTCCCACCAGCTCACGAGGTGTGTAATAAAATCACGGAACAGGTTGCTTAGAAAAGTACATAGATACCGTTTCAGATAGACTCATTGGGTGCCTAATATCATTGAAGCATGACTATCAGGTCAGTGCCAGGCTCCATTTGTTCGTTTTAAGTGGAAGGCATTTTGAAATTTTTGGGGGAGTTTTGACAACGTTTCCGATGAAATTTAGGAGGTTTAGAGGGGATTTGAGGAACAAGAAATTCATTCAGAGACTGGTGAGAATTGGAATGCACTGCCTGGGAGGGTAATTGAGGCAGGAAATCTCACAAGATTTAAGAAGTACTTAGAGGAGCACTTGAAATGTCATAACACTCAAGGCTATGGAACAAGGGCACTGAAGTGGGAGTAGTATAGATTTAGAATAGTTTAGTCAGTGCGGACGTCTTGGGCTGAAGGGCCTCTTCTGCAGTGTATAATTCTATGAACTGGTCAAATTTGACAAATATAATTTGGACTTAAACAGAAGGTGAATGTGGGTTGTGTCCTGTAGGAGAACGTAAATTATGGGGACCTAACTTGAACTGAATTAGTAACTTCAGAATCTAACACTTGTTTACCCAGCCTCTATATTGTCTCTCGAGGGTAGCTCACAATCGTATGAATCAGTTCCTCTGTCCGAGTCACTCAATCTTTACATTTCAATTGAGAAACATGAACATGTTAATAAAAAGATCTTGTTGCAAATTGGACACTTTCTTAGTAAGGAAACACAACTGACTGCACAAATGCAATGTGTGAGTTGTCAATCAAACAGCACAGAATTTGCAAGAAAGTAACTGGTGTGCATTTAGAAGTAATAGAGTCTGGCTTATAAATCTATTGAGGATCTTCGGGGCGATTTACAAATCAATGGACACAGGAAACCTAATAACTTACTCGAGGTTTCAGAAGCCATTTAATGAGAAGCGATTTAGAAAGGAGACTCATGGAATTTATCCAAAGGTAGATTATAAAGTGGTTTAAAAAGAAATAAAGAATTTCATGCCTAGCACTTTACAGCCAGTGAAAGACTTTCTAAATGTAGTCTCATTGTAAAGTAGGAAATGTAGTCATCAATTTGTGCAAAGAAAGCTCCCACAAACAGTAACATGATCATTGTAGTTTAATGGAAAAGCAAATTAAATGATCTAATGACAGCAGAGAACAGAAAAGAGCATAAAGATAAGCATGTGAAAGCAAAGGACTTCAGCACTGCACTAGAACATAGCATTCAGTTACCTATAACATGGCAATGTGAATAAAGGGTGCTGAAGAGAATGAGAGAATCATAGTCTGGATTAAGGATGAATAAAGGATGCTGTAATTGAAGAAGAGTGACAATCTTGATTAAAGGAATTAACCTCTAAAATTGTAAGTGCGGACACCTAAACCTCAGAGATATGCAGAAGTAGTGTCAAGGAATATTCAGAGAATCATAGAAAGCCTACAGTGCAGAGAAAGACCTTTGGCCTATCAAGTATGCACCAACCCTCCAAAAAACATCCCACCCAATCTCTGCGACCCCACATGGGGATTTTACCATGGCCAACCCACCTAACCTGCACATCTTGGGACTGTGGGAAGAAGCCAGACCATCAGAGAAAGCCCACACACAGACAGGGAGAATGTACAACCCCCACAGTCACCCAAGGTTAGAATTAAACTGAGGTCCCTGGCACCTTGAGGCAGCAGTGTTAACCGCTGTGCCACCACATTAACAGCAAGGGAAACCCAAAATCTGAAGTCAGCTCACAAAAAAGTGAAAAGACACAAAAGGAAAAGACAGAACCTTGGATGACTTAAAAGCCAAAGCTGACCATCTGGAAGACTCAGGAGAGTGACTACAGTTAATTGAAAGAATTTGATTAAAGATGGAAACAAATTCAAGAACTTCCCCGGGTCAATGCAGTGTAGTAATTGATCAGGTGGCAACTCCAGAAGAGACACAGTGATCATTGTAGCAATTTGAAAATACTGTGGGCTATAATGTGGTCAGAAGTGGGAGCCCTGGGAGCAGCAGTTCCTCAGTTATACAACTGCATCAGAGTTGCATGCAAAGGAACAGAGACACTTGTACACTGTTAGACCTACAGTGGATGATGTCCTTGTCAACCAGAGTTTGGAAGAAAATACTACTATGTTGAGACAATCAAGGTATTTGGTGCATACTTTGCCCAAAAGCAAAATCTGATCATAGAAAGAGTAAGATTTAACCTATGGTCTTAATGACAAAGTGAGTTGAGTGAAGTCTTTAAACAGATTTATGAAGATTGACAAGATGTTGCTGATATGAACCATTAAAGGACACGTTAATAGAGATTAAATCATTGTAAGCATCAATGACAAGAAATCATCAGATTTCCTTTAGTTGAAGGAAGAGCTCATGCTGGAATAAGTGATCCTGTAAACAATTCATTTGGAGACCACAGCCCAGAATTGGCTTATTGGTCCAGGAGACACCAGGCATCATTTCAATATGGTTAGATTGTAGGCCTCAAGATAGCATTGTTGTCCTCCTGAAAGCACGCAAAAATATCTATACAATGGGAAACAACATCACTGATCATATCAAATTGTTCAAGGTGCGATTCTGAGCACTCATCTTAAAAGTGCAATGTCTTGAAACAGAATTTAAACTTGATACAGGGGCAAGTGGTTCAATACTGGCTGACAGCTAGCTGTGGTTCAGATTACTATATGTTTGACCTGTGAGTATAAAATCACAAAGTCCAGGGAGCACAATCTTCACATGCATGGACAAACTGTTATTAACCCTGGCCATAAAGGACAAGAAGTCGTTGGCACTCTCAATGTATTGAAAAACCAGGACACTTCCCTATCATGTAAAAATGTTTGCATTTGGTTAGATCTCTTAGAGAGAATGAATGCAATGCTCCGAGACAAGACTGGATGAGAATTTTGCCATGAATTTCCAATGTTACTCAGAGGTTCAGGCAAATTAGGCAAACAGGATACCAAATTTTTATTCTGAAGTGGGCATCACTGGCCTGCCAGCATTTATTGTCCTTCTCTAGTTGCCCTTGAGAAGGTAGTGGTAAGCTGCCTTCTTGAACCACTGCAGTCGCAGTGTTATAGGTAGATCCACAATGCTGTTAGGGAGCGAGTTTGGGATTTTGATCCAGTGACGAATAGAACAGAATAGAAAAGAACAGAATACCTTTATTGTCACATGTACTCAAGTACAGGAGTACAGTGAAAAGTTTACAATATTGCCTCTTATGGCACCAGCTTAGGTATGAAATATCTAGGTAAAAATCTTAGATCCAAGAAGACAAATAAAAAAGAAAAAAAGTTGCATTATCTTACAGTGATTCATAGTAAAAGTTAGAAAAAAGATAGAGCTAAAAGGATAAACATTACAGTCAGATGAACAAATTACAGATAAACATTACATTACAGTAGCTCAACACAGGGGCTTCCACACACCGCCTCCACACTGGCTCTCAGCCTCTCCAAGCCTTCAGCTCGTTCTGCTCCAGCTCTCAGCTGCTCCAAGGCAAGTTTTCTTGTCAAAAAAAAACACTTTAAAATCTTAGGGAAAAATAAGAGGAAGAAAAAGGAGGAAGAAACAATTATATATTTCCAAGTCAGGATGGCTTGGAGGGAAACATGCAGGTAGTGGTGTTCCCATGTGTCTGCTGCCCTGTCCTTCAAGATGGAAGTGGTTGTGTGTTTGGAAGGTGCTGTCTGAGGACCTTTACTGAATTTCTACAGAGCATTGGTAGTGGAGGGAATGGATGCTATGGATATGGTTTCAATCAAGCGGTTTGCTTCAAGCTTCTTGCATGCTGTCGAAGCTGGACTTATCCAGGCAAGTGGAGAGTATTTTGTCATATACCTCTCTTGTGTCTTGTAGATGATGAACAGGCTTTGAGGAGTCAGGAGGTGACTTACTTGACACTGTATTCCTAGCCTCTGACCTGCTCTTGTAGCCGCTGTGTTTACGTGGCGGGTCCAGTTGAGTTTATGGTCAATGGTAAACCCAAGGATTCGATTGTGGGGAATACACTGATGGTAACACGACTGAATGTCAAGGGGTGGTGGTTAAATTGCATCTTATTGGTGATGGTCACTTCCTGCCATTTGTGTGGCATGAATACTACTTGTCACTTGTCAGCCCAAGCCTGGATATTGTCCATTCAAACATGGACTGCTTCAGTATCTGAAGAGTTGCAAATGATACTGAACATTGTGCAATCATGTGTGAACTTCTCCACTTCTTCCCTTACAATGGAGGGGAGGTCATTGATGAAGCAGCTACAGACAGTTGGGCCAAGAATGCTATTCTGAGGAACTCCTGCAGAGATGACTGACCTGCAACAACCACGACTATCTTCCTATGTGTCAGGTATGACTCCAACCATTGGAGACTTTTACCCCAATTTCCATTGACCCTAGTTTTGCTAGGCCTCCCTAATGCTACATTCAGTCAAATGCAGCATTGATGTCAAAGGCTGTCACATTCATCTCACCTCTGGAATTCAGGTCCTTTGGTCATGGTTGAATCAAGGTTATAATGAGGTCAGGAGCTGAGCGGTCCTGGCGGAACACAAACTGGGCGTCACTGAGCAGGTTATTGCTGAGCAGGTGCTGCTTGATAGCGCTGTTGATGACACCTACCATCACTTTACTGATGATTGAGAGTAGACTGATGCAGTGATAATTGGCTGGAATGGATTTGTCCTGCTTTTTGTGTACAGGACATGCTTAGGCAATTTTCCATAATGTCAAGTAGATGCCAGTGTTGTAGCTGTACTGGAATAGTTTGGCTAGGGCCTAGAGCCTTTGTAGTATCTAATGCCTTCAAACTTCTCTTGATATCATGTGAATAATCTACAAAAAGATGCTAAGCGCAGCTGCCTGCAAACTCTGAGGAAAATTCTTCCTCATCTATTGATAAAGGTAAAATCTCGCTATGATAAAAAATAGTCATATCACCAAAGATAGAACTGACACAGTGGTGCTCAGTATTAATAACAGTAATGAAGATTATGCATGGTTTTCACTTAACTGATCAAATGGGTTCAAAGAGAATTTCCTCAAATTTCATCAGTCGATGACAATTTGGCCAAATTATCCAGAAGTAAACTCTTTCCCAAATTTGATATGGACAATGGATTTTTGGTAGATATTTCTGAACTATGAATCAAGGTTGTTGACTACATTCGTCATATGTTTTAGCCAATTCTGTTTTAATCATCTGACTTTTGGAATTTCAGCCTTACAGGAAATCTTTTGGACAGTGATATCAAGGATTCTTGAAGGAAAACAAGGGACTATTAGTCACATGTTTGTTAACCTGCTATAGAGTCAGAAAAATAAGCTCTTGACCAAAAGTGTCAGAGGATCTTTAACAGCATTACAAAGTCTAGGGCTTACACTCAATGGGAAACATCAGTTCGCAAAGACAACATCAGAAGTCACATGATACCAGGTTATAATCCAACGAGTTTATTTGAAATCACAAGCTTTCAAAGCACTGCTTCTTTGTCAGGTGAAGTGACAAAGGAACACTTCACCTGACGAAAGAGCAGTACTCCGAAATCTTGTGATTTCAAATAAATCTGTAAGACTATAACCTGGTGTTGTGTGACTTCTGACCTTGTCCACCCCAGTCCAACAACGGCCCCTCCACATCATGGCTCACAAGGGCCATGTTTTTAGGACACATCACACCTCAGAAGGAATAAAACAGTATAGCTTGCGAATGATGTGTAATAGTCTGACTGGTATACTTCAGAACTTCAGCTCCAGTATGACCAGTGCATTCATTTTCAAGTATTACTGTTTTTTTTTTTATTGATTTTCCTCTTTGGAATAGGAGCAAGATATCATTCAGGATCCCAGCAAGATGAGGGCCATTTCTAAATTTCCACAACTGAATTGCGTAAATGATATACAACATTTCTTAATGGTGAACCAGATGGGAAAGTTTCTCCTTAACTTAACCAGTCTTACACAACCCATAAGAGAGTCTTTGAAAAACAGGGTATTTGGTCCCAGCACTGAATGCCATTCAAGATGGCTGTCTGTGAGAGAGCCATCTGTGCCAATGTGGTTTATTAACATTGTCTCCAGTGACAGGAATCTTAGATGTGCCAGTATGTCTCCACACAGGCAGCATTACAACTATATGGTGTCACCACTCTGTGGGATGATGAGGACACTGTACTATTCAAGAAGAAGGTTAAAAACAGAAACACCATTGTTTAGCTGCAACTTTAGTCATAACACAAAAATAGAGTCAGACATCGAGTCAGAAAGTCTAGATTCGGGCCAGACAAGCAGATATAATTATCCTTAAAGATAAAGATCACCCAATATCACATGCAGTCAGAATGCAAACAGGGATGCATATTTTCAGTAAGGGTTAGGCGACAAAACCTCCTCCAGAATAATCCTCAGCATCGGTGCCCCGCATGGCTGTGTACTCAGCCCCTTACTATACTTCTTATACACTCACAACTGTGTGACTGTTGGGTAGAGTACATGTGGATTGAGAGGCAGGAGGTTAGAATTCGGTGTTTGTAAAGTGTTAGGGAGGAAAGGATTGTGTAGTCCCTTTGAAAGATGATGTGTTTTTCTATGCTTAGGGATTTAAAATGGACGTCTGTGAGCAGCAGCTTGACAGTTTGCAAGTATGCAAGAGAGCACCCGAATTGAAACACTTGTATCGAAAGGCCGTTCAATTAGCAGGCCAAGCAGCAACATTTTACCAAGACAACAGGCTTTTGAATTTAGCCAATCAGTTTGAACCAGGCACCTAGTGCCAAAAACTGTTTAATAAAGACGTTAGGGACCATTTCCCCTCTCACACTGATTACAAGCAGGAACTTATAGACAAGGAAGGATGGGTCTTCTTAATTGAGATGCATGATGCTGTTCATTGATCTAGGTATTTTAATAACTAATCTGTCCAGAGATGGTATTACATACTTCCTAGCTCTGAGATAAGAACACTACCATTGCACTACACTGTTCCCTAAGGATATTGATCTACATTGAGAAGATAATGCTGCAATACATTTTTATGTGTCAATTATTTAAATGGAAGAATAATTGATACCATGGATGCATGATGATATTAGATCAAGGATGTGTAGTGTTAAAGAAAAGCAACTTTACAGCAAGTAATGTAGGAAACCCCAACCCTGGACTTAATTAGTCCTGTGAGTAGTATTCCTACGCAGTACTTATTTATATATTAACTTGTGAATTTCTCTATATTTTGCCATCATCTTATGGGGACAAGCAACATGACAAAAGCATTTAAAAAGTTGAGGGCCCTTGATAAGGTTCTTAGGAAAACTATTTCAATTGGTTCAAAGATGCTAAAATGTTGAGAATAATAACAGAAAGTGCTGGAGAAACTCAGCAGGTCTGGAAGCATCCGTAGAGAGAGAAATAGAGTTAATGTTTTGAGTCCACTGACCCTGCATCGGGATTGACTATAGCTGGGAAATGATAATAATTATGCCGATGTTCGGGTGAGGTGGGTATAGAATACATTACGTGGAGACAGTGCCCAGAGAGAGAGAGAAAGAGAGAGATCAAAAGGGTCAGGAAAACAAAGGGATTACTGATGATAAACTGAGAGTGAGATAAACACTAATGTGCTTGCTGCAAATCTGAAATGGAAACAAGAGTTGAAAGTACCCACATGCTCAGGTAGCATCAATGGAGGGGAAAAGATAATTTTGATTTCAGATTGATGGCCTATTGTCAGAGTTGACAATTCTTTTTATGTGGCTGCAGAATTCTTAATAAGCCTTATAAGTAAAGTGAGCAAAGAAAGATCATAAAGGATAAAGGACAGGGAATGGGATGTATTTAAGGAGTCTTTGGATTGGATTCTGCTGAAAAGGTAACAGCATGCTAGGTCAGGAATAGGCAAACTGTGATTCCTCAGCAATGGAATAACCACTCATTTGCCTCAAATAGTATGGGTTCTCAGCAGAACTAGACCTGTACACCAGTAGAGGTCAGTCCCTTCATCAGAGAGGAGGTTAGAATGAAAATGTGTGTCTTATTTGCAATTATGCAGGAGAATATGAAAGGAAACTTGTGAGCTTTGGAAATGCACCTTATTCACTAGTTGTTAGGTGTCAGCCTTGATTCGGTGGTAACACTATTGATGCCGACTCAGAAGTTTATGAGTTGAAGGCTCATTCAGGAGCAGATAATACAGGTTGGCATGTCCCTTTAGTATTTCAGATGTCATTTCTGGGGATGCGATCCTTTTAATGAAATGTTAAACCAAGCCCCTTTTCTACCCTCTCAAACTGCAGGAGTGAAAAAACTGGATTGTCTTGAACAACATCACTAAATAAATGATCTGGTCAGTTATCACTATCTGTGCAACCTTGCAGACTGCAAATTAATGGTTTAATCTCCCTTTGTTGTAAGGGGACTATACTTCAAGAGTACTTAGCAATGTAGAAACTAGGAGCAAGTGTAGACCATTCAACCCTTTGAGCCTGCCTGCCGTTCAGTATGATCATGGCTAATCCTCTATCTCAACGCCATATTCCCGCTTTCTCCTCATGATGCCTTTGAAGTCTGAAAAAAAATTTCTTTCTTGAATATAGTGAACTAACCTCTACAACCTCTGTGATAGAGACTTCCACAGGCTCACTACCCTTTGAGTAAAGACATTTTTCCTCATCTCAGTTACAAACGGTTCGACCTTGTATCCTGAAACTGTCCACCCAGATTCTAGACTCCCCTACCAGGGAAAACATCCTCCTTGCATCTTGGCTGTTCAGCCTCATTAGAATTTTATACATGTCAATCAGATCCCCTCTCATCCTTCTAATGTATACAGGCCAGTTTGAAACAACCTCTTTTCATCGGACAGTCCTACCATCTTGGGTAGTGGGCTAGTGAACCTCTGCTACACTCCCTCCATGGCTAGTATGTCCTCTCTTCTCAGGTAAGGAGTCAAAAAATGCACGCAATCCTCCAGGAGTAATCTCACCAAGACCCTTGATAGCTGTAGTAAGGTATCCCTACTTCTGATCTCAAATCTTCTTATAATGAAGGCCAGTATACCATTTGCCTTCCTAATTGGTTGCTAAATCTACCTCTATACTTTCATTGACTGATATACGAAGACACATCTGTCTCTTTGTAAATCCACACTTCCCAATATCTCAATAATACACATCCTTTCTGTTTTTCACAGCAAAGTGTATAACTTCACATTTAGCCATATTGTACTGAGTCATGTGTTTGCCCAATCACACAGCTTGTCTAAATCATTTTGCAGCCTCTTTGCATTCTTCTTATAACTCACTTACAATTCCAATCCCCCCCATTTCGTGTCATCAACAAACCTGGAAATGTTACTTTTGGTTCCATCGTTCAGGTCATTCATTCCCAGCTCTGCCTAAATGCAACCAGTCCCAGGAATATGAATCCCTCCCTCTTGCACCATTTCTCCTGCTGCTTATTCATCTGGTATATCCTGTTATTTTAACTCTTACTAGCTTGTGACACTGGGAATAATCCTGAGATTACTACCTTTGAGAAGCTACTTTTTAATTTATGTCCTAAATCCCTACATTCTGTTTGTAGAACCTCATCCCTTTTGTAAACCCAAGTTGTTGGCATTATTATGTACCAAAACCAATGGCAGTTCATGCTTCCCCTTCTGAACAGCCACTTCAGTGACTGTAGACTGTATCAGGATATCCTGCTGTCATGACAGGGCTTATAGAAATGCCAATTGATTTCTCTGCCTGAACTTTTCATGTTGTGCTTTTGTATTTTTTTTTTGCTGAAATGTTATACCACAGATTTTCTATTGCTAGTATTTGTTTTGGGACTAATTGGCTCGAGTAGCGCATGGTAAATGTACATTCAATGAGTGGTGTGACAATCCATTCACCGAAGGCAGTATCGAATTTAGCAGCTGTGTGATAACAGTGCTGCACTGCCACTGCAGAGACTGAGGTCCAGCAAAAGGTGGTGGCTTCCATCTCCAGACACAACATATCCTTAGAAGCAAAAGTATGAATTACAATAAAGCAGCTAAGTGGCTCACTGTACCTAAACCAGCTCATTTGGAAATATATAAATTCCCCTGGCAGAAACAACTCAGTGGTTATAGAAAATGCTGAAAAGTGTTGTGCTATGTCTCACGGTCAGCATGTCTGTCTACCTTTAAGGGGCACAGTATATCAGTATAACTTTGAGAGATACGCTCATGATATTATCACTGTATCATAGTATGTAACCTGCAGGTATAAAAGCCTCAGATCCCATCTTAACTCGGGCCACTGGAAGCAACATAAGCCAATGAAGGTATACTCCCCTTTGTCTATCCCAGGCTCCTCAGTGTCCGTGAATCTGATGTTTGTATATGACTGTGTGATGTTCTTCAATACTGCGGACCCACATCTAGTTCTGAGGGATGAAGTAACATTGTCTATTCAAGTGTGATATCCTGCTGAAGGCAAGACACACATTAGAAATATTCAGCAGGTCAGGCAGAATCTCTGGACAGGGAAATGCAGCTAACAATTCAGGCTGATGATTTTTCACGAGAACTGCGCATTTGTTTTATGTTCACTGCGCTGTGGAAGACAGCATGCATTATAAATCATATGGTTTCCATAGCCACCACTGCTCCTTTTTTAGCAGTTATTCTGGTGCTTAAAAATACCAGAAGGATCATAAATCAGGAAAACAGTTTACAATCTCATTTGAATTTGGAGGTTTCTGTAATTGTGCCTTGTAACTCACTATTTCTTCTTGATATGGGTGCCTGCTTTGAAATGAAATTAGCCAATTTCAGGAAGCTTGGTGACCTATTGAGTGCTGTGGGCTTATAGCCTAGTGACATGATTTATTAAAATAGGATGTTGATTTATATCAAAATGGCTGGACAGAAGCAAAGTTCAACTTCACAAACTTAGACAACAGGTTTTGATTGATGTAGATTTAATTTGGATCTGTGACCAAGGCTTTTATCATTGTTGCATTATGTTGTCTTCTATTTCATGTAGGGTAATAATTTGGCAATGGTTCGGATCCCACTTCATTACAGGAATGTCAGTTCCCCCCACCCCGACTCTGCAATACTTTAATAATTTCATCAATTTAACATATACAACCACCAAAATTGGGTCCCACCATTTTTCAGCACTTTGACAAGATCAGTCTACCTATAAAAGCTAATCAGAGATAGTAGGAACTGCAGATGCTGGAGAATCCGAGACAACAAGGTGCAGGGCTGGATGAACACAGCAGGCCAAGCAGCATCATAGGAGCAGAGAGGCTGACGTTTCGGGCCTAGACCCTTCATCAGAAAAGGGGGAGGGGAAGGGGGTTTTGAAATAAATAGGGAGAGAGTGGGAGGCGGATAGAAGAGGGATAGAGGAGAGGATAGGTGGAGAAGAAACAAACAGGTCGAAGAGGCGGGGATGGGGCCAGGAAAGGTGAGTGTAGGTAGGGAGTTAGGAAGGGGATAGGTCAGTCCAGGGAGGACGGACAGGTCAAGGGGGCGGGATGAGGTTGGTCAGTAGGAGATGGAGGTGCGGCTTGAGGTGGGAGGAGGGGATAGGTGGGAGGAAGAACAGGTTAGGGAGGCAGGGACGAGCTGGACTGGTTTTGGGATGCGGTGGGGGGAGGGGAGATTTTGAAACTTGTGAAATCCACATTGATACCATTGGGCTGCAGGGTTCCCAAGCGGAATATGAGTTGCTGTTCCTGCAACCTTCGGGTGGCATCGTTGTGGCACTGCAGGAGGCCCAGGATGGACATGTCGTCTGAGGAATGGGAGGGGGAGTTGAAATGGTTCGCGACTGGGAGGTGCAGTTGTTTGTTGCGAACCGAGCGTAAGTGTTCTGCAAAGCGGTCCCCGAGTCTCCGCTTGGTTTCCCCGATGTAGAGGAAGCCACACCGGGTACAGCGGATGCAGTATACCACATTGGCAGATGTGCAGGTGAACATCTGCTTGATGTGGAAAGTCTTCTTGGGGCCTGGGATGGGGGTGAGGGAGGAGGTATGGGGGCAGGTGTAGCACTTCCTGCGGTTGCAGGGAAAAGTGCCGGGTGTGGTGGAGCTGGAGGGGGGTGTGGAGCGGACGAAGGAGTCACGGAGAGAGTTGTCCCTCCGGAAAGCAGATAAAGGTGGGGAGGGAAAGATGTCTTTGGTGGTGGGGTCGGATTGCAGATGGCGGAAGTGTCGGAGGATGATGCGTTGGATCCGGAGGTTGGTGGGGTGGTACGTGAGGACGAGGGGGATTCTTTTTTGGTTCTTATTGCGTGGACGGGGTGTGAGGGATGAGGTGCGGGAGATGTGGGAGACACGGTTGAGGGCGTTCTCGACCACCGAGGAGGGGAAGTTACGGTCCTTGAAAAACGAGGACAACTGAGATGTACGGGAGTGGAATGCCTCATCCTGGGAGCAGATGCGCCGGAGGCGAAGGAATTGGGAATAGGGGATAGCATTTTTGCAGGAAGGTGGGTGGGAGGAGGAGTATTCTAGGTAGCTGTGGGAGTCGGTGGGCTTGAAATGAATATCGGTTTCGAGGTGGTTGCCCGATATGGAGACAGAGAGGTCCAGGAAGGGGAGAGAGGTGTTAGAGATGGTCCAGGTAAACTTAAGGTTGGGGTGGAAGGTGTTAGTGAAGTGGATGAACTGTTCGAGCTCCTCGTGGGAGCACGAGGCGGCGCCGATACAGTCATCAATGTAACGGAGGAAGAGGTGGGGTTTAGGGCCGGTGTAGGTACGGAAGAGGGATTGTTCCACGTAACCTACAAAGAGGCAGGCGTAGCTTGGGCCTATGCGGGTACCCATGGCTACCCCCTTTGTCTGTAGGAAGTGGGAGGAATTGAAAGAGAAGTTGAGTGTGAGGACGAGTTCGGCTAAGCGGATGAGGGTGTCAGTGGAGGGGGACTGGTCGGGCCTGCGGGACAGGAAGAAGCGGAGGGCCTTAAGGCCATCTGCATGGGGAATGCAGGTGTAGAGGGACTGGACGTCCATGGTAAAGATGAGGTGTTGGGGACCGGGGAATTGGAAGTTCTGGAGGAGGTGGAGGGCGTGGGTGGTGTCACGGACATAGGTAGGGAGTTCCTGGACCAAGGGGGAGAGAATGGAGTCGAGATAGTTGGAGATCAGTTCGGTGGGGCAGGAGCAGGCGGAGACAATGGGTCGACCAGGGCATTCAGGTTTGTGGATTTTGGGAAGGAGATAGAAGCGGGCAGTGCGAGGTTGGGGAACGATGAGGTTGGAGGCCGTGGGTGGGAGGTCACCAGAGGTGATGAGGTTGTGGATGGTTTGGGAGATGATGGTTTGGTGCTCAGGGGTGGGGTCTTGATCAAGGGGCGGTAGGAGGAGGTGTCGGAGAGTTGGCGTCCGGCCTCGGCGATGTAGAGGTCAGTGCGCCATACTACAACACCAAATGCACCAAACCATCATCTCCCAAACCATCCACAACCTCATCACCTCAGGTGACCTCCCACCCATGGCCTCCAACCTCATCGTTCCCCAACCTCGCACTGCCCGCTTCTATCTCCTTCCCAAAATCCACAAACCTGAATGCCCTGGTCGACCCATTGTCTCCGCCTGCTCCTGCCCCACCGAACTGATCTCCAACTATCTAGACTCCATTTTCTCCCCCTTGGTCCAGGAACTCCCTACCTATGTCCGTGACACCACCCACGCCCTCCACCTCCTCCAGAACTTCCAATTCCCCGGTCCCCAACACCTCATCTTTACCATGGACGTCCAGTCCCTCTACACCTGCATTCCCCATGCAGATGGCCTTAAGGCCCTCCGCTTCTTCCTGTCCCGCAGGCCCGACCAGTCCCCCTCCACTGACACCCTCATCCGCTTAGCCGAACTCGTCCTCACACTCAACTTCTCTTTCAATTCCTCCCACTTCCTACAGACAAAGGGGGTAGCCATGGGTACCCGCATAGGCCCAAGCTACGCCTGCCTCTTTGTAGGTTACGTGGAACAATCCCTCTTCCGTACCTACACCGGCCCTAAACCCCACCTCTTCCTCCGTTACATTGATGACTGTATCGGCGCCGCCTCGTGCTCCCACGAGGAGCTCGAACAGTTCATCCACTTCACTAACACCTTCCACCCCAACCTTAAGTTTACCTGGACCATCTCTAACACCTCTCTCCCCTTCCTGGACCTCTCTGTCTCCATATTGGGCAACCACCTAGAAACCGATATTCATTTCAAGCCCACCGACTCCCACAGCTACCTAGAATACTCCTCCTCCCACCCACCTTCCTGCAAAAATGCTATCCCCTATTCCCAATTCCTTCGCCTCCGGCGCATCTGCTCCCAGGATGAGGCATTCCACTCCCGTACATCTCAGTTGTCCTCGTTTTTCAAGGACCGTAACTTCCCCTCCTCGGTGGTCGAGAACGCCCTCAACCGTGTCTCCCACATCTCCCGCACCTCATCCCTCACACCCCGTCCACGCAATAAGAACCAAAAAAGAATCCCCCTCGTCCTCACGTACCACCCCACCAACCTCCGGATCCAACGCATCATCCTCCGACACTTCCGCCATCTGCAATCCGACCCCACCACCAAAGACATCTTTCCCTCCCCACCTTTATCTGCTTTCCGGAGGGACAACTCTCTCCGTGACTCCTTCGTCCGCTCCACACCCCCCTCCAGCTCCACCACACCCGGCACTTTTCCCTGCAACCGCAGGAAGTGCTACACCTGCCCCCATACCTCCTCCCTCACCCCCATCCCAGGCCCCAAGAAGACTTTCCACATCAAGCAGATGTTCACCTGCACATCTGCCAATGTGGTATACTGCATCCGCTGTACCCGGTGTGGCTTCCTCTACATCGGGGAAACCAAGCGGAGACTCGGGGACCGCTTTGCAGAACACTTACGCTCGGTTCGCAACAAACAACTGCACCTCCCAGTCGCGAACCATTTCAACTCCCCCTCCCATTCCTCAGACGACATGTCCATCCTGGGCCTCCTGCAGTGCCACAACGATGCCACCCGAAGGTTGCAGGAACAGCAACTCATATTCCGCTTGGGAACCCTGCAGCCCAATGGTATCAATGTGGATTTCACAAGTTTCAAAATCTCCCCTCCCCCCACCGCATCCCAAAACCAGTCCAGCTCGTCCCTGCCTCCCTAACCTGTTCTTCCTCCCACCTATCCCCTCCTCCCACCTCAAGCCGCACCTCCATCTCCTACCGACCAACCTCATCCCGCCCCCTTGACCTGTCCGTCCTCCCTGGACTGACCTATCCCCTTCCTAACTCCCTACCTACACTCACCTTTCCTGGCCCCATCCCCGCCTCTTCGACCTGTTTGTTTCTTCTCCACCTATCCTCTCCTCTATCCCTCTTCTATCCGCCTCCCACTCTCTCCCTATTTATTTCAAAACCCCCTTCCCCTCCCCCTTTTCTGATGAAGGGTCTAGGCCCGAAACGTCAGCCTCTCTGCTCCTATGCTGCTGCTTGGCCTGCTGTGTTCATCCAGCCCTGCACCTTGTTACCTATAAAAGCTGATGGTTTCTGCAGATAAGTTCAAAAACCTGCTGAATTTCTTACTCTCCTCGTGAAACTTGCAAATCAAATAGTTCAAACTTTCCACAGAGGGCTGAAGCTAAAACAAAATAATAATTGAAAGTGAAACTGCCAAATGATTAATTCTCTTGTGCAAATAGTTTCAGCCACTGGTACAGTTTTCCTGAGCAGAGCTAGGAGAAGACTCTTCCTTCAATTGGCCTGTACCCTCTATTGTTCTTGCCACCTGTACCAGTTGCTGATCCATTGGTGTCCAGTGAATGCTCTCTCTCAAACTCACAAAATTCATGTGAGATATTGACTGACCCTTTTCTTAGTTTCCATGTTTAAGAGAAGCATGGCTTGGACATCAGGAGAACGGGATGGGATCTGAAATGTTTATTTAAATTCTTCTGATTAATATCTGAGCCACAGATAGCATCTTCAGTGCTGCAGAACTCCCTCAGAACAGTATTGGTATCAATCTAGCTTAAGTCCTACAATGGGTCTTAATTTACAACGTTTTAAAGTCATAGAGGTCTACAGCATAGAGTCTGCGCCAGTCAAAAACAACTATCTAGCTGTTCTAATCCCATTTTCCAGTGTTTGGCCCATAGCTGATATTCCTTAGCATTGCTGAGTGTACATCTAAACTTTTTAAAGATTATGAAGGTTTCTGCCTCTACCACTCTTACAGGCAGTGAGTTCTAGATTCTGTCCAACATCTGAATGTAAATATTTTTCCTGTCATCTCAACTAAACCTCCTGCCCCTTACCTTAAATCTCCATCCCCTGGTCATTAATCCCTCCGTCAAGGTGAAACATTTCTTTCTGTCTATCCTGTTTGTGCCTCTCATAACTTTATACATCTCAATCATGTCCCCCTCAGTCTCCTTTGCTCCAAGGTAAACAACTCCAGTTTATTCAATCTCTCTTCATTAGTAAAATTCTCTGACTCAGGTTACATCCTCATAATTCACCCTCCATTGCAGTCACATCCTCCTGTAATGTGGATTCTAGAACAGCACACAATACTATAATTGTGGTTTAAACAACTTTTTTATATTGTTACGGCATAACCTCCTTGCTCTTAAACTTTATGCCTCAGCTAATAACGGCAAGTATCCCTTTTGTCTTTTTAAATCACCTTATCCACTTTTCTCACTTTCTTAAGGGACTGGTTGACATGCACACCAAGGTCCCTCTGATCCTTGGTGCTTCCCAGGATCCTAATGTTCATCATGTGTTCCGTTGCTTTGTTAGTTCTGCCCAAGTGCGTCACATCACATTTTTCCAGGTTGAATTGCATTTTCCACTGACCAGCCCAACTATATAATTCTGTAATCTAAGGCTATCCTCCTCAATGTTTTTCACTCCATCAATTTTCATATCTTCCGCGAATTTACTGAAAACCTTCCGATATGCAAGTCTAAATCATTTACATATACTACAAACAGCAAGAGCCCCAGCGCTGATCCCTGCTGGATACAGGATTCCAGTCACTATGACACCCTCTGGCCTTTGCTTCCTGCCTCAGAGATGAAGGACCAATGAACTCCTAAAACCCAAAACACTTAATTGCAACTGCTCAGTCTGATATGTAAATGGTGATAGGATGATGATTTCAATAATGATTTCAATAAAGTACAAAACAGCAAAAGAAAATCAAGATTAGCCTGGTGTATAGCTGTCCCAATTTACCTAAATGCACCACCATTTTAAAACAAGGGTGAAATGGACTGCGCTGTCTTAATAAGCTAAATAAAAAGCATGTTGCATGAGTTTTTTTATGCAGTGAAGCATTATTGCAATATCTTATCCTGTATTTATCTTTTTAACATGAAAATTTAAAGAAGAACCCTTAAGCCTTGTGATTTTTCTTTATGGTGCAAAGAACTTTGTGATTTTTCTTCTGGAGGGATCAGAAATGTTCAGCCTACACATTTTCTATTCCAGTGCATAATATTCATCAAAATCTTCATTATCTTTTGACTCGATGAATCGATGCAGGGCAGAACCTATCTTTCTAACTCTGGGGATTTCCAGTTCTAACACAGCTTCATTTATATCCTCTACAGTCTCTATTTCTGATTTTTTTTTAGATAAAGAGACAATTTGAATATCAGCCATCTCTGTGCAGAAGACAAGGTCATCATCGAAAAAAAACAAACTCCATCTCAGTCAAGTCACCAAGAATCTCCTACCAACTTCCTTCACATTATAACAGTCATGATAGCTTCAAAAAGACCTTTGTTGAATAGGATGACACGAATCTGGAACTGCATTACACCTGCAAGTTGTCGACTTTGAACTGGCCATTGATTTTCTTTTATAGAAATCATACCAAAGTTTCTAAAGCAGTTACAAGTCAGTATCTTCCAAGCTCTAGTGGCTAGCACAGCACAGCATCTAACAAGCTATGGCTCTTCATAAGCTGTGAAGTGCTGGGGTCCTCAGTACTAATACCATTCTTGTATTCATACATGGAATTTATACATTGCTGACAGCATTTGTTACCAGTCCTGAATTATCCTTCTAAGTAATTAAGAGTCAACCACATTACTGTGGATCTGGAGTAACATGAAAGCCAGAACAAATCAGAATGGCAAATTTCCTTTGCTAAGGGATATTAGTGAAACAGATATGATAAATCACAGAGCCTAAAAATCAGGGAATTCAGCCTTGGTCAACATTACTGAGAGTAGCCTTCAATTGCAGTTTGTTTTAATCAGTTTAATTTGTTAATTAATTGAGATAAAATTGCATCAACTGCTGTGTTGGGATTTGAACTATGTTTGCAGGGCATTAACCTGGGGGTCTGGATTACTAGTCCACTGACACTGCTGAGGATTGCTTCTTTGTATAGTGCTTTGCATAGTAAATGACACCTCAGTACTGAGGCTAGACGATATGCGCAGTGTTAATTTGTAAAGTATAGATCCAACTACATAAAAGATTAAGAGCCTCATCCTTGCAATTTATATTATCCATCAGATGTGTCCATTACGTTTTTGATCCAGGCATGGTAAGACTTTCTAAAAATTATTTGTACCATCCAAACATTAGTGTTGCTTTCACAATCAGTTGAACTGTTTTCACATAGGATCTTGCTTTTAGCCACTACAAGAGGTTCCACTTGACCAAAGCTCATTTGGTCCACATGCATCAGTGTTTCATAACTTACTTTACTGACTTTATCAACACTGCACCTTTTTTTAATGTGAGAATGTTTGGTCAGACAGGCTGTGATAGAAACATTTGGACTGATCACGATTGTAAGCACAGTGTGGTGGACACATTACAAACAAACCTGTCACTGCTTCCCTAGTCCTGACATCAGGAGCTGATTCATCACTCTAACTGCTTAACACTTTTGCAAATAAAATTTTGTCCCATTTTTTTAGTGGATCACGATCCATCTGATGCTTCTTTGCTCTCTAAGTCAGCTCTATGCTCATTTGCATTACCACTCTCCAGACAGCCATCAAGTGGGACCTTCCAAGCTCATCAGTGACTAAACCACTTTGAGCAATGCTTCGTTGTGGCTTTCGCAGTCTTATATTGTGAATCAGAGAACAGTTATGGTAGAAGGAGGCCATTCAGTTTATTGTGTCCAAGTCCACTTTTTGTAAGAGCATGAATCACTCCCCTACCTTTTATCATAGCCCTGTCAATTCTTTCTGTTCAGGCCATTATCCCATTCACATTTGAAGGCTGTGATTGAATTTGCCTCCATTGCACTCAGGCAGTGCATTTCTGATCCTAACTGCTGGCTGTGTAAAATTGTTCTTCCTTATATGTGGTCTTCGCTTCTTTTGTTAATCACTTTAAATTGGTACCTTATCTTATCCTTTAAGGCAATACTGCTACTTTCACATTGAGATATCGGTCTGGAGTATCCCACGCTCTGGATCTCCATATATACACTAAGGCTGCTTTCCCCTTATCACGAAGAAAGGCAATTCAACTCTTTATGTACTCAAATGATCCCTTGTTTACATCTGCTCATTCCAGACAGATGTCTTCTGTCTTACTGATCTTAAAGTCTTGTGACCAGTTACATCATCCAGATTTGCATGAATCTCATTGTGCCACACCTGAATTCTTGAACCTAATGCCAATGGTAACAATTTCTCCCTATCTGCTTCATCCAGATGACTCACAATCTGGATAATCTCTACCAAATCTCCTCTTCTCAAAGAAGAATCTTCTCCACTTTATCTACATAATTGAAGATACTCATACTTGGAACCGCTCTCATGAATCTTTTCTGCACTCTGTCCAATGCATTCACATTATGTCGATAGAATTGGACACAATACTCCTGTTGAGGTTGAAGCAATCTTTTATACAGGTTCCACATAACTTATTCTGAAGAAGTCATACTGGACCGAAAATGTTAACTCTGTTTCTCTCTCCACAGATGCTGCCAGACCTGCTGAGTTTCTCCAGCATTCTCTGTGTTTGTTTTGTTTCAACATAACTTGCTTGTTTTTGTACTCTAAGACCTAATGTATAAAGCCCAGGTTCCCATATTCATTATTAACCATTTCCTTTACCTGTCCAGCCATCTTCAACGATTTGTACACACACCCTGTATTCTGTAGGCTTTTATTTCCACTTGCCCTGGGTTAACTCTAGATATCAATAACTCAAGACAGTTCTAATAATGAATTATACCCAATGTTCTTTATTAAAGCAAAGTACAATACAAACAAAATTGTGAAAAATCTTAGCCGTATAATGCTTACAATTGTAAATGAATCCATTTACTTGTCCGAAGATCAGACCAGAGCAGGTGATCAGCCTGCTCTGTCCCAACTTAAGCCACTAAGCAGATGTCCTCTTCTCCATCTAGCTAATTGTGCTGTGAGGCAAGCTTTTTCAAATACACTGTGCATCTACATTATCCATGTCTGTGTGCCATTTTCTCACTTCACCTGACGAAGGGGTTATGCTCTGAAAGCTTCTGATTTCAAAGAAACCTGCTGAACTATACCCTGGTGTCATATGAGTTCTGACTTTGTCCACCTCAGTCCAACACTGAGAACTTGACATCATGGTGACAAGTAACAATGCTTTTTTGTTGAGCTATGTTGAAGTCTGTCTTACATTCTGTCCAAACATGCAAACAATCAAATTATGAGAGAAAAACCTTAGTTTCAAAGGTGAAAAGTTGCGTTAAAACTGGATTTATGTGTAATACACTTCCATATAAGTGAGATTGGCAACAAATTAAATACAATAAAACAACTTTATCTCAATTGAAGAATAGAGAGGGAAAAGGGCAGAATAGACATGGTCACATTAAAATTGGAAGTTCAATTAGAAAATATTGCAAATGAATAGCTATAATTGTGCTATGTGGCATGTAGACTTAATTTTCAAACCAAAGTTTGCAACAAAAAGGTGAATATTTAACAAATCCATTGTTACAGCTTACAGTTTTACAGCCTTGATGCACAGCATATCACCAATGACCAAAACAATTTCCAATGTTTGAAAATTAGTTTATTTCTGATTTGCGAGATCAAATAAATTCTCCTTTTTTAACTGAAGTGCAGCATTATTAATCCAAATAAAACTGTTAAAAATTGAGCAATATTCATGCAGGATGAGTAATGTATTTCTCACTCGCTAGACAACTTCAGCTTAGATTTGACATCCTATTGTAAATGCCTGTGACGTTTGCTTGCATCAATATTGACACAGTTTGGTATCTTTAGATAGAAGCAGCCTCTAAAATGCAACGCCTGCTAAGATTTTACAACCACTGAATTACTAGATGGGATTTCATTACGGAACTGGTCACTAAATTTTGTATTCTTTAGAATGTACATATTGCTAGTCCTGCTTTCTTTCAGGATTCATTACCATAAGTCACTATGGATCAATATTTTTGCAATTTATGGCATTTGTATTCCTTCGGTATTTTAAAATGGCAGAATGTGCAACGGGTAACAACCCTGGAGCTACAAAAGTATTGTTGGAAAATATACCCTTAGCATCTTTGTTTTTCACAAAATCTGTGATGAATTTGAAACACGCCTGCTTGTTGATAATTAAATCAACAATTTCAATTTTAAATGAATAGAACTCTTGGTTAAAGCTCAACTAGCTGAAATATCACTGAAGGGAATAATTCTTTAAATTGATTGGGTGAATGGAGGGGAGATTTCCTTGGTAACTAATTTTTAGTGATTTTCTGTGGTTGAATAATTTTAACAATGTAACAAAGGGAGCCGAAAAGGGAAAACATGGGAGCCATGGTGAAACTGTGTATTATCGAATTCACGCCATGCACCAAATTGTTCAAGCACAAATGCCTGCACACAATGTTTGTAGCCTCACATAGAGTGCAGCATGTCATCCCACTGCAGCATACGCTCGTACGTTTATTTAGCCATAAAGTGCCCATCTAGTCTCTTCATAGAGTAGCAAACCTCCAGGTGACTCCAAAATGCACTGCCTGTTGAAACACAAATCTTCACACCACCACCAAACCCCACTTCTGTGGGACAAGTATGGTCACATATTTCAGGAGATTCATCAGGAAATGCAGAATGACTAGTGGACACATGTGAAGACTGAGAGAACAGTGTTAGCAATTGAACAGTTAGTTTGATGCAGGGTAGATGTCCAAGTACAGAATGTCACTACTGAGTTTTATGGAGACATAGATACAATGGGCTTGTTTTAAAATCAAGCCTGGTGGATTATTCAGCAAAATGGATAGATTAGTGGAAGGTTACATGAGTGGTATGGAAAAGTTAACACAGAGAATTTCACTGCAATATTCCCCATGAGTTATATCATGTATCAAAAGTTGTCTGCTGTTGAGCACATTGCAATACCAGTGTCTTGGCAGCTCAGAAAAGCAACATGCTTAGGTTTGTTCCCAATTACTGATACCGCAGGGATGTTCAGTGTTAAAACAGATAAATAGGCTTTATGAGGCAATATCTCTTCACAGTGCCTTCATGGAATTACACCACAGCAGCTGCTTGCCACTCAAGTTGGTGAAACTTCTGCCAAGACAGAGCCCAAAACAGGAGAAGCTGCCTCTGAAGTGAGAATTGCACCTGTTTGTGACTCTGTCATTGAGAGAAACATTGTACAAATGGCTTTAATGTCAGTCTTGGAACTGGGTGTGATGTCTCTCATTCTTGTTACTGCTATTTGGTCGTGTCAATGAACAGCATGGATGTGAGCCAGTGAATGTTAGTAACAGATTGAGAAATGTAACAGCCAAGTTTCTTAAGCTGGTAGAGTTGTAATGATGCTTCTGACAGTGCCACAGCATTTTGTTTTGCGCCTTTTATTTATTTATTTAGACTTGTTTTTCATTTTTAGCAATGCTTATGCATTCCTTAATGTTCAAATGCTTTGTCATTTGTAATGTTGTACATGTATCATTTGTAGCTTTTGCTATGGAAAACTTCTCTCATGGGAGTCGTCAGTTGACTCTACTGCTTTTGTGTGATTTATCAAAATATTGTTTATGCAGATTTGTGTTGATATGACTTGGTTGTATTGGGAATTATAAGGGTCAACGTCCATGTGCTAGAATAAATCAGTTCTAAACAGTTACGTATTGGTCCTGCCAGAATAGCAAAATTATATCTGAATTTTCTGGGTAGCCCTTTTAAATTATTCAAGGATGTAGATGCAGACATGGGTATATCTAGTGAGTATCTGTGTAAGTGTGGAGCATCACATCCAGGTGCATTTTAAAAGATGAGACATATTAATCGGGAATGGGTAAAGGAGAACAGAAACTTTGGACACTTTTAGAACTACAATTTCAACCCATCAGTAATAAAAACAGACAAAACTGGAAATATTTAGGTGATCATACAGCATACTATCTACCTGAGATTTGAACTCTGTTTCTTTTCAGGCGTCCTGTCTCAGCCATTGAGTATTTCCAGTATTTCATGTCTTCATTTCAGATTTCCAACATTTGCAGTATTCTGTTTTTGTCTCAACTCATCAGTACTTATTTTAGTCAATGTGTTCAGACACATTATGTCACTTTTCTGTGACAAGTGGAACTTTAACCTGGAACTTCTGGCTGAGAGGTAGGCACACTACAATTGCAACACAATACCATCCTTAACTCATTAGTAACAATTACCAAAGTTGAATGGGCAAGAAGTATCAAAATATATGGAGAAGAAGCACCAGCATGAATTGACAGATAGATAGGGGAGTGGTCAGTAACCAATGCTATGTGTCGTTGCTACTATAACAGGTAGACTGCAGAATAAGACAATTATGGCTTCACCATTTCTGGCAATTCACTGCATTTTCTTGTAAGTCTACATTATAACATTTCTGAAAGGAAGTAGAACCTTATGGCCACAGTAGGCCAGCTTGGACATTGTTGTGATGACCAAACAGTGTCAGCAGATGTCCCTCCAGAACACCCATGCATCTGGCTTCCTGTTGGCATGGATCCTGAAAAGATTGTTCCCTCTGGGTCACTGCCAAGCTGGTATAAATGTTTTTACTGTAGAAGACTATAATAAGATATCGATCAAGACTTCCAATTAATTTATCTGACAGTCAAGTGAGTCAAGCAATGTTCATTCCTTACCCTGTTGCTGGCCAGTCTAAGGATAAATTGTGCAGGCTGATTTTTTTTTTTAAAAGGCTGGAATCCAATTTCCAACAATTTCTGGAGATTAAACCCATTTGCATGGTATTTATGCCAATTGCCATTGTAATAGACAAGCAAAATCTGCCACCAGAAACACTCATATTAATAACTCCAAAGCAATAGTTGGTACAAATTTTTTTTTTATATAGTGACACAACTTACCAAAAAGGAGCAATCTGAGCTTCTATTTCCTTGAGTGTAGAAGACTAAGGGGTGATCCAATCCCAGTTAAAATTATTAAAGGACATGTTAGGATGCATAAAAAATATCAGCTTTCTTCAGAGCGATAGGCCAGATCAAAGTTACATAACATGAAATCAGGTGTTTGGGAAGATGTCAAGAAGCACTTCTTCACACAAAGATGGTAGAAAACTGCAAATCTCTTGACCAAACATGGCTAAGTCAATAAAAGTGTAAAAACTGAGATTGATAGATATTTGTTTCGTTAAGCTTTATGAAACAAAAGGCAATAGATAGAGTTAAGGTGATCTAATTGATGGGTGGAACAGCCTCATAAAGCTGACTGTCCCTTTGTTTCAGTGATCCATGGGAACATAAGAACATGGCAACAGGAATGGGCCATTCAGCCCCTTGATTCTGCTCTACCATTCTAGACCATGGCTGACCATCCACCTTAGTGCTATATTCCCACACTTTTCCCATACCATTTGCTAAATGTTGGCATGACCAATATTTGAGAATAAAGACTGTTTGGGCCTGTGAGCTAACTGGAAACTATAACCTCACCTACAAAGTGTTGAACTGTCATTTCAGTTCAGATAAACTGCAATACAGTTAAGACACTGAGACAGACTTCCACCAGCAGGAATGCAGAAGTGATTTTTTTGGTTATTCTTAGAAGCTACAAGATTGAGAGAAGTAGTCCTCACTACTATCATTTAGATTGCTGCAAAACACATGCAAAATAAGTACGAATTGTGATAACCATAAAGTGGTGAAACAATCATTTCTTCCCAGCAGCTATTGTGTGATAAATTATTGAGAATCAAACGATCACTGTGAGCAGGGAAAATAAAGAGGGTGAGGATATTCACAAGGATGGAAGGAAGTTTGATTGTGCAGGTAATTGATAGTAACTCACTGAAATTACACCGACACTCAAGATTTCCTGCAGAACCAATTGTAACTCAATAACTCATTCATAGTCTTTATGCAATGCAGACATAAATTATAAGATTAATCTGATTATGTCTCTTTGGGTTATCCATATCTTGGTAAAATGAGCTAACTTTCTCATCATCATTTTTGCAGTAATTTTCCCCGAAGGCATTGCTTCAGCAAATCTTGTTGAAAAATCCATAATTGTTAAAAGATGCTGATTCCCACATCTGGTTTCAGGCAGGGATCCTAAACAATTGATGAGGAGCTCACAAAGTCATTCTTTGAAAGTTGGTATGAAGCAAGTTTAATTGATATTTCTTCACTGCATGATATTAATTTAACCACATCTTTGTGCAACGCTGGCCAATAAAAATGTTTTAGTACCTTTACTTGTCAGTTCCAGATAACTAAGTGACCTGGCGTTGGAATTTTGTGAGCTCTCGTAAAATTGTTTTACGATTCTCAGATGGAATCACAAGCTGAAAGACTCCTGTTACCTTCTCATCAGCTGGTATTGAAGATGGTATGCATTTCTTCATTAATATTTTGCCTGTTAAATAATAACACTAAAGTACTTGTTCTGATTCACTTCCTGAGCAGGCTGTTTGGTGCAGCGCTTTCAATTCGGGACCTGTCTGTTACATTTCTGTCAAAGAAGATGGGCTAAACATGTCTGCTTCATTCTGTTTACCTTCAGCCTATGGAGTTAGAGGTTTCTCCCTGTAACCCTTGATCCACTTACTAATCAAGAACCTAATGGACTCTAAAATCTTGCCAGAGTTAAGTCAGCCTAACCAGCCTATCTTTTACTGTCTTCTGCCTCCCTCTCTTCTTAAACAGGAGTGTTACATTAGCCATTTTCCAGACCTTTGGAGCCCACCCTATCTCCAGTGATTCCTGAAAGCTTACCACTCATGTCTCTATAATCTCCTCAGCCAGTTCCTGCAGAATGCATCCATAATGGTGATTTCTCTTCAGTTTCCAAAATTTTCCCCTAACTTTAGTGATCAAAATCTTGATAATTTCTATAATATAACTTATTGCTCCCTTCAGAATTTTACAGGTGTCTGTATTGGTTTCTTTTTTAAAATCCTAAATTGTAATTAATAAGCTTCAGAGACAAGCTCAAAAGCATTGGGTCTTAATCGTTTAATAGTTGCATAATTTGCACAATGCTCTTCTGACAAACTGGTGCATTTGGTCAGCATAGACATGACGAGCCAAAGGGCCTGTTTCGACACCGAATGAACTATGGCATGCTGTGCCTATTGGAATACTCTGTAACATTAATGTCCAAATGTCTTTGGCCACTTCACCTTCCAAGTACATATCTTCCAACAACATGTTCTCTAATTTAAAACCATGTTGCGGGCATTGCTAGCCAGGCTAGCATTAGTTGTCAATGCCTATTTCCTCTTCAACTGAGTAACTTGCTAGGCCATTTCAGGGCTCAGTTTGGAGTCAATACCATTGTTGTTGTCCAGAGTCACATTTAGGTCAGTCTGAATAAGGTCAACAGATTTGCTTCCCAGAAGGACCTAGATGGTTTTTCCAACAAGTGATAGCAGTTTGTGGTCACTATAAGTGAGCACCATTCCCTGTGATTTTCTTATTGCTCTGTGGACCTCTAGAAGGGGAAGCCATTCATTGTTATGCTGATTGATGTGTACAAAGCTTCCCAATGGTCACATAGCCATACAGCTATGATGGGACATTGATATTGAGGTTAGCTTTCAATTACAGACTTTATAATTCATCTTAAATTTCACCAGCTGTCTTGATAGGACTTTAACCCAGATTACCAGAGCATTAGCCTGGGGCTCTACGTTACTAGTGCAGTCATATCAGCACAACTGAACCATCTTCTCAAAAAACAAAGTTCTAGTTATATCAAATTCCTCACTGGAGTGTCACGACTAACTGGGCTAGTGCACTGGAACTCGAGACCCACTATTCTCAGACTTCCTACAAATGGGAAAATTTAATGAAACAACTGAGAATTCCAAGTTGCCTCTGATCAACTGCTACCTAAGGGTAAAAACAAACCATTCCAGTAACTGAAAAAACACTTTCATTGGAACAGTCTTAAACTTTAACAAGACAGTTAAAGGAAAAAAGGTCACTAATTTATTGATCATTATCCTGTTGAAATTTACACACACACACACACGCACACACACACACGCACACACGCACACACAGGCACACACACACACAAGAAAACAGACAAAAGCACCAATACTATGAATGCAGCAAGAGAAAAAAATAGTTGGGAGAACACAGTTCTGTATCACAAACTGCAAATCTAAATATGTTGATTTCACAGTTTTATCAATTCTTCAATTATACCACCATGTTATAAGCACAGCAATGACCAGTTTTTAGTTTCCTGACTCCTTGGTTGGAATTGGTGTCTTTCTTTTTGTCTTTGGCTTCAGAATAATTTGCTTCAGCATTTCCAAGTGTAGTTTATCTGTTGTTTCAACAGAAAATCGGAGACCAACTTTATAGAGGTTGCTGGATTTCTCCTGGCTTCTCTCTTTCCATTCCCTTCACTGGTTAGTTTGCAGCTTAACACAGACTCAGAGATTGTTACCATGTGAAGCTCTTCTGACCCCCACACCAAATGGGGCCAATTTGTCTAGAGTTAATGTTCCCCAAAAAAGTCTCATATGCATCACCAACTCAAAAATACCCATGGCCCTCTGGAACCTACCTCTCCTCCCCTTCCCTCTGACTCTATCCCCTCCCCCAACCCCCCCCCACCTCCTGTCGTGTATTCACCATCCCTCCTAACCTTCCGCTGTTTGATGCTGAACGCTCTGTACTCAGCAAAGGCCTCAGCTTTATCCCTCTGCGTCCCCACCTTAACGAATTTCGGGCACGACATGATGCTGAACTGTTCTTCCGCCGTCTTCGCCTCCGTGCTCATTTCTTTGGACAAGAGTCTTCTCCCCGTCCCACAGACCCCTTTCCCCAACTCCAACACTCTCCCTCTACCTGGACCCCTCCCTCTGGCCTTTTACCTGCACTCGATCTTTTCATTGAGAACTGTCGACGTGACATCAGTCGCCTCAATTTCACTGCCCCTCTCAACAAATCCAACCCATCTCCCTCCGAACTGACTGCACTCCGTGCACTCAGATCTAACCCTAACTTTGTCATCAAGCCTGCCAATAAGGGTAGTGCTGTTGTTGTCTGGCGTACTGACTTCTACCTTGCAGAGGCTGAGCGCCAGCTCTCAGATACCTCCTCCTACCTTCCCCTGGACCATGACCCCACCACGGCACATCAGGCCATTGTATCCACTACGGTTACGGGTCTCATTTCATCCGGTGATCTCCCCCATCCGCTTCCAAGCTAATAGTCCCCCAACCCCGCACAGCTCGTTTCTACCTCCTGCCAAAAATCCACAAACAGGACTGTCCAGGTAGACCCATTGTTTCAGCCTGCTCCTGCCCCACAGAACTCATCTCTTCCTACCTTGACTCAGTCCTCTCCCCACTGGTCCAATCCCTACCCACATAAAGCCATGATTCATCTGACGCCTTACGCCGGTTTCAAAGCTTCCAGTTTACTGGCTCCAGCCACCTCCTTTTTACCATTAATGTGCAATCCCTTTACACATCCATTCCCCACCAGGAGGGTCTTAGGGGTCTCCACTTCTTCCTGGAGCGAAGACCTGAACCATCCCCACCCACCACCACCCTCCTCCGCTTGGCTGAGCTTGTCCTCACCCTCAACAACTTCTCTTTCAACTCCTCTCATTTTATTCAGGTAAGAGGGGTTGCCATGGGTACCCACATGGGCCCTAGTTATGCCTGTCTCTTCGTGGGGTACGTGGAACATTGCTTGTTCCAGTCCTATTCCGGCCCCCACCCACAACTCTTTCTCCGATACATCGATGATATCATTGGTGCTGCTTCCTTCTCTCATCTAGAATTGGAAAACTGCACCAATTTCACCTTCAATTTCCACCCTGCCCTCACTTTCACCTGGTCTATCTCTGACTCCTCCCTTCCCTTCCTCGACATTTCTGTTTCCATTTCTGGGGATAGACTGGCCACTAATATCCATTACAAACCCACCGACTCCCACAGCTACCTGGACTATACATCCTCACACCCCACTTCCTGTAAAGACTCCATCCCATTCTCTCATTTCCTCTGTCTCCATCGCATATGTTCAGATGAGGCCAACTTCGACAAGGAAGCCTCCGAAATGTCCACATTCTTCCTCAACCGAGGATTTCCCAGCTCTGTTGTCGACAGGACCCTCAATCGGGTCCGACCCATCTCCCGCACTTCTGCCCTCACCCCTTCTCTTCCCTCCCGCAACAGCGATAGGGTTCCCCTTATCCTCACCTACCAGCACACCAGCATCCACATCCAGAAGATCATCAGACGCCATTTCTGCCACCTCTAGCAAGATGCCACCACCAGACACATATTCCCCTCTCCTCCCTTGTCCGCCTTCCGTAGGGACCGTTCCCTCCGGGACGCTCTGGTTCACACTTCCTTCACCCCCAACACCTTCCCCTGTAACCGGCGAAGGTGCAACACCTGCCCATTTACCTCCTCCCTCCCCACTATCCAAGGGCCCAAACATACCTTCCAGGTGAAGCAACACTTCACCTGCACTTCCAAGAATCTAGTCTACTGCATTCGCTGCTCACAATGTGGTCTCCTCTACATTGGGGAAACGAAGTGTAGACTTGGCGACCGCTTCGCAGAACATCTACGTTCTGCTCGCAAAAAAGACCCTGAACTGCTGTTGCCTGCCACTTCAATGCACCACCCTGCTCCCTGGCCAACATCTCTGTCTCCGGCTTGCTACAGTGTTCCAGTGAAGCCCAACGCAAGCTGGAGGAACAACACCTCATTTTCCGCTTGGGGACCCTACAGCCCTCCGGACTCAATATTGAGTTCAATAATTTTAGGGCCTAAACTCTCCCATGTCCCACCCCCCTAACCCACATACCAGGCCTTGTTACCACATAGCCTGCCACTACACACCCCCTGTTGTTAGTCGCTAACAGTCCCCATTAACAACTATTCACCCTCCCAGCCTGATCGTTAGCAATGCCTTTGTCTGTCCAACTGTGTTTCGCTCTCTTTGGGCTCTATCTTATCGTTTACTCCCTACCCCACCCACCTCCCTATTTTCTGCATATAAACTGACGTTTTCCCAGCCACCATCAGTTCTGAGGAAGGGCCACCGGACCCGAAACATTAACTCTGTTTTCTCCTTCACAGATGCTGCCAGACCTGCTGAGCTTTTCCAGCAACTTTGTTTTTGTTCATGCATCATTTAGCTTTGCCTGTTTGTTAATGCTGCAAACAATTCTTTATACATTCTCCCTATTTTAAGAGCAGTGTTTATTTTTCTCATTTTCAGTCTATAGTCCAAAATATGAAAAGATCTGATCTCTTACAAAAATCAGAATAATCCTTCAAGGTCCTACCTGTTCTTCTATCCTTTAAGCATTTTGGTAGGCAATTCATGTCTGAATTTCCTGTTTCTTTGAAATTTAAGTTTTATAGATTCCATTTCAATTTCCATTGCACTTTGTTTTTCTTTTCTTTCCAATTCAAGATTTCCGCTTCTAATTTCCAATTCTTTAATCATT
The DNA here is from genome assembly GCF_021869965.1 of Rhincodon typus. Lineage (NCBI taxonomy): Eukaryota > Metazoa > Chordata > Chondrichthyes > Orectolobiformes > Rhincodontidae > Rhincodon > Rhincodon typus. Next base: position 45,475,964 of record NC_063335.1, read on the forward strand.
TCCCTCTTTTCACTTTGTTTTCCATTCCCATCATGCACTATGTCTCTTTTCCTTCCAAGTCTAGTTTTCTCATATCTCTTTCTCAGTCAGTTTTCTTCATTTTGAACTGAATCTTAAATTCTAATGTTATTGGCTCAATTTCAGGTTTCCCTCCCTTCAATTATAAATGTTGAATAATCACTTGCTTTTATTTTTACCTTCAATATCTGCTAACTCTCTTAGCACAGTCTTTATCAATGATTTCAAATAGTCTATGATTTTATCTTCTTTTCCAGAAAAGTCTTAGCAACAGTTAGTCATTTTGAAATACCAATTTCTGTAATAAACTTTATAATAACTCCTGATTTAATGTGCAGTTCCTCTAATTATGCATTTCTTTAAAGGTTTGCAGATCCCTCTTAAAATCAATGGATTTTATCTCACCAAGTGCCCTACTTTATTATGATCCCAGCTGATGGTAATGTGAGACAAGTCATATTCTAGAGTAATACTTGGTTTAATAGACCATAAGGTTCATTTTTACAATTTTGTCACAGTTATTGTCAGTCACCAAACATATGGACACAAGGCTGCCAATGTTCTTTTAACAAAAGAGCACAAGTTTGTCCAGTCGGTTCTGCTGTAATGCATGTTCTGGCAATGTGAATTGGCCACAATGCGACTGATGAACAGGGGAACGCCATTTCGAAAACATGAACTTGTGTTGGCTATAATGCGATTCCATCAGTGAACAGAGGAATATGCATCAACATCCCATGATCGTTTTGTGGGCCTTGTCCCGAGCATGTGCAATGTTAGCACTGAAACAGTCTCCGTGCCAGCATCACATGATCACTTTGCAGAATTTGTCGTGAAGCACTTTCTGTGAGAGGTACGGTACCAATGGTGAGCTTTCTGAAGTCATCAAAGTGCTACTTCTACACCAAATACAACCTCTCTCCTTCAACCCATAGACCAGGGTGCAATAGCAGCTATTAAAACTTATTATTTAAGGTGCACATTTAAGAGGCTGATTGCAGCCACTGAGGGGTAAAGGACAGTGTTCTTCAATTTTGGAAGAGCTTTAACATCAAGAATGCAATTGGCATTATTGTGGAGGCCTGAGGTGATATCAGAAAGGACTGCTTGCATGCAGTTTAGCAGAACTTCTCCCAGATTTTTTTTCAAGATTTTAAAATCTTTGATCCATCAGAGAAGCTCCCAAGAATCAAAGAACATTGTGTCATTGTGTTGATCTTGCAAAGCAAGTAGGATTTGAAGAAGTGGAGAGTGAGGATGTTGAAGAACTGCTTGAGTCCCACTGTGAAGACTCTACAGCTGACCCACAACAAGTTGTCGCTGAGGGGGACGTGGAAGCTGGAGACGAAGGAAATGAAGTACATGATGCAGCACCATGAGAGCTTTCCACTTCTGTTTTGTCTTCTATCCTGAGGGAAATTGAGAAGCTGTTGCAGCTCTGAGAGGACAACGATTATAATGCAGAACGCAGCGGGATAGCAGTTTGTGGAATAAAATCTTATTCAGCACCCTGTGAACAGCTTCTACATGAAAGAAGAAAAAGGGCAAAGCAACAAAAACTGGATGTCTTTTTTTAAGCCAACCCTCAAGAAACAGACAGAAGGCAATGAACCACAGCCATCCATTTCTGGATTAACTATTTTTCGCCCTAACCCTGCAACCACAACTGCACCTGAAGGTGATGATGATGATAATGATGACGACAACCCTCAGCCCCTGCAATAACAACAGAGAGACCTCAAAACCTCCTCCCCCATCAAGTCATCGTGACAATTTTTCAAGGTGAGGTATGACATTTACTTTTATTTCATTATTAGATATGAATTAAACATTTATTCAAACTGTGATATCCTTTGTGTTAGGCTTTTGAGTGATTTTTGAGTGATTTTGAATGTTTTTTTCGGTGGTCTGCCCCTAACCCCACTTGTCCCATAGGCCCCATTATTTCTATAGCGCGATTTTCTATAACGCAATGTTGCACAGGAATGCAACTATCATATTATAGTAGAACCGACTGTATACAAAATGAAAATAAAACAAAGATATGTGCCTAAAATAAAAAATGCTCTCATAAACAACAAAAAGGAATGATTCGCTCATTTTCCCAGCAATTCCTTTATCGACGTTCAATTGCAGTGAAGTACCACTGCCGTCTACACTCTAAAATTTCTTACTCAACTGATGAGTCTGCAAGCATTTCCTCTAGGTGACTTTCTGCATATTTACCAGATCGGATTCTCTCTACCTCTCCCAGAGATACGAATATGAATTTTTCTCTGTATTTGACTCCTTTGAGACTGCTAAAACGCTTCAGCTTTCATTCCAGTTCTACTGACCTAGTGGCTGCCAAATGCTAAACTGTCCTTCTGCTACTATTAATCGTTCATTTGAATGCAGCCTGCTTGTTGTCCCTAGCCACCAACCTCTTCTGTAGGTTTTAAAAGTTCCACTTAGTAAACACCCCATCAATTATCCCTCTACTTGACTTAAGTCAAATGCTTTCTTGCAAAGCCTGCTTTGAAATCCCTGTTCAGAAAAAATGACTCATGCTTTCTTAAAAAAAAGCAGATCAGACCTTCATAGTACTGAAAGCTAAAATTCCTGTTAATTCCACTATCGAACAAAGTTCCCAGGTAGCATTAATACATTCTAAAATTTGTGTCAAACCATGAGTAATTTGAAGAAATGTGTGATTCTTATCTAACAGAACTTCTTTTGGGAGACAAAGAAAATGCACTGGGAGTCTTAATGAGGCTCAGAAGGTTCCAGTATAGCTGCAAAATTCAGGGGATTTACTATTTTTGTAGAATAAAACATTCTTAATGATAAAATATCTAATTAAATTAGGATTCTCTGACATCAAAATAGTATTGCCAAGAATATTTAATTTCAGAGATAGGACAAATAGAACACAACATTGGTTGCTGGGATAACCATTCCTGAGGTACAGAGAAGTTTCTAAACTTGACACCAACATAGAAGCTGAATGAATAAGTACACTTCTGTACATAACTGGGAGTATAGTAGATGATGTTACTACTTGCTAAAAGATAAGTTAAAGATCTGTCAAATTTGAGGAGGTATTGAAAGCCTTTGTCAAATATTTTGACAGCAGAATTAATAAAATTCTTGAAATAGCCAAGATTGAACAAAACAGTGTCGCATGCAGATGAATCCATACATGATTTCACTAATGATCTCTACAGGCTAATGGAGGGATGCAACTATAGTTACTGAAAGGCAGAATTCAAAGGAGTCTGGGATTACTGATGAGCCTCTGTCAGATTTATTACAGTCCAAAGAAGACCTGACTCTAGAGAAAGCCATACAGATGGTGAGTGAAGTAAAGGTCTGGAAGCAAAACTAAACAATCCTAAGAGGAGAATAAATATAAACTTAGCGCAGGGTGTCTACAGAATCTATTCATTTCTGAAGGCACAAAACCGCAAAAGACATATCACCAAAGGTAACACAGTGGATAGGACAGACTAACAGTCCTTGCCAATGCTGTGGTGCAAAGATACCTCACAGACACAGGCAGTGCCCAGCCTCATTATGCATTATATAAAGCTACTGTCTGACATCTGATTCAGAATCATGATCTGCTGTGATTGACAAAGAAGCTGTCAGACGGAATTGCAAGAGATTTTCTGATTTCCTTCCATGGACAAAAAGTGGTAATTGAGACAGATCATAAGCCTTTAGATTTTCAATTGGGCAAGAAGGAATTTGTAAGAATGCCTCCAAGAATATAAGGAAAGTTCAACTTTACCTCATTGGAGTTTTGCCTACAGTCCACACGCAGGGGAGAGTAAAGAAGAGGCCAGATAGTGCTCCCCAGAGTGATGGTGGACTGCCTTACTGTCAAATTCTACACGGTCCACAATGGCACAATGGCCAGCAAGTCACAACCGGCTCAGCCAAATTTGACAAGAAAAATTAGAGCATAGTAATGTCTCAACATCTGTTGATATTACACTAGATTTGGCCTCATCAAAGGTCCAGCATTGTAACAATGAAAGTGTATTTTGACTGCAGGAATCAAATTACCATTGTTCATGACATGCTTGTGTTTCACGAATGACTGATCATCCCAGCCAGTGAAAAAAATACTGAAGAATCCAACTTATCAGACCCTGTACTGGAGAAACTGAGATTGCACATCGTGCCATATATGTGTGGGGAGTGATGTGAATGCTAGTAATCTCATGAGACAATCTTTGTTATAGCTGTCACTCCATACGTAACTTTTAATTCCTGCCAACTCTAATTTGCCAGACAATTCATAAAATGACATTCACTTACAGCTGCTGATGAAAAGTGAGCATATGTTCTAAAATATGTAAATATATATACAATGAGGTGTCACCCACCTGTATGTCCATATAAGGTCTTCTTTTCCCTTTCTCTCATACAATGTCAAGGTGCAATCTCAGTGTTCGCAGATGGGGGTGAAGGGACCCTGCCCTGTTGGCCTTGGAATTTTGGATGTGCAACCCCAGGGTTACATGTGGCCAATGGGCTTAGACATAATGAGTGTGTCCTGCCCAGATGTAGGTTCATTCTCTTTGGATTGATTTCCCAGAGGGTTTAGATTGGTGGGCAGTTTGGAAATAGAGGTGGAGGACCTGGACAACTCTGAAGTGTCCTGAGAAGAGACTTCTGAGGAATCTCTATATGGTTCCTCCTCTGGTTGGATGCCAATTGGCACCGCCTTGTCTGCTTATGAGGAAGGGTCACCTGGAGTGGGTGAAGTCTCCTCGTCCCCTATCATCTTGCCATTGGTGCTGAGCACTAATGGCTAGAGTGATGGACCACATGTACGTGCACAAACCCATTGGTTTTGTGCTGATCCAGTTCAGTTTCTGGCTAATAGTAACCCTCAGGATATTGATACTGTGGGATTCAGTGATGGTAATGCCATTGAAAGTAATGGTTGGACTCTTTCTTGTTGGACATAGTCATTGTCTGGCACTTGCATGATGTGAATGTTACTAGCCATTTATCAGCCAAAGACTGAATGTTGCACTGGTCCTCCTGCATTTGGATACAAGCTCATTTAGTATCTGAGAAGTCATGGATGGTATTGAATATTGTGTGATCAGCAGTGAATATCCTCACTTCTGACATTATGATAGAACAAAGGTCATTGAGATTAAACAGTTGAGAATGATTTGGTGTAGGACACTACATAAAAGGATGGTGGATGGGGACATGGGCTATCATGAGTTGGACCTAAGTTATGCTTTAGCTCTAAAGGGATGGGGAGTAGGTAGAGATGCATAGTTTGGCATGGGAGTTAGGAGGGATATGGGGATATATGTGGGGACCACGAGGAAGTATGACTTGGCATGGATGGACATGGACTGTGTGTGAGGGATGTGGTGTGAAGAGCTGTTTTTGTGGAAGTTGGGGAAAAGTGTTAGAGCATTGAGGTGAGCCATTTCCACCCCCTGCCTCTTCTTTTGACTGACTCTCAATTCTTCCTGGGGGCAGTGAGCCTGATTCCTGCTGACCCCAGCTGCTTCCTTGCCCGAACTTGGAACAGGAAACCACCTGTCAGGGTGCCTTTCTCCAAAGTCAGGTTTATAGGGCCAGGAATTACCCCAAGACTGTTCTCTTGACTCTGGTGCACAAATTCAGGCCTAAGCTCAGTCTAACCAAGATTCTTTGTGGTTTTTGCATGATCTCCATTTTCACTATATTGTCCCTTCTGAAAAAGGGTCAAGAGCTTGGTTTACCTGTGGTGCAACCTTCCATGATTGTCATAATTATAGCTATTTTCTGATCAACGTATTTATAACTAGGCAGGACTTGAACCCAGGCCTCTTGGCTCAGAGGTAGAGGCACCACAACATCCTCACTTCATTTATACTGTAAGATTCCTTTGCTTTTCTATCCCAACTTACACATCCAGGTCATAAGTGACCACCCTATCCTTCCTACCAAAATGCACCAGCCAACAGATAGCTGCATTTGATTTAATTTGCCAAATTTACCCATTCTGCATGTTTATTCATATCTTCCTATAATTTGTCGGTAATGACAATTACTCCCCACCAGCACCCCTACCACTGCCAAATCCTTGAAACCAACTTTGTTGTCATTCACAGAGTTAGAAATTTTATTTTTCATTCCAAATTAGAAAGACTTGATCAAAATTTATCAGAGCATCAGTGAATTGTACTGAAACTACTGGTAGCCTTTCACCTGGAGTGGACAGTCTTCCAAATGGAAATATTGTACTGTGTAGTTATGAGCTTTTTGCATTTGAAAGGGAGGTTTGATAATGCACTGAGATGAATTTGATGTTTCTGACATAATAAGACTGCCTTTCTGTTTCATGTCAATATTGTTACTGAGTGAATAATTAAATGGACAAATATTGATATGGCCGTATCTAAAGAAGTTCAAACGCTGATTAAATAAGTATTCATCAAAATTCTGCCGCCTTACCAGTTTCAAAGTAGTTTATCAAACTCCATCTAGATTGACTTCTTAGAAATAAATGAAGAATTGTTAGGACCCAGTTAAATTGACTTTTACAAGTAAATTGCTCATGTTTCTGTACCCAGTTACAATTACTTTTACAAATGCTGCTTGTTATTCAAGAATATTAAAGTATGCTTAACATGTAGGTTGGAATCATCAGCCTGAATTCTTTGCATCAATTTTGTGGAAATCAGGTCCTTGATTTCACGAAATGGATGGATCTTTTACGACATAAAGTAACATATAAATGCAAACACCTTTTTTTCACTCACTCATGGAATGTGGCATCTCTGATTGGCCAGCATTTATTGCCTGTCCTTAGTTGACGTTGAGAAGGTAGCGGTGAGCTGCCTTCTTGAGTTGCTGCCGTCCATGTACTTTACATTGACCCACAATGCCACTGGGGAATGAATTCTACGATTCTGACCCAACGACACTGAAGGAATGGCAAGTCAGGATGGTGAGTGGCTTGGAGGGAGATAGTGGACAGTATTTGGAGAGTCAGGATGGATGTTACTCACCGCAGTACTCCTAGCCTCTGACCTGTTCTCGAAGCCACTGGTGAGTCCAGTTGCTGGCTGATGATTAACATGGCATGCTTTTAATTGTGGAGTAAGATGTAAAGTGAGGATGGTTCATTCAGTTGTCTAAGAGCTTGGTGTGGAATAATGCCAACAGCAGTTCAAATCCTGTGTCGCCTGAGGTAGCTTTTGGGGTCTACATTCTCTCTTGGCCCCACAGTGATATCTCAGCATAAGCCATGATGAGAAATCATTGGCTGAAGAGGAAAGGTAGAGCAACTCTCTGTACAAGTCATCTAATCCAGTTGTCAAATTACCAATATATCTTGGATTTACCTTGCCTCTAGGAGCTTGTAAGAACTACTGACTCTCTTCCACTTTAATCAAATTCCTTTGCGTAAAATTGTGGCCTTTGAAATCACTTAGAGCTTGGGCATCCCCAAACAACTACAACTTCAAGATTCTACTATTGGTAGCACATCAGTCTCAAAATTCTGACAGCATATAACTCAGCCTGGCATGGCCTCAGCATGGACTGCTGGCCTTGAGGTGATTCCAGAGTGGTCTCATGGACTCAAAAGCCTTGAGGTGAAGCCAGTGCAATCTGGAGTCAAAGCCTGGCACGGACAGGAGGCTAGGTGCTAGTGTGGACTGGGTTCGAAGGACTGTTGTTCTGAACTTTCTATTTCACTATTTTCTAATTTATTCCTGTAATGATCTGTAATGCTGGACTTTTTAATTTCTAATTTTTCTTTCCTACAAACTTGTGCTGAAGAATCTGTACATGGGTATCTTGTACTTAAGATGGCGCCATAAGTGGTGACTTGTAAACTTTTCACCGTGTTTGAGTACATGTGACAATAAAGCTAATTCTATTCTATCCTATTCTGAATAAAAGTCTTCTTTGAATTGGTCCTGCTTCCATAATCTGTGACCTGCCTCACATCCCTTCTTTTCCAGTGGCCTCAAATGAGAGAATTCTCATTGAGAAGCTCATTGGAAGGAGCAAAATAAAAGTAGCACAATTAATACAAAACTCATTAGAACCTGGAAAGCACCAATAGAAGAAAAAGAATTGATGCTCAGATTTAACCTTTCTTCCATGTTGCGCAATGTTCATATACACAGATGTTAATTAAAAATGGCATAGGCTGTACATGAATGGATTATTGTATTAATTCCACTTCATTACCATATCATTTACAAACTCTGGCCTGTCTTCCTGATGGGAATGCACAGTATGTGCATAAAGGGTCAGAAACCTGTCATCACTGGCCTTCTTCTTCCACACTATTACACCTTATGGAGCCAGCTCAAATGGAGTGATTAACAGCAGAAAAATAAACACCAGCACCTCTTCTTTAAAGTTGATCTAGTCTGTCTTGTTCCTGAAATGAATATGGTTGGGCTGAGATTGCTCTTTCAAATGTAGTCTCATAAATCCCTCTGATACAGCTGCATCAGTCATGAAGGAAATTTGCTGCTAACATCCATTAAACTGGTGACAATACTCATTTACGTCAAGTCTCTTGAAAATGTCAGGATGCATTTAGGTTTATTTCCCTCACAGTGAAAATCTAATGCTTCCAAGTGCAACTACAATTGCATAATAGACTGTGGTCATTAGCTCATGTGAGCAACAATAGCATTTGGGACCACTGATTTTGAGTAGAAGGGTACTAACAATTAATCAATGTCTTAGTTGAACCAACTCATGAGGGTACCAGGCACAGAACTGTGTAGGTCTTGTGTCTACATGTGTAATTATATTCACTAAGGACACACCAGCAGTGACTGTGAATGTAAAATGTGGCATATAATATGCCTGAAAAGTGAACACAGAATGGTTGCAATCATACCAATTAGCAATGTGGTGATCTGTGTGGGTGTTGGTTCAAGTGCCAAATTTGTGGGACCTTTTCTTAGGTGCCTTAGGCCCCTGAAATATGTTCATGAGACATTTGACACCTTTTGAAAGCTTCTCCCTCAGCCAACCCCCATCCACCCCATCTTCCCTCCCAACCACACTACTGTGAGCCACAGAAACCATATTGGATACAATTTTCATTGAAACATTTTCAATCAGAATTGACTGTCACTCCATTTAACCAGCCTTAATACCATGCATCCACCCCCATCCCACAGTAATTGTCCTACCTGATTCAACACCTTTCTAGAAATAAACGAAAGGCCTTTGCAGTGTCACAAGTTTGACTTTTATCGATAGAGTGAGCTGTCAATGGACTCTAAAGATGTAGAGAAGGCCCCCTGAGGTGCAATCCTGGAAGAGACCAAGCATCCGTATTCATGCCTGGGGTACACAGAAGAGTCTGGACCCGAAAACAGAGAACTAACCTAAATGGGTTACATGCAGTTAGCTCCAGAGCAACAAAGCTTACAGCAAAGACCCTCTTGTGGCGCAATGATAATGTTCCTACATCAAGCCTGGGTTCAAGTCCCATCTGCCTCAATGGTGTAGAATAATATCTCTGAGCAGGTTGATTAGAAAAATAAGTGAATAAAAAAAAGCATGGCTCATGCCAAGGAAATTCCAGGATGGTTCAGTTATGCAATGAATTCTAAACAGAGAAAGAAAATATTTGGGATTTATAAAGTGCTTTTCATGACCAGTTAGGCTCAGATGAGAGATTTTCCATTTGGAAACCCATTGCATGGAGAAAAAATAAAAGTAATACAACTGACACAAGGTTCAGTAGAACCTAAGAAGTGCCAATAGAAGAAAACAAACAAACTTGAATGCTCACATTTAACCTTTCTTGCATGTATTTGCAACGTCCATTGACATGGATAATAATTAGAAATAGCAAAGCCAAATTTACAGCTAAAAAATGTGCTTTTGATGTTTAGTCATTATTGTAACATAGGAAACATGACAGTCCATTCCTTAAGTAGCAAATCCCCACAAATGGCAATGAGATAAATGACAAGACCATCTAATTTTGTGATGTTGATTGAAAAATAGATATTAGCCAGGACACCATGGATATCTCCCCTGTTCTTTAACATACTTTTATGTTAAAAATAATTTTGAAATTGAATTTTGATCACATGAGGCAAATCTCCTCTCTCTATGTCTAAGAGTAGATAACAGCTCATTAGAAGTTCACTGGACTGAAACTATGACCTTTGCATCCAATTTTCCTGCCAGCTCCAACTTAGTTACCACGTTAAGTGTGTGAGGGGTTGTTTGGCTAGGACACGACTCCCATCATCATACAGCAGCAATTCAGTGAAAGCTGAGTGGGAGAGTCTCAGAAACAGGAATAGGATTTTTATGCGACATACTTGTGATGATTGAAGTAATTTCCTGCAATCCATGTAGGCCTGTTGAAGGTTGGTGTCCTCATGTTTATTTATAAATAATTTCTGTCATCCATTACTATGCTTACTTTTCTTGCTGTGGCTGGGAAGAGATTGACACCCTTAGCAAAATTTTGCACAGTCTTACAGCATTGTTGTAAAGAGGGCATCATAATAGTACCAGGAATAGACTGTTCAGTCCATCAAGCCTGTTTCACCATGCAGTTAGATCATGGTCACTCAGTGCCACATTCTTGTGCCATCTCCATATCCCTTGATGCCTGTTGATTTCTGTCATGAACCTGCTCAAGGATTGAACTCCACAAATCCCTGGGATAGAAAATTCCGAAGATCCACTGCCCTCTGAGTAAAGAAATTCCTTTTCATCTCAGTGTTATTCTGGGACTACGTTTCCTGGTTTCAGACTCCTGAACTAGGAAAAGCATCCTGCCTATATTGTTATAACTGCTTTATATTCAATCATTTTTGTGGACTTGAGTTGGAATGAGTTTGAAAACTTGGATTTTTTTTTAAAAGATGCCAATGAAAGAACGACAGAACAATTTTAACAAGGCTTTTCGTGAGAATCACATGACTTGTGATTACTGCTTGTTGACTGATGACCCTCTGCCTTTCATTATAACTGCCGGATTGCAGTTTATACTTTAGATATTATTTGCAATCGTTGGTGACCAGCCTTCCGAAGGGATAGGGATCTTAGTTTAGCCCTCCTGTTCCTGAAAAAGCTTCTGTTGTGAATCATCTTGAGGAGTAACTGAAACTCTTCTTGATATTGTGTTTCACTAGCAAGTTGCATTTGCCAAGAGCCCAGAGAAAACGGCTGATATTTAGTCGCACCTATCTACACATGCTAGAATGGCAGACTGACAGACATTCGAACATTTCAAACCTGTAATGCAATGCTTTAGAGCTGCAACATTTGTATGCTGAACTGTAAGTATGCATGGACATGACATGTGATGTTTAAGAGTGGCTTTTTTTTTGGAAGGGACATTATAACAGTGGGTAAATGCCAGAATTTCACTCTCCTGATATAGTTTTTAGCATTTTGGTTTTGTAACATAGATCCGGGTAAGGTTACATATCTCAGAGCTCCTTATGAAGGCATGACATTGGCCTCCTTGCCAAATATCCATGACCCTTCATAGTGATTGATATGAGAGCTCAGGAATATGATTTATGAGAAGCTGTTTCAATTCCTGCATTCCCCATAGGCTATCAGCTCATGATATGGACCTCATGTACATTTCTTGTGGACTTGCTGCACAGGCGAAACAATGTCTAAGGACTGCAGAATTACAATGTTGTCAGCAAGAACAGTAAATTCCAGCAACTGCTGCACACCCTACAGAGGGAGAAGCAACAGGTGGAAATCCCCCAGGTAGGGGGGAAAGAATGATTGATCCCGAATATTATCAACCTTGCTATGATTTTCCATAGCCCTTGGAAAACACAGTGCAGGTATAGACCAATGATGTCCCAGGCTATCATCACAAACTGTTTCATCTGTTGGAGCAGATCTTTGCATGGCAGGAATGGGTGACTATCCCATCCAGAGGGCCCCCAAGGCTAAAGCTGCCTTGAAATTTTATGTCAAGAGCTTGTTAGAAGGAACAGCTAGGGAACGTTGTAGCATTTCCCAATTCTTGACTCATAAATGCATCTGAGATATCACTGTTGCCCCCTTTATTTTCAGATTACACCAGTTTATATCTTTACCTTTGAAAAAGACAGTCAAACAGTCTGAGATTTTCTATCAACGCTAGTGTTCTTCAGGTACAGTACAGGTGTTACAGACTATACCCATGTTTCTTTGAGACCACTCTTTTGCCAACATGGAGAGTTTGTCAATTGAAAAGGCTTCCACTCCAACAATGTTCAGTTCATCTGTGATCATTGATGCCAAAATTTGGGGGTGGTCCGGGAGCTTTCACAGTGCATACATGCTGAAGAACAGATTTCTATGTCCTTCCAAGCCCTTTAGCCCATACAGAAATTGCTGCTATGAGAGAAGGGCTTCCCCCTCCAAATGTCCCTCATCTCACCTTTACAAAGACCTCAGACTGACTCAGAATGGAGCTATTACGATCCTCATATTTTCACCAGGGCCCTAGCGGAAGAGACCATTAGCCACTTTAATGGGAGAGTTTAGTGCTGGGTCAGCTGTGGCGCGGTCTGGTAGTTTAGCCTGGAAAGGTCATGTCACATCACTGTGCTTTCCCATGCCCTTCCCAAAAGGGAGTGTCCTAGATGCAGCTGAAAGGGGGGAGCTAGAGCAATTCTCTGAGGAGTGGGATGAAGATGAGGATCAGGACATTGGCCAGGAGGGGCATCCAGTGAGCATAGAGTGTGAGAACATCATTGAAAACCACTTCTATTATTAATGAGCTGTGTTTGAACTACATTTCATTTTCGATTTAGTCATTCATGCAATGTGGGAACAAGTGGCTGGGCCAGCATTTATTGCTCATCTCTTGTTACTTTGAGAAGGTGGTGGTGACCTGCCTTCTTGAACTGCTACAGTCCACACAGCGTACATAGACTCACAACGCCTTTAGGGAAGATGTTCCAGGATTTCAGCCAACAATACTGAAGGATCAGCGATATTTTTCCAAGACAGGATGAAGAGGAACTTGCAGGTGATATTGATTGCATGCATCTGCTGCCCTTGGTCGTGGGGTTGGAAGGTGCTCTCTAAGGAGCTTTGATGAATTTCTGCAGTGCATCTTGTAGATGCTACACACTGCTGAGTTTGAGTTTGAGTTTGATTTATTGTCACATGTACTGGGATACAGTGAAAAGTATTGTTTGCATGATCTATAGACAGATCATACCATACAAAGGGCATCAGGTAGCAGAACAGAATGCAGAATATAGTGTTGTAGCCGCTGAGAAGGTGCAGAGAGAGAGAGATCAGCATTAGCAGTTGAGAGGTCTGATCAAAAGTCTGATAACAACAGGGAAGAAGCTATTCTTGAATCTGTGTGTGCGTGTATTCAAACTTTTATGTCTTCTGCCCGACCGAAGAGGGTGAAAGAGAGCATAACCAGAGTGGGAGGAGTCTTTGATTATGTTAAAAACCAAAAGAACTGCAGATGCTGTCTTTGATTATGTTGGTTGTTTCCCCGAGGCAGTGGGAAAGATGGAGGGAATGGATGCTTGTGGATGTAGTGCCAATCAAGCGGGCTGCTTTGTCCTGGATGTTGTCAAACTTCTTGAGTGTTTTTGGAGTTGCACCCATCCAGGCAAATGGAGAATATTCCATCATACTCCTGACTTGTGCCTTGTAGATGATGGTTGAGAAGTTAGAAAGTGCAATATTCCTAGCCTTTTACCTTCTCTTGCAGCCATAGCATTTATATGACTAGTCCAGTCCAGTTTCAGGTCAACGGTAACCTGCAGGATGTTGATAATGGGACAGTGATGGTATTGGTATTGAATTTCAAAGGGCATTAGTTAGATTCTCTCCTGTTGGAGATGATCGTTTGCTGGCATTTGTGTGGCCTAAGTGTCACTTCCCACTTTTCAGCCCAAACCTGGATATTTTCCAGGTCATACTGAGTTTGGAGTTGCACTGAAACAAGTATCTGAGGAGTCACAAATGGTCCTGAACCTTATGCAATCATCAGCAAATATCCCCACTTTTGACCTTATGATGGAGGGAAGGACTTTGATGAAACAATTGAAGATGGTGGGCCTAGGACACTAACTGACCTCCAACAACAACAACCATATACCTTTGTGGGAAGTATGACTAACCAGCAGAGAGATTTCTTCCTGATTCCCGTTTACTCCAGTTTTACTAGGGCTCCTTGATGCCTTGATTGGTCAAATGTGACTTCAATATCAATGGCAGTTACTCCCACCTCACTTCTGGAATTTAGCTCTTTTGTCCATGTTTGAATCAAGGCTGTAATGAAGTTAGGAGCTGACCGATTCCAGCAGTACCCACACTGATGTCATGTGGAGTTAATCAAAATGGCAGATGACTGGCATCTGTGATACTGGGGCAGTAGCGTAAGACAAGATGGATCATCCACTCTGGCTATGGATTATTGGAAATACTTCAGCCTTATCTCTTTTATTTATTGTTTGGCTTTCTGTAAACTTGGTTATTTTTGCAATCCTGGGACCTATGTTTTGCCGAAAGAAGGTTTTCTTCTGTACACGATTGTAGATATTTCGCACATACTACCCTGATATTTAGATTGTAGATATTTAACACATCTCTGGTGCAGATGGGGTTTAAGCCAAAGCTTTCTGGCTGAGATGTAGGGATATTACTCTGTGTCACAAGAGCCCAAGGGAGCAGTGAGACTTGAGAGAGAGACAGTGCACTCCTTCGATCTCAGTCATTATACCATCAACCCTGTCATGCCCTATAAGAATAGTGTCAAGGTCATTGAGATCACCTTTCATTCTTTGGAAGTCTACAGAATACAAGGCCATTTTCCACATTCTTACAACATTAGACAATCCCACCATCCAAGGAATTGTTCTGTTGAACCTTTGTTGCACAACCTCCAATGGACAATAGAGATAGTAGGAACTGCAGATGCTGGAGAATCCGAGACAACAAGGTGCAGGGCTGGATGAACACAGCAGGCCAAGCAGCATCATAGGAGCAGAGAGGCTGACGTTTCGGGCCTAGACCCTTCATCTGAAAAGGGGGAGGGGAAGGGGGGTTCTGAAATAAATAGGGAGAGAGTGGGAGGCGGATAGAAGAGAGGAAACAAACAGGTCGAAGAGGTGGGGATGGAGCCAGTAAAGGTGAGTGTAGGTAGGGAGTTAGGAAGGGGATAGGTCAGTCCAGGGAGCGGGATGAGGTTGGTCGGTAGGAGATGGAGGTGCGGCGAGGGGATAGGTGGGAGGAAGAACAGGTTAGGGAGGCAGGGACGAGCTGGACTGGTTTTGGGATGCGGTAGGGGGAGGGGAGATTTTGAAACTTGTGAAATTGGACAATCATTACATTAGAATTCCTACAGCATGGAAACAAGCCACTCAACTCATTGAGTCCACACCAACCTTCTGAAGAGCATCCCAACCAGACCCACCCCATCGCTGTAACTGCACATAACCCATGGCTAATCCACCTAACCTGCACAGCCCTGAACACTATGGGCAATTTAGCACGGCCAATCCACCTAACCTGCACATCTTTGGACTGTGGGAGGAAACTGGAGCACCCGGAGGAAACCTAGGCAGACACATGGAGAATGTGCAAACTCCACACAGGCAGTCACCCGAGGGTGGAATTGAACCCAGGTCCCTGGTGCTGTAACGCAGCCGTGCTAACCACTGAGCCAGTGTGCTGCCCTTTGTTGTGAAGCATGATAGAATAGAAACAGGATAGGTAATGCTGATTTGACTGTGAGGCTTCTCTTTTCGCTCCAAATAGAAAGGTTCTGGTTTATGGTCAGGACAACTTGTTCAGTTCTTATGGGGCAGGTATCTGAGTTACAGGAGAAGGCCAGGCCATTCCTCTGCAGCATCTGTCAGGACGAAGTAGTTATTTCCTGTTTACAATCTGAGAAAAAGACTGCTAAGATGTAATTGATAAATGTCTTTAAAATGATAGAGTGGATGTAGAGAGGATGTTCCCACTTCTGGGGGTGTCCTAAATATATTTAATTACTTACAAATCTGGTAGGGGATTTAGGAGAAATTTCTTTGCTTATTGAATGATTTGAATGTGGAACTCATTACCACAGAGAGAAGGAAATAGCACAACTAGATTTGAATAGTTACATTAATGCAAGAGGGATAGAGGGATTTGCTAAACGACTTAGATGAAACTGGGTGGGTGGTGTCTTATGAATGTGTAAGTGTCTGAAAGTGTTAATATAGAGAGGCTGCCTGGAGCATCACCCATGATAATGAAATCCTGTGGCTTTTGTTGGAAAAGCATCCAGTTCTTCCTCATAGCATCCGCAATAACGTCTATCATATCTCTGGATGAAAATCCTATAGCCCTTTTCCTGGCAATACTGAGTGCACCTGCACCACTTGGGCTGCAATGTTTCATCTTCTCAATTTTAGTTAAGGATGATAATAAATGCAGGCCTCACCAGAGAAGCCCACATCCCATGGTCAGATAAACAAAGAAAATGAAAGATCTTTGTTATCAATGATAGCTGGTCTTTTAAGACCAATAGTGACTAAAAGACAGCCTTGAAATCAGGAGATGAAGAAGTGTCAGGCATCATTTTAAACTTGAACTGTACCAGATGCAATGTGAAGAGATTTGAATGTTTGACATTCATTGAGTTGAAACTTAGATGCACAGACAGGCACAACCATCATCAAAACTAGAGAAGAAGTTAGTCCGCAGTGCAAGAGATGTACATTGGTAACTGCCCACTTTTCCTCTTCTTTCTACCCATGTGTTGGGTATGATTGGGAAAAGAGCAGGGGAACTCAGCCTCCTACACTCTTAATGGCTTTTAACAATATGATTTCCATCTTTACAGAAAGGAAGAATAAGGAGGCTTTTTGTTTGTAGTTATTAATAACATTATCCCAGAATAGTATGTGAAAGGACATTTTTACTTGGTCATTTGTTAACTAGGCTTAAGTGAATAAAAATGACAGGAAATGAGCCAATTATTAACAGCTCTGAAGTAGCTTTAAGTGGTTGAATTGATAAAGTGTTGGGAATCCAGCTGTGCAGTGTGAACCTGTTCTTAATAGCTTGAGGAAAATGAATTTCCCACACACAGTTTGTTCTACTGTGTAAATACTTGTAGGTGATCAAACAAGACAGCAAGTTAAAGTCCTATACTCAACAGTTGATTACATCTTTGAACACAATTAGTGGATACCTTCATTTGCTCTTTAACTATATAATAGGCATAAAACAAACCTGCACAAAGTGAACAGTGCAATGCAAAAGCTAAAATGACAAGAAGAAAAATTAAAATCAGAATAAAACATGAACCCAGCAGAGCACAAGAGCTTCTCTAGGGAACAGATGACTTTTTTCTATTGCATGCTGTTTCACCTGCAGATTTCTTGCTATTAAAAGTTTGCTTTGGAATGTGAGGATAACATAGAGATGCTTGAAGTAGTAACCTTTATAATAATGACTAGGGGAAAGACAGAACAATTCTCAGGTGCATTGTACCCATCAGTATCTATGATCAAGATGAGGAGAGATTGTTCAACCCTTTTGTAGCATTGTGATAATTTTATTGGACCCATAATCCAGAGACCTGAACTAATACGCTGAATACATGAGTTAAAATCGCACCATGGCAACTTTGGGGATTTTAAGTGCAATTACTTAATAAATCTGGAATAACATTATTATCATGCTGTTGTTAAAAAATTCAAATTAATTAATCTTCTTTAAAGAAAGCAATCTGCCACCTTTACCCGGTTTAATTGTGTGTGACTCCAGACCCACACCAATGTGGATGACTCTTAACTTCCCTCTCAAATGGGCTAGCAAGCACTGAGTGGTAAGTGAGACATGATATAGCATGTGTTCAAGCAAGGAAAATTAAGAATGGGTCTTAAATATTGGTCTGGACTTTCATAATTCAACAACATGTGAAAAAAAAAGAAAACTCTTCCCTAAATGAGAGGAGGGAGAAATTGGTTCCCACTGCATCCAGCTTTTGCATGAAAACTTCTGCATGGGAAGACCCTTTTTTCTGGACTTATCTTTCATATCCTGACTCCGCTGGAAATCTGTCAATTTGGAAGGACCCTATTGGCTGCTTTAAGACACCACTCCCAAATGTGGCATACACTGGGCAGTCCTTCTGAATTTGTAGTGACCCTTAGATGGTAAAGACCATGTGTGTGGAAGGAGCTACTAGTGGGACAGCTCCATGGCAATGCAGTGATCAGCTGCCATATAAAGTTCTCCCATATCAAGTGTGCATCCTTCCCTTCTCCCAGGACCTATGCTGCCTGCCATAGACGTCATATTGATTCTTACTACTTGTATTATTGGGTTTTAGCTCTTCGACTTGCATTTTCTGTTTAAAAGAGAAATGCAGGCAAATTCTTACCATGGAGAATCAGCATGTCAGGCCTGTTTCCAAGTAACTAGCCTTGAACTGAGTGAGGTATTGAAATTTTAATGAGGCTGTATTAAATCTAGCCAGACTCATGAAACAAGTTAATTTTCTCTACCAACTATCATGGCTGCAAGTAAAGGGACATGGGGCATTAAAACCCTATATGTTACTATTCAGTATAAATAATTCACAGTCTTTTCCTGTTGCTTTTGAGTACTGACATCAGTTCTGGGTCTTGATTGTGGAAATCAGTAGGTGTGGTGTATTTGGATTTCCTGAGAGCTTTTAATAAAGTCCCAGACAGGAGATCAATAAACAAAGATAAAGTGCATAGAACTGGGACAATATCCCAGCATGCACTGAAGATTGATGAGCATTCTCAGGTTATTGGCAGCCTGTGACTGGTTGGGCCCCAAATACCTACAATCTATATTCATGACTTGGATGGGAAGACCAATTGTAATTTTTTTCCAAGTTTGCAGACTTGGTCGGAAAATATGTCGGGAAGAGGGATCAAAGTGGCTTCAGGAAAATTTAGACAGACTAAGACTTTTGTGAATAAGTGTGAGGTTATCCACCTTAGTAGGAGGAATGGTCATGCAATGTATTTCTTGAATGGTGAGAAATTGGAAAGTGTTATGTGGCATTACAACTCCTTAGACATAACAAGGTGTAGAGCTGGATGAACACTGCAGGCCAAGCAACATCAGAGGAGCAGGAAAGCTGACGTTTCGGGCCTAGACCCTTCTTCAGAAATAGGGGAGGGGAAGGGGGTTCTGAAATAAATAGGGAGAGAGGGGGAGGCGGATAGAAGATAGATAGAGGAGAAGATAGGTGGAGAGGAGACAGACAGGTCAAAGAGGCGGGGATGGAGCCACTAAGGGTGAGTGTAGGCGAGGAGTTAGGGAGGAGATAGGTCAGTCCAGGGAGGACGGACTGGTCAAGGGGGCGGGATGAGGTTAGTAGGTAGGAGATGGGGGTGGGGCTTGAGGTGGGAGGAGGGGATAGGTGGGAGGAAGGACAGTTTAGAGAGGTGGGGACGAGCTGGGCTGGTTTTGGGATGCGGTAGCAGGAGGGGAGATTTTGAAGCTTGTGAAGTTTTGCAGAACACCTACACTCAGTTCGCACTAAACAACTGCACCTCCCAGTCATGAACCATTTCAACTCCCCCTCCCATTCCTCAGATGACATGTCCATCCTGGGCCTCCTGCAGTGCCACAACGATGCCACCGGAAGGTTACAGGAACAGCAACTCATATTCCACTTGGGAACCCTGCAGCCCAATGGTATTAATGTGGACTTCACAAACTTCAAAATCTCGCCTCCACCTACGCATCCCAAAACCAGCCCAGCTCGTCCCCGCCTCCCTAACCTGTCCTTCCTCCCACCTATCCCCTCCTCCCACCTCAAGCCCCACCCCCATCTAACCTCATCCCGCCTCCTTGACCTGTCCGTCCTCCCTGGACTGATCTATCTCCTGTCTAACTTCCCACCTACATGCACCTTTACTGGCTCCATCCCCGCCTCTTTGGCCTGTCTGTCTCCTCTCAACCTATATTCTCCTCTATCCATCTTCTATCTGCTTCCCCCTCTCTCCCTATTTACTTCAGAACCCCTTTCCCCTCCCCCATTTCTGAAGAAGGGTCTAGGCCCGAAACGTCAGCCTTCCTGCTCCTCTGATGCTGCTTGGCCTGCTGTGTTCATCCAGTTCTACACCTTGTTATCTCAGATTCTCCAACATCTGCAGTTCCTACTACCTCTGAAACTCCTTAGACATCACTTTCCAAAACCACAACCACTACTATCTAGAAGAACATGGGCAGTACACTTCAAACAAATCTAGCAACTTAAACTTAGGCATCCATAAGGCACTGTACACCACCAGCAGTAACAGATTTGTACTCCTGCTCAACCTGCAATCTCATGGCTCAGTATGTCTCCCGATCTATCATTACTGGGGATCAAGCCTGGTTCAATGGATAGCGCAGGAGGCTATGCCAGGAGCAGCAGCAGGCTTAACTAAAAATGAGGTGTCAACCTGGTGAAACTACCAAACATGACTACTTGCATGCCAAACAGCATAAGCAGCAAGTGATAGACAGACTAAGCAATTCTAAAGCAAATGGAATAGATTAAACTCTGTAGTCCTGTCACATTTAGTTGTGAATGATGGTGGCAATTTAGCAACTCACTTGAGGAGGAGTGTGAATGTTTGGTGATGATTGCACAATGTTCAACATTTTTGACTTCTCAGATACTGAAGTAGTCCATGCCCAAATGTAGCAAAACCTAGACAATACCCACGTTTGGGCTGACAAGTGGCAAGTGCCACATTTGTGCCACATAGCTGCCAGGCAATGACCATCTTCAACAAGAGGGAACTTAATAATCACTGCTTGACACTCAGTGTCATGAGCAGTACTGAATCGCTCACTGTCAATATCCTGGGGATTTACTATTGACCAGAAATTCAACTGGACTAGCCATATAAATAATATGGCTACAAGACCAGGTCAGAAATTCAGATTCCTGCAACAAGTAACTCACCTCCTGACGACCAACACTTGTCTACTATCTACAGGACGCATGTTAGGAATGTGATAGAATTCTACACATTTGCCTGGAAATGTGCAGCTTCAACAATACTCAAGAAGCTTGACAACATAGAGGTCAAAGCAGCCTGCTTGATTGGCATCAGATGCACAATCATCCACTTCCTCCATTACAGAAACTCAGTAGCAGCAGCGTGTACCATCTACAAGATGCACTGTAAAAAAATTCACCAAAGCTCCTTAGACAGCAACTTCCAAACCTTCAACCACTACTATATAGAAGAACATGGGCAGCAGATACATGGGAACTCTACCACCTACAAGTTCTCTTCCAATCCACTCACCATCCTGTCTTGGAAATATATCGCTAGTTGCTGGATTGATAACCTGTAACTCTCTCCCTAACGGCATTGTGGGTCTATCGACAACACATGGATTTAGTGTTCATGAAGATAGCATCACCTTCTTATGGTAGATTGGGCAATAAATTCTAGCCTAGCTAATGATGCACACATCTCATGAATGAATAAAAGAAGGACCATGGTATTCTGTTCATAAATAATTGAAAGCTAGAATGAATGTATAGCAAGCAATTCAGAAGCCAAACAGTTATTTAGCTTTTTTGCAAGCGGATTTTGCAAGAGATATTCCATTTGCTTTAGAATTGCTTAGTCTGTCTATCACTTGCTGCTTATTGCGAAGTTAGTATAGTGCTTGTGGATTGGAAGGCAGGATGTTAGAATTTGTTTGTAAAATGATAGGGGAGAAGAGTGCATGGTCCTTTAGGCTTGGAGTTTAAAGAAAAGTCTGCAGGCAGCAGCAAATGTACCGAGAGTTCTTGAAATTGAAACATGGTATCAAAAGGCAATACTGTTAGCAGATAAAGCAGCATTTTTATCAAGACAACAGGTTTTTGAATTTAACCAATTAAATTAAATCACAGCCTAGATACCAAAGCCCAATTAAATTTAAATCTGATGGTTTTGACAACCTCAGACCAATTCTATTGTAAGAAATTAATAGTTCAGCAAGGGTATAAAAGAAGAGGGCGTTTGAAAATAGGGGTAAGAGCAAACTGCCATCTGTTATCAGAACAGCTTTCAACAGCCATCAGCTCTAAAGAAAGAGAAAATCACTGGCTCTCACAGAAATCTCTAGGATCTCAGAGTAAGCATCATCTAAATAAAGGAACAATAAGAGATTGGCTTTTCTTAAATAATTTGGTTTATATGTGATACTTTATCTATTGGAACAGTATACCATTAGAATTTTGTTTTATTTGGGATTAATTATTAGTTATGGGGGAATTGTTCGGTTTGTTAGTAGTTCTGTTCATTTGTTAGCTATTAGAGTTAGATAAACAAATTGTTACTTGTGGATTATAAAGTGAGTATCACGAGCTGAGGTGAGCTTCTCTGGGTATTTCTGTTTTAATTATCAAAAAGGTGTCGACCACTCCTTTGGCACAGTTTGGGGGCTTATGTCTGGGATCTGGCCGGTTTATGTACAGGATCTGAATGGATTTGGACAGATTTAAACAGACTTGCAGTGGTTAGCACTGCTGCCTCGCAGCACCAGGGACCTGGGTTCAATTCCAGCCTTGGAGAGTGTGGAGTTTGCACATTCTCCTTGTGTCTTTGTGGGTTTCCACCACATGCTCTGGCTTCCTCCCACAGTCCAAAGATGTACAGGCTAGGTGACTTGGTCACGCTAAATTGCCTATAATGTTCAGTGATGTGTAGGTTAAGTGTGTTAGCGATGGGAAATGCAGGGTAGGGGGATGGGTCTGGGTGGGATGCTCTTCGGAGGGTCAGTGTGGACTTGTTGGACTGATGGCCTGTTTCCACACTGTAGGGATTCTATGATTAGTGTCCTAAATCTTTAATTAAAACTTAGATAAGAAGTGGAAAATCTGTTTAATTTTGGTTACTTGAGGTTGTTTGAATCAAAAGTTGGGGGAAATGGCTCTTAACATTGCCAAAGAGGTTCTCGGGTTTGAAGATACTTCCCAAAGTTGCCAAGAAAGGTTAGAAAGACAAAGGAAGGATATACATTTAGACTTAGCAAACAGGCTAGAATTGGGTTTAACTAGAGATAAGAGGAAAACTGAAATTGTAAAAGAGTTAGCTATATCAGAGAAACAGGCAAGTGCAGTGGAGTTAGAAAAATTAAATTGCAAATAAGACAATTGGAATTAGAAAGGAAAAAGAGAGAGAAGAAAGAATGTTTGAGTTGGAACTTGAAGCAAAAAGACTTCAAATATCAGAAGGAAAAGTACAAAATAGAAACGAGGATGAGCAAACTCATTGTAGCCAACAGCCTGAAAGGGACATATACAAATATGTCAAAACATTACCAAAATTTGATTTTAAAAAATGTAGAAGCCTTTTTCATTTCCTTTGAGAAATTGGCCAAACAGATGAATTGGCCAGAGGATGTATGGTAATGTTAATTCAGAGTAACTTGGTAGGGAGGGCCAGTGGGGTGTTTGCAGCGCTGTCAGATGAGGTGTCAAGACAATATGAAGAAGTAAGACAGGCTATTTTGAGTGCCTTTGAATTGGTACCAGAAGCATATAGACAACGGTTCAAAAATTTAAAAGAACCAGATCAGACTTATATCGAATTTGAAAGAATTAAACAAAGCAACTTTGACAGATGGGTGAGAGCATTAAAGGTGGAAAAGACATGAGGATCTTAAAGAGATTATTCTGCAAAAACTCACTTCTAGAAATGATAAGAACTCATGTTGAGGAACAGAAAGTTAAAACAAGAGAAGAGCTGCAGAGATGGCGAATGAATCTGCATTAGTGCATTAAACGAAATCGAGCTTCCAGCAGCAATTTCATTCCATGAGGGATAGAAACTGGGAAAGATGTAGGTCCTTCAATGAAAAACAAAAAGTAGATCACACTCGGAACAGTTTACCACATGCGGAAAAAGAAACCCAAGAGGGTGATAAAGGGGTGGAAGGCCTCAGGTGTTTCCACTGTAATAGAGGGAGATAGTGCCTGTGGATTAAGTGAGGTACTGGGAAAAAGGATATGGTAAAAGAGGCTAAACCAGTGGGATTAGTTGAGGTAGTGAAGGAAATCCCAAGAGAAGTCAAGGAGCTGCAGGAGAATGCACAGCCTAGTCACGGGCTGGATAGTAAGAAAGCGCCTGATCTTTTCAAAAGCATCATCTATATGGGTAAAATTCACCCAGGTAGAACAGGGGGAGTGGGTAAAGAAGTTAAAATATTGAGAGATAGAGAGCTAGTCAATCTCTAATAGTAAGAGTTGAAAGTATTTGCACTCCTTCTGAAATGTTACCTGAGAAAGTGATAACCCGTGGAACACATGGAGAGAGATTTAGTGTTCCCTTGTGTAAGATGAAGCTGGAAAGTCCAATCACGACTGGGGAAATGACAGTGGGAGTGATCGAAAGAGTGTCCATTCCAGGAATACAGTTTGTTCATGGAAATGACCTTGCTGGATCAAAGGTGGGAGTGATGATCACTGTAATGGAGAAGCTGAAATAAAACCAGGGAACTGAAGAATTAAAAGAAAAATAACCTGGAATTTTTCCGGACTGTGTGGTGACAAGATCCCACAGTCATAAATTAAAGAAAGAAGGGAAAACCAAAGAGAAAGATGAAAGAGTTGAGATCCGGTTAGATCATAGAATCCCTACAGTGTGAAAACAGGCCATTCAGCCCAACATGCCTACACTGCCCCTCTGACGAGCATCCCACCCAGACCCATTCCCCTACCCCTGATTTTCCCACCTAACCTGAACATCCCTGGGCACTATGGGCAATTTAGCATGGCCAATCCACCTACCCTGCACATCTTTGGACTGTGGGAGGAAACCAGAGCACCTGGAGGAAACCCACACAGACGCAAGGAGAACGTGCAAACTCCACACAGACAGTCACCCAAGGCTGGAATCAAACCTGGGTCCCTGATGCTGTGAGGCACCACTGAGCCACTGTGCCGCCCTAGTTACCTGACATCCTATTTGATAAAATGGTAAAGGAAAAACCTAAGCAGGTAGAGAATCAGGCAGAGGTGTTTAGATTTATATCGTAAGGTCTACTGGGAAAAGGAGTCAGAATGTATTCCAGAATGTTATTACCTTAAGACTAGAATCCTAAGGCGGAAATGGAGACCTTGGCAGGTTAGTGCACATGGGAGAAATGGGCGGAAGTTCACCAGAGAGTGTTGTCGGTAGCATACAGACAGGGAGTATTGCGGGTAGCACACTAATTACCTGTAGGAGGTTATCTAGGAGTGAGGAAGACTTAGGCTAAGATAGAAGCATTTATATTGGCCTGGATTACATAAGGATGTGGTTGAATTTTGTCGTACCAGTCATATGTGTCAGATGGTAGGAAAGCCACAGGCAGTAATAAAATGAATACCTTTGATGCCAATTCCTGCATTTGAAGAACTTTTCACACAGGTTATGATTGATTGTGTAGGTCCCTACCCTAAAACCAAAGTGGGAACCAGTATTTGCTAACCTTAATGGATATATCTACCAGGTTTCCGGAGGCAATTCCATTACGGAATGTCAAGGCAAAAAAGATTGTAGAGGAGTTGCTTGCTTTCTTTACCAGTTATGGACTTGCCAGGGAGATTCAGTCAGACAAAGGGTCCAATTTTACTGCCAAATTATTTAAGGATGTATTGAAAAGTTTAGGCATCAAACGCTTTAAATCAAGTGTGTACCATCCTGAATTCCAGGGAGCATTGGAAAGGTGGTATCAGACCTTAGAGACCATGTTGAGGGCTTTTTGCCGGGATTACCCAGATGTTTGGGATAAAGGTATCCCATTTATATTATTTGCTATTAGAGATGCTCCAAGTGAATTGACTCAGTTTACTCCATTTGAATTGTTATTCATACACAAAGTAAGAAGGCCTTTAAAATTAATTAAGGAAAAGTTGATAGGTCCAAAGTCAGAGATCTCACAATTGGATTATGTATCTGAGTAAGAGAAAGATTAAACAGACTAGGTGAATTAGCTAGACAACATCTGAAGGTGGCACAGCATCTAATGAAGCAAGAAGCAGATAAGAAATCAAAAATTCATAAGTTTGCTTGTGGGGATAAAGCATTGGTACTGTTACCAAAGGTAGGAGATCCCTTCAAAGCAAGGTTTAGTGGTTCCTATCAGATTGAAAAGAAGTTAAGTCAGGTGAATTATCTGGTAAAGATGCCAGATAGGAAAAAAAGTTTATCAGGTATATTATGTGAACATGCTGAAACATTACTATGACAGGGAAAGGGAACGGGAGAAACAGGCATTAGTTACTGTTATTAGTTACAGAGTGAGGAATCAAAATCCAGAGGAACTTCTTAAAGAATGGGATAAGATAGTAAGCTATCTGTCTCAGGAACAGAGAACTAAATTGAGAGGTTTGTTGCAGCTCCATGAGAACATGCTTAGAAATAGAATGGGGAGGACTAATACTGTAGTACATGAGGTTGGCATAGGGAATGCTGTTCTGATAAAATAACACCCCTACAGGCTTAAGCCTCTCAAAACAGCACAGGTACAGAAGCAAGTGGAAGTGATGCTCCAAGAAGACATCATCGAACCAAGTCAAAGCGAGTGGACTTCGCTGATTGAGTTAGTTCCCAAACCTGATGGTAGTCAATAATTCTGCATAGATTGTCGGAAGGTCAACGCCATGACGAAATCAGACTCATACCCAATTCCAAGGCCAGAGGACTGTGTAGAAAAAGTTGGACAAGCCACTTACATCACAAATTTGGACTTACTTTGGGTTATTGGCAAGTACCTTTGTTGGTGTGAGCAAAAGAAGTTTCTGATTTTGTAACCTTAAATGGACTTTATCAATTTAAAGTAAGGCCCTTTGGAAAGAAGAACATACCAGCCACTTTTCAAAGACTTATGAACAGAATTGTGGCAGGATTGACTAATTATGTCATCTTTATAGATGGCTTTGTGATTTTTAGCTACCTGTGGACAGATCACATAGCCCATTTGGCAGAGATCTTCAAGAGATTATGGAAGGCGAAGTTGGTCATAAATTTGACAAAGACAGAATTCGCGAAGGTGGAAGTGACATTCTTAGGACATAACATCAGACATGGAAGGATGACACTAAGGAACATGAAGACAAAGGCCATTGATGAATTGCCAAGACCATCCTCGGAGAAGGATGTGCTATGATTTTTGGGACTAAGTGGATTCTACCAGACGTTTATATCAAACGTTAATAGATTGGTGGCACCACTGACAGATTTGTTGAAGAAGAACACAAAATTTTGGTGGACAGAACCATGCCAGGAGGCATTTGAGAATTTGAAAGCATCACTGCACCAGTTTTAGCCACATCAAATTTCTTGAAACCCTTTAAAGTTGCCATTGATGCAAGCAATGGAGGGGTTAGAGCTGCATTGTTACAGGAGGATGATTGTGGAATTGTAAGGCCAATCAGTTATTTTTTGAAGAAACTCAACATCCACCAGAGAAAATATTCAACTATTGAAAAGTAGGTATGAGTTTGGTGCTGGTCTTACAACATTTTAATGTTTATGTTGCGAACAACATATCGGAGATGGTTATGTATACTGGTCACAACCCTTTGACATTTTTGGAAAGATTTAAAGACAAGAACATCAGACTATTTCATTGAAATCTTATGTTCCAAGCATTAAATTTATAGATGGTACATGTTGCAGGTTGTGAAAATGTCATTGCACATGCGTTATTTTGGGTTTGAAAGCAAAATGTGTATATTAGATAGACATGGTAGTGTTCAGTGTTAGATATATGTATATAGAATTAGTATGAAGTGTGTAACTCTAGATTAATGATGTACGTGTCTTGTAATAGTGGTGTTAAAAAGAAGCCACCTTTTCATAATGATGGTTCATTTTTTCTTTGGAGGAAGTTATTGCGAAATTGTACAGTACTTGTGGATTGGAAGACAGGACATTAGAATTTGTTTGTAAAATGATGGGGGGAGTGGGGAAGAGTGAGTGGTCCATTTAAAAGATGTGTTTTTAAAAAAGAAAGTCTGCAGGCAGCAGCAGATGCACAGAGAATTCTTGAAATTGTAACATTGTACCAAAAGGCCATTCTGTTAACAGGCAAAGCAGCATTTTTACTGAGACAACAGATTTTTGAATTTAGCCAATTAATTTATACCAGGCCCTTGATACCAAAGCCCAATTAAATTTAAATCTGATAGTTTTGACAACCTCAGACCAATCCTATTTTAAGAAATTAATAGGTTATCAAGGCTATAAAAGAAGAGGGCATTTGAAAATTGTGGTGAGAGAAAACTGTCATCTGTTATCAGAACAGCTTGCATCAGCTCTAAAGAAAGAGAAATTCATTGGCTTCTCACAGAAACCTCTAAGATCTCAGAGTAAGCACCATCTAAATAAAGGTACTACAGCTCTCTTAGCTAATTTTCTTGACACAAGAATTCAACAGAGGAAGGCTTTCCTGGCTGGAGGAGAGCGGAGAAGGCAAAGAACATTCTGGAAGACTTATCCTGGCGGTAATTTTGAGAGATTAATTAATTTACTTTTATTATTAATTTGATTTATATAAGTGGTACTTATATCTATTGAAACAACATATCATTAGAATTTTGTTTTATTCAGGAATAGTTAGTAGTTAAGGGGGAATGTTCGGTTTGTTAGTAGTTCTGTTAATTTGTTAACTGTTAGATAAATAAATTGTTACTTGCAGATTATAAAGTGAGAATCAGGGATTTTTTTTCATTTAACTACTCCTTTAATAGATTACAAGGTGAAGCGAGCTTCTCTGGGTGTTTTGGTTTTAGTTATCAGAGGAGGCTAGGCCTCCGCTTTGTAACATGCATGAACAAAGAAGTCTTGCTTCAGCTTTACAGAACACTGGTGAGACTAAACCTGCAGTATTATGACCAGTTCTGATCCCTTGGCTATGGAAAAGTTTCCTTACCATGAAGCAATTGCAGCTGGGATTTTTTTTCACTCAGGGAGTGCTGAATCTTTAGGATTCTCCATTTCAGAGCACTGTGTAAGCTCCGGTATTATGTAATTTCAAGACAGAGTTTGATAGATTTCTAGTTACTAATGATATGAAGGAATATGGGGATACTATGGGGATATGGCATTGAGGTAGATGATCATCTGTGATCTAGAATAGCCCAGCAGCTTTGAATGGCTGAATGGCCTGCTCCTATGTTCCTATGTTGATGGAATAATGTCTTTTTCTGAGGTAAAGATTACGCGAGGAATTTCACCTGTTTGGTTGTAGCTAATGCAATTCATATTCTGCTTGGGATTCCTACAGCCTTCTGGACTTAATATTGAGTTCAACAATTTTAGGGCTTGAGCACCTTTCCCCATGCTTTCTCCACCCCCACACACCAGGCCTCATCAACACATGGATTGCTAACACACAATACCTAATGTCAGCCACTAATAGTCTCCATTAGCAGCTATTCATTCCCCAGACCGATCTTTGACATTTCCTTTGCCTGTCCAACTGTTTTTCTCTCTCTTTGGGCTCTATCACCACTAATCGTTTGCTCTTACCCCTTCCTCCACCCTATCTTCTGTATAAAAACAAAACTTTTCCTAGCTACCCTCAGTTCTGAAGAAGGGTCACTGGACCCGAAACATTGACTCTGATTTCTCTCCATAGATGCTGCCAGACCTGCTGTGATTTTCCAGCATTTTCTGTTTTTGTTCTTAATGCAAAATGTTTAACGCCAGAAGTGGAAGGTGTTTTTCTTTCCGTGTCGCTGATATGAATCACCTTGTTAAATGCAAAAATTAGTTGGCTGATGTATCTATCTGCATGAAAAATCTTGTGCCTAATGCACATCTAGCTTGCAAAACCCATCTGTCACATTTGGACATGATTGACTCAAACAAGAATGGTTACTGCATCAAACATAACCAGGCAGTACAGAAAATTGCCAATGATACATCTGACCAGAGAGCTTAAATGAACTGCAAAATAATGACCAACAAGCACCAAAAGAATTGACTATTAAACTGTTCTAAACAGTCTTCCTTGGCCTCTTGGTTGTCTTATGTTCAGTGCTTAAAGAATAAATTCCAATGTCATAGCATAGAAAAATAAATGAACAAGTCTATTAAATTTAATTCACCAGTTTGCTCAACTGAAATTGTTGAAATTTTGGGTCAGGTGGTGCACTTATCATAAAGGTGAGGCAAAAGGTGATTCCCACCATTTATGTATAAAAGCTACAGCAAATTCAGGTGAAGAACAGTGGGTGGTTACACACAAATGTTCAAATTTTTTTGTCTGAGTTGTCACCCTCTGCCATTAGCTTCACATAAACAGCACCTTGATGTCTGCCCTGCCACTGAATCCTATTAAATAGTGCAATGTTGCTGTATTTGTGCAGTAGATACAAACTAAGCTCATCACAGAAAGTTGTGCTATTAATTTTCCATCCATAAACCTTTAATATTGCAATATGTTACTGTAGTCAACTTCTCTGGTTCTGAAAATGAATGATCAGAAGCATAGACAATCATTCCTTTGGGTTTTAATTGATGTTGGCAATTTTAAAAACATCAAATGTCGCTTTTTAACTACTTTTCCTGAGTCTCCCTTTCTTTCTGTCTCAATTCAACCCTTCTTTTCCCTTAGTTTTCTTTCTGCACATGATTTGGCATTGAACTCGGTCATTCAAATTTATCAGATTTTGCTCAGTCTTATACTGTTGAAATCATAATCTTTCAGTCTGTGGTTAAGGAAATGCACACTTTGTTGTCTGTCACTCAGGTTTGAGCTACAATGTTTCCCTTGATATGAAACTCGCACTCTCAATAACTTGAAAAATATTTAAAACCCTCAACATGACAGGACATTTGCTGTTGGATACATTGCTACCTGGACCAATAATCTTTGACCACAATCATCCTTTGACCACTTGGCTTCCTGTGACATGTGATCAGTCTGGTCCCAGGCATTCTTGAATGAAGAAGCTCCAACAAACAATGGACTAGAGCTTCCATCATATAAAAAAAAATCCCCTTCACCTGAATCTGGTGAACATATTTGGTCTTTGAAATAGAATACTGTTTCATACCCCGTAAATGGCCAGTCTTATAGTCAACTCAAAGCGAAATCAGATTTTCACATCCTGCATGGCTTTTTATTGAGCCAGATAACACGTTTTGAAGTAGGAGGTGAAAGGCATTAAATACCAACAGATTTTAAGCAATTAACAGCGAGGAAGGTCATCCTAAGAGCTCATTGTAAACCATCTGGTGGGTTTACTGAAGCAAAAATAAAATCTGTCAGCACTGAAACAGAGTAGGCATGAACTCCTGAACTACATTTGAAGTAACTTTGGCAGCAAAGAAATTGTAGCCATCTGCATTCAAGTATTTGTAACATACGAGCTCACAATAATGATGAAAACATGCTGTTATCAGTGCCATCCCAGGAAAACTCAGTTTTCAATCTCACTTGGTCCCTTGCTACACTCAAAACCTCATTACCGCCTCCTCCAGCTCCTCATCTTGGACTTTGATGCCCCTAGTTATCAGTTAACAAGAAACAGATGAATATATCTCCTCTTTTATTCCAAATTTGCATTCAGTTCCATTCCATTTTTATTACTTACCCATTTCCACCCTGTTAGTGTATTCCACATGATTGTCCTACTTCCCATTTTCTCTGTGCTGCATTCCCCACCCAGATCTCTCTCCTCTTGCCCATGCGCAGTCTTTCCAAGACTGTCACAACTTGGACATTATGGTCGAAGAGTTACCTGGTCTGGCCCACTTGTGAATCCAAAACCATAACAATCTGGTTGACTTTTTGCCTTCTGGGCAAGTAAAGATGGGCAATAAATTTTGGTCCACCTGGTGACACCCACATCGCATGAATGAGTTATAAAAAAGTAATCTCTCCCATTGTTTGTGATTTGCGACCTGACTGCATCAGTCCCATTGGAGACAGGCAACAATTAAATTTGTAGCTACCACCTCATGATGTTGCAGCATGGAATTGAGGAAGATCCTGACGTTAGGCTTCCTGTCTGCCATTGCCTGCTGCATTGCCATCAGCAGAGGCTGACAGGATATGGTGCAGCCATCTTGCTCCTCTTCAAAAGATGTAGCTTAAAGGTCTGATGCACTGAATAATATTAAGGCAATCTAATGCCAGACCATGGAGATAGAATCCCTATAGTGTGGAAGCAGGCCATTTGGCCTGTCAAGCATCCCACCCAGAACCATGCTCCTTACCATGTCCCTGTAACTCTACATTTCCCATGGATAGTCCACCTAGCCTGCATGTCTGTAGGAGGAAACCCACACAGACACAGGGAGAATGTGAAAACTCCACACAGATAGCCTGAGGGTGGAATTGAACCTGGGTCTCTGGCACTGTGAGGTAGTAGTGCTAACCACTCAGCCACGGTGTCACCCTGGTCTGACTTGCATGTGAATCCAAAACCATAACAATGTGGCTGACTCTTTGCCTTCTGGGCAATTAAGGATGGGCAATAAATTCTGGCCCAGCCAGATGGTTCAAAATTGATAGTGGAGACATTCATAGTAGAAATGGGCAGGAGGAGAGATGCCAATGTGTCATAGACCTGTGGGAGGTGCAGGAGGCCCTCAAAGATCAATTTCAGCTGGAAAGGGAAGTCAACACGCCAAGTCTGGATTTGGCACCAGTACCAAAAGAACCCTACTGATCTCATGTGGGCTATCAAGGTCAGCAAATGTATCTTCACCTGACATTACCTCATTCATTCAGCAGCACTCCCTGGCACCTAGGCACCCAAATAACATCCAGATACTCCTCCACACCCTCATTCACCTACCAATGCTGCAGACTCACACCCAACTCTCACTGCCCTCCCCAGTTCTCCAGCTGTGGAGCTCTGGTAGGCATATCACCCAAACACAATGATACACAATCACTGGCATTCCTCTGTCCCTCCTGCAGGACGCACAACAGAAAAAGACCACAGCAGAGCCATTGGGATCAAGGATGCCTGCACTTCCTGAGCCCTGTAGAGTAGAAGACTCTTAGCATCATAGATAGGAGCCACAGAGTCATCTGGAATCAATGAGAATATGAAGGATGATGTTATATTCTTGCTATATGCTTCATCCCAACTTAAAGCTCATTATTATCTTACTATTTAGCATAATGAGCAAGATGGTGTGACCATGGACCTTTAGCTTCCCTTAACAACCCAGCCTTCTATCCTCACTCCAACCTATTGTTTTTGAGTCCCTGTATTCAGATGGCAACAGCAGCCTTTTGGTCAGACAATGGAACCATGGGGGAAGCTAAAAAAAGCCGAGAGTAACAGCTTTGAATAAAATCATTTAGTTCAACACTCAAAGCTGGATACTACTTGTGCTGCACATTTCTTAAGAGGCTGGAATAAGGCTAGGATCAACATGTGGGATTGGGTTAACAGGGATGTGTGGGCTGTGATCAGGCCAGAGTAAAGGATAGTTGCTCACTATCCCATTGGAAGGTGAGGTCACAGACCTAAAACACTTCGGGGGACTCATATGATGACCTGGACAAGATGGCAGGCACAAGAATGCTGATGCATTGCTGAAGCCTCCAGTCATTGTCATGGAGCATGGAGAAGTCTGGCTCCAATTTAGCTAAGATCATCTAAAGAGTTTTTTTCTGCATAGCCTCTGTCCCATCTCCATGTCTTGTCTGCAGATCCAGAGACATTGCTGCCCATCCTCAATGGCTATTGGAGTCTATGGGTGATTAGGCCCTCAAACGCTCCGCTCTGCTCTATCTGTGAGGACGCAACATTATTCCAGCAAATCCAACAACTCACTACATCCCCTTCAAAAACATGGCACAGTTCTTCCAGGAAATTTGCAACAGGGTGGATTCTTTAAGTATTTGTCTTGCCTATATTTCGGGCATCTGGCTCTTTATATTGTAAGAATGCAGGGAACATCTTCCTGTCATTTGCAGAGTTATGTCAGAATTTGCTGCCTTGAACTGTAATGGTGTTGCATCTACTAATTGGGCTGTTTGTCATCAGGACAATGTTCCTTCACATCATAGAGACATACAGCAAAGGCCTTTTGGCCCATCATGTCCGCACTGACTTACCTACACTAATCCTGCTGTCTAGTACTTGGCATATGGCTTAATTGTATAACATTTCGAGTGATCATTAATAATTATGAGGTTTCCCGCTTCAATTACCCTCACAGGCAGTGCATTGCAGATTCACACCAGCCTCTGGGTGAATTTTCCTTCTAAACCTCCTGCTGTTCACCTTCACCACATCCTTCTGGTACACACCCAATGAGGCAGCCTTCTCAAGGAGGTGTTTGATGGGCAATACATGAGGTGCAGTGTGGCCAGCAAAATGGTACCAGGCTTTGCTATACAGATTAAATTTTGTGCCCCATGAGAAAAAAAACAGAAACTTTAGAAAAGTACAGACTCTTACTGAATTGATAATTCTCCTTCTATAATCTTCAATAGCTTTACAGGGCAAGTTAAACTTCACCCTCTGACTCCCTCGAGCCTGTCCACCATTCTACAAGGTACAAATCAGGAGTGTGATGAAATGTTCCTCACTTGTCTGTCTGAGTGCAGCTCCGACAGCCCACAAGAAGCTTGATACCATCCAGGTCAAAGCAGCCTGCTAGAGCAACTTAAAACCTTCACTCCCTCTAACCCAATACCATGACAGGTTATTGCCCTCTGATGGCTAATACTCTTGAGTTCACTTGTAGATGTGACCATCTTGCCCCACTGCTCTGCATTGTTGTATGGCTGACTGCATCAAAGTTCCACTTTTTCACTCAAACCTTGTTTGTACTGAGATCCCGAGCTTTCTTGTTATTCATACATAATCTATTGCCCTTTCTTAATTGTCCTTTTTAGGTGGTGATGAGCTACTTCTTGAATTGCTGTAGACCATTCGGAGTGCCAGCTCATGTGATTGGCACCACATCCACAAACTTTCACTCCCTCCACCACTGATACTCAGTCGCAGCAGTGTGTAACATCAAAAAGATACGTTGAAGAAATTCGCCAAGTCTCCTTAGGCAGCACCACTAAAAAAAACCCATGACCACTACCAACGAGAAGGACAAAGGCAGAAGATACATGGGAACACCATCATCTGCAAGTTCCCCTTCAAACCTCTCACAATCTTGAATTGGAAATATATCGCTGATCATTCAGTGTATTTTGGTCAAAATTCTGGAATTTGCTTCCTCACAGCAATGTGGGTACACTATTTGGACAGCCCACCTCCACCTTCTCAAGGGTAATTTACGCCGGGCAAGAAATTGCTGTCTCAGACAGTGACATCCACATCCTATGAAAGAATTTAAAAATGTACAGCTTCTGTTGACATTATTCACTTGCCCTTTCACCTTTATACATTGGAGAACAAGTTGACAAGGTATGAGAAGCAAATGGAATCCAGGAATGATGGGTCTCTGACAGCAGGTGGTGGGGGACAGCAGTTCAGTTCTCCTAGGCCCATTCCCACAAGGGAGCAGTGCCTTTGGCAAACTGCAGGATAGACTTAGAAACAATGGGAAAGGGACAGAAAATAAGGAAAAGAGATCAAGATTTGAGTAGGAAACCTCTGCTTGTTAGAGAACCAGGAATGGCAATTGCAAAAAGCATGGAAATACTGGATACCTTGCCATTTGGGATGGCAGCACCATTTAGTCAGAGAAGCCTCATGGAACAGAGTGAGAGAGTAGCACAGTAGCCAGGAATTAGACAGAGTTTTCTACACTAGCCAGTCAGTATTGATAAGCCGGGGTCATTAGGTTCTTCACACAGAGAGCGGTGGGCGTGTGGCATGCGCTGCCAGCAGTGGTAGTGGAGTCAGATACTTTAGAGGCTTTTAAGCTACTCTTGGATAGGCTCATGGAGGATAGTGGTATGCAGGGTAGATTGATCTTAGTAGGATAAGAGGTCGGCACAACATCGTGGGCCGAAGGGCCTGTACTGTGCTGTATTGTTCTATGTTCTATGAATAGTGATGACCGAAGCTACTGGTGGTGATTAGGAAGCTGAGAGGTGTTATTGGAGTGAGCTACTAGCTACGGGAGGCCAAGTTAGACCATGAATGGACAAACCCTTGAGCTTAAGAGAAGATGCACCCCTGAAAGAACCCCTTTGTGTCTGGGAGGCAAGGTAATCAGTGTTACACAGTTACAGGAGTTCCTTCAACTGAATTCATTACCTGGCAGATTAGAGATCAGCATTTAAGCTCTACAACAATGTCCTGATGAAACTGTAACGTTTGGTGAACACCTATTGTAATTAACTTATTCCTCAAAGTAAAGATTTTCTATTAATGCCTATTAAGATTTATTGTCAGTGGAATAAAGAATCCCTCTTTTATAAGCTATGAACAGGAAGTGAGTTTTAACTGCTTGTTATACCAGTTTTAGAAATAGAAGCATAAAGCATAGTAACAAGAAGTAATGTGAAAAAAAAATGATCAGGTTGCTTAGAATACCTTGAGTCTTAGCCTCATTACTTTAGATTGCCTATTATAGACTGGAACAAAAGAGGTTTAACACATGAGACCAAACTGGGCCCTTTTACATGATTTGAGAAAAAAAGGTAGGAAGAAATCTGATAGAAATAGTTAAAATCCTGAGAGATTCTGGTAAAGTCATTTGTCAAACTTTGGTTTGTTTTGGAGCACACATAAATGGATGGGTCAGATAGAAAACATTTACATTTCAGAGCCCTCACCCTCACCCCAACCCATGAACCTCCAGGCTTTATGGAGACAAGTCAGTAAGCAGGAATCCAACCCATTTTCAGGAGCTGATTTACCAATTTAAAAATCTTTCAGCCTCAAGAAGCCCGACGGCTGAAGTGAGGAAAGGACACCTTCAGGGAGAAAGTAGCTTTGCTGGATTGACTGTTCTCCTTCCCAGATCATCAGACTTACTCCCATCTGCCCCTCTCAGTAAAACAAAACTCCAAGTGTCAAGGATCTAGAATCAAACTCTATCCCAGATTTGGATCCATCACTGAGTCAGAAACAGATTTCTCTGTTGAGATCAGGATATCTCCCATTTCCCTGGATATCAGAGCCACTTAGGAGTTTGAGATTTGTCAACATAAGTGGCAGCCCGCTGCAGTTTGCTGATTTTGACAGGAGGTAGCTGTTTGCAGAGAAATCTAGTTGGGTACCAACCTGCCCCTCCTGTAGCCACAAAAATATTTAAAAGTTCCTGTCGGAAAGACTGCCAGACAGCCGTCAAGTCATTTGAAAAACGTAGATGTATTACAAATCTAGAAAATATCCAGCTGGCAAAGGAATAAGCAGGAGCCCTTCTGTCTTAATTCCACATTGGTTTCTTTACAATTGCCAGCACAGCATAAATGCAGATTGCTTATCCTTTCTACAATCTGGCTCCTTCAATGTAGAATCTGGTTCTTACATTTTATCAACCTTCTTGTTTATGTTATGGTACCCTTCTAGAACAATCTATCCTAAGGTAGGGATTGAACCCAGATTTCATGTTGACACCACAGGGACATCTATAAGCCTACTGCATCTGGTAGTCCCATCTAACCACTAACCAGGCTTGAGTTGACTTAGCTTCTGAGATCAAGCATTTTCAAATAGTATGGCCATAGGCTCTGGCTCTTATGTATATGCTATAATCTTTCCCCAGTGAGCATCAGCTGCTCTTAATCACAACCAGATCATGAATGTATACACTTTTCACAATATTCACAATCTTAGCACCTATTTGAATACTACACTCATTTTCTCCCTTGAAAATTTCAGTGGGTTTTCAGTTTTCAGATTTAAACAATATTGGTTAGCTCAATTGTGTGGATGGCTGGCTTGCAATGTAGATACTAACTAGATTCAATTCCCACACTGGCTGAGGTCACTCTCCTTCTGAACCGTTCCCCTCATCTGACGTGTAGTGGCCCTCAGCCACTAAGTCAGCATCAGCTATCTCTATCTACGAAGGCAGAAGCCTTAGGGTCTAGTGGGACTATGGCTACTTTACCTTTACCCTCCCCCTGTACACTCTCCAACTCCAACCTGATTCCAATGAGAATGGGATGCACTATATAAAGTTAACGTTGGTTCAGGCAGGCAAATAACTGCACAAGATTCCCACTGGATTTTTAAATGCCTGTGCACTGTTCTTTTTTAGAGATGAATGGTCTTCTTGTTATCAAACATCTCCCTTTTGGATTTGGAAAGGACCTATCAAGTTGCAGTTTAAATAATTTATGAGTGAGATTGGTCTATGCCAATAGCCGTGAAACAGCTGGTATCCAATCAACAGTGTGTTATATATTGCAGTAGATTTTATTGTCCATTGGCTTGGAAAATATTGCTAAGATTTTTATGTTGCCAAGTAAATGTTACAGTGGAACTAGGAAATGAATCTCCAAAAAGAGTTTTAGCTAGGAGTCTATGAACTTGGCTTTCTTACCAAGTTGAGCTTTGAGAAGTATAGTCTTCCAAAATTATGCTACTTGAATCCATGATCCTTTTTCAGGAAAAACTCTATTTGCAGCTGGATATTTACACACATTCTATCTTCACAAGAAATTAGAGACTCCGCCTTCCACAGCTCTCTACATAAATCTGTGACTGACACCTTATTTACACATCATTGTCATGAACAAAGGAGTCAGGATGTTATAGAGATTTGGGGGAGAAAACCTAGCTGAACACAAGGCACTAAGAAAATGAAGTTGCTACAAGTCACCTGACTGTGCAACTATAAGCTCTAAGGCATACTCAGATATCTAAAGCCTCTTGAAATGCCAGAAGTTTGCAAACGTACAATTGAGGTGTGAGAAGTCAAGCTTCAGAGCAGGCAGGAAGAAAAATTTCAAAGGGACAACAATCTAATGTTCTACTTTGTCATATGGCACACTCATTTCCTCAAAATTAACCGACTACCATTTTGAGCTTTAAAGCGTACTTTAAAAAAAAACTGGCTATAAACTGCAGGTGTTCAGGATAGAAGGAGGTTTTGAGAATTACCCTCCCAGGGGGGTTTTGACTGAGTGATGCCAAAGAGAAAAGCTACAGAAACCAGTTACCGAGAGATAGTAGGAATATGCTGATGCTGGAGTCTGAGATAACAAGGTGTGGAGCTGGAGAAACACAGCAGGCCAGGCAGCATCAGATGAACAGGAAAGTTGACTTTTTGGGTCTGGAAGATGGGTCTAGACCTGAAATGTCAGCTTTCCTGTTCCTCTGATGCTGCCTGGCCTGCTGTGTTTCTCCAGCTCCACACCTTGTTATATCAGAAAACAGTTATCGTTGTTTTGAAGGTGCAGGCCCATTTGTATAAGAAAACAACCAGAAAACATTCAGTTACACATGTCACCACATCTGCTGAGTCTGACTTCAAGTATTAACTCCCTTCATTTCAGTAGCAAACAGGGGCTTTCATCTTATAAGTATTCTTTTGCCTCATTTGCATTCGTGTTAAACTTGGCATCTTTTACTTTGTAACTTTACCTATTTATTCATAAAGAACCTTCAGTAATAACTTGGAATAAACTAACCTTCAACGTAATTAAACAGGATGCTTGACTGCTAGTCCACATTAACTTGTATCAGTACAAAGTTCAAAAGGGCTACATATGAGCTTTAATAATTTACAGTTCACTGACCATGTGGTTAACATGCCTGGCTATCATGGCATCATCACACATGCTTTTGATTTTAATCCTATTAATCTCCAAACTTCAGCGGATAGAAGATCAAACAGGTGAGTGCAGGTAGGGAGTGGTGGGGATTGGTCAGTGGGATAGGCGGTGCGGATAGGTGGGAGAGAGGCGCTGTGTCAGGTCAAGGAGGCGGGGATGAGAGGGAGGGTTGGACAAGGAATGAGGCCAGCAGTGGGGAGATTTTAAACCTGGTGAATTCCATGTTTAGGCCATTGGGCTGTAGCCTCCCGAGGTGGAATATGAAATGCTGCTCCTCCAGTTTGTTGGTGGTGTCATTGTGGCACTGGGGCAGTCCGAGGATGGGCATATCACCGAGGGACTAGGAGTGGGAGGGGGAGTTAAAATGGTTTGCTACCAGAAGGTGTTGTCATTTGTCATGTACATAGCGCAGATGCTCTACAAAACGGGCTGAGTCTACGCTTGGTCTCACCGAAGTAAAGGAGGCCTCATTGGGAGCAGTGGATACAGCAGACCAAGTTGACAGATGTGCAGGTGAACCCCTGTCTGATATGGAAGGTTTGTTTTGTACCTTCAATGGAGGTGAGGGGGGAGGTGTAGGGGAAGGAGTAGCACTTCCTGCGGTTGCAGGGAAAGGTGCTGGGAATGGTGGGGTAAGTGGGGAGTGTGGAGCGGACAAGGGAGTCACAGAGAGTGTGGTCCCTATGAAAGGCAGATAGGGGTGGGGAGAGAAATATCTCTTTGGTTGTGGGGTCGGATTGTAGGTGGCGGAAGTGGCGGAGAATGATACGTTGGAAGCGGAAGTAGGTGAGGTGATATGTGAGGACAAGGGGGATTCTGTCTTTATTTTTGTTGGGGGGGTGGGGATGTGAAGGCAGAAGTGCGGGAAATGCAAGAGATGCAGTTGAGGCAATTTTCGATTACCGGAGGAGGCAAGTTACGGTCCTTGAAATAAGAGGACATTTTATGGGCGGAGTGGATTACCCCATCTTGGGAGCAGACGCGGTGGAGGTGGAGGATTTGGGAGTAGGGGATTGCATTCTTGCTGGAAGGTGGGTGAGAGGAGGTGTAGCCTAGGTAGCTTTGGGAGTTGGTGGGCTTGAAATAGATGTCAGTTTCGAGGTGGTCTCCAGAGATGGAGATGGAGAGGTCCAGGAAGGAGACAAAGGTATCAGATTTAGTCCAGGTGAATTTGAGGTTGGGGTGAAAGGTGTTAGTAAAGTTGATGAACTGTTCAAGCTCCTTGTGGGAGCATGAGATGGTGCCAATACAGTTGTCAATATAACGGAAGAAGAGGTGGGGGATAGTGCCAGTGTAACAGCGGAAGATGGACTATTCCACGTAACCTACGAAGAGGCAGGCATAGCTTGGGCTCATGCAGGTTCCCATGGCCACCCGCTTTGGCTGTAGGAAGTGGGAGGAGTTGAAGGAGAAGTTGTTAAGGGTAAAGACGAGTTTAGTTAAGCGGATGAGGGTGTCCCTCTAGCTCCCTTCCCCCTCCCCATTTCTTAAGAAGGCTTCAGACCCGAAGCATCAACTTTCCTGCTCCTCTGATGCTGCCTGGACTGCTGTGTTCCTCCAGCTCCATACAGGGAACCACTTAGGTTTTTGTAAGATAGCAATCTGGCAGTTTCATAGTTGCTATTATTGATGTTTTTTTTTAAATATTCTGGATTTGTTTAGAATCCCAAATAATCAGGTTAGATTTGAACTCCCAAGCACTAGTGTAAGCTTCTGGATAACTAGTGGAGTGACATAAACACAATGCTATCATTCCCCAAAATTAGATGAAGACTAAGAGATGCTGTTGAGTTAAACTGAGTATACGCTCACCTGCAGTTGACAAGCCAAGCAGCACCAAGAGGAAGCCCGTTCTCCTCCCCGACTCATGATCAAATGAAATATATTTTTGCATATATTCAAAAAAATATTTACATATGATAATCACTAGCAAATTGACTGATTCTG
The DNA here is from genome assembly GCF_021869965.1 of Rhincodon typus. Taxonomy (NCBI): domain Eukaryota; kingdom Metazoa; phylum Chordata; class Chondrichthyes; order Orectolobiformes; family Rhincodontidae; genus Rhincodon; species Rhincodon typus. Next base: position 45,517,556 of record NC_063335.1, read on the forward strand.
TTTATGGGACTCAGCAGATAAGTTGTTTTATGGAAATATGATCTGGATAGTCATGTGTGTGGCACATTTGGAATTCAGAGCAAGAATTTTAATATGTTTCAGAATGTATCTCCCACAAATACCCACCCTGCCTCTGTGGGCCCTGATATTAATTCTTGTATGTGCTCATTAAACATGAGCCTTTGGTCATAAGGGAGCTCCAGTTCCTCTTGATACATCATGCATGCATTAGAGAGGGAAGATATGACACCTACCTTGTTGCCGTGGAATTACTGTGTTCTTTCAGACAGCACATCCACAGAGTGAGCAAGAGGGATGTTTACAGGCAGCTATATGGCCTGACCTAAAGGAAAAATAATTAAGAATTGAGAAAGCTGTGCACATACCAATTAATATCGTTAAATTAAAACATTGAGTTATCAATAGCTAAGATAAAGTTTATTTTTCAGGGAGAGGAGCTCATGTCTGAGATGGATCCAATGCTGTGTGCATACCTTGCGACCAAAATCAGTTAAGAATCAACTGTGGAGATTGATTGCTCTTCATTGGAGATTGGCCCATGGTGAACTCATCTCTCCCTATAGTACCACTCTAATGACAGCCTGAAACAAAACTGCATGGGGATGATGGAATAAAATCTTTTAAATTATTTTATGACAAAAGGCACTTAACCATGTTTTCTGAGAGTAATTGGAGCACACTTTCTGAGGTATATTCTTGCATAAGAGGGATCAGAGAATGGTAGGTGATCAAGGCCTGGAAATGAGGAGGGGAATGAGTATTTGGTGCTGTGGGGTTCAGGGTCTGTGAGGCTTAGTGACTGGTGAAGAGGGATATTGGGGCCTAATGCTGGTCAAGGCATCATATTCTGGTGTGGGAAGAGGAGAGACAACCAATGGTCTTAGGGCAAAGTTATAGGGAGGACCACTCAGAGGTGGGTCTTCAGTGTTAGGAATCTTCTGTGGTTCCTTGGCATTCAGGAAACCTGCCTAATTACTGTTAGTTTAAAACCTGCCAAACTGTACGGCCTACAGCCTCATTTTCACATTTAAATGTACAACATCATTCCTTGGATTAGATGCACGGTCACTTGTCCAACCTGCAGTCTTGGTTAAAGCCTGAAATGTGAGGGTTTGTGGCAGGTTTGGGTCTTTTTCTGACTTTAACCAACACCCAACTGCAACCTGATCCAAAACTGCCTGTTTTTAAAGTTAGAATTTTGCCCCATATCTCTAATTATTCCTTCTAGCAATTTCTAAGCTGCTAATGGATCTTTTCTTTCATTCTGGCTTATTTTCCCTATTGGCATGAATAGCAGTCTCTCGGAATCCCACTGGAACATTTCCAGATCGAGCTGTTAAGTAAGTGAGCAAGAGGTTTGTGGAGCACAGTTTCCATTTCTTTATGTTTTGTTGGGTAATTACTGTTGACACTATTAGCCCAGTCTGTGTTGGAATCCCTTACTCTCACCAGGCCTGTATCTGTATACCAACCCTCTGATGCACAATGAATAGTTTTGCAACATATTGTCAGGTGAAGACTGATGCAAAGCAGTCATTCAAAACCTTTGAAGTGGCTTAATAATTCTCTTAGATCTGCTTTGAGAAACCCTAGCTCATTCTATCCTTGATGATCCTTTGACTCCAAACATATCTGACAGCTTTCTATTACTGACACAATTATTCACAGCTCTCTATGTCAATATATTTTGGGCTGCTTGGCTATCTTTTTTGCCTATTCCTCTTCTAAGAGGTATTTTCTATAACTCTCAAATGTATTTCTGCTTAACCCCATCTAAATGGTCTTAAGATTGTATGGAATTATTCAGAATGTAAGGACCATTCACGGGTCATTTGACCCTGAGTTCTCATGGTTTACAAAAGGCTTCTTAATCAATGTGAGATAGTAAGAACTGCCGATGCTGGAGTCAGAGATAACACAGTGTGGAAGTGGAGGAGCACAGCAGACCAGACAGCATCAGAGGAGCAGGAAAGTCGACATTTCAGATCGGGATGCTTCTTCAGAAATGGGGGAGGGGGAAGGGAGCTCCGAAATAAATAGAGAGGAGGGGTGGGGCTAGGGAAGGTAGGTGGGATGGTGATAGGTGAGTACAGGTAGGCAGTGGTGGGGATTGGTCATTGTGGTGGGAGGGTTGGATAGGTGGGAGAGAAGATGGACAGGTTTTTTCAGATCAAGGAGGCGCGGATGAGAGGCAGGGTTGGTCATGGGATGAGGCCAGGGGTGGCAAAGATTTTGAAGCTAGTAAACTCCACATTGGGACCATTGGGTTGTAGGCTCCCAAGGCGGAATACTTGCTCTTCCAGTTTCCGGGTGGCGTCATTGTGACACTGGAGAATCCCATGATGGATATGTCATCCAATGAGTGGGAGGGGGAGTTGAAATGGTTCGCGACAGGAAGGATGTTGTCGTTTGTCACAAACAGAGCTCAGATGCTCTACAAAGTTGTCTCCGAGCCTCCACTTGGTCTCACCAATGTAGAGGAGGCCACATCGGGAGCAACGGATGCAACAGATTACATTGGCGGATGGCAGGTGAACATCTGTCTGATGTGAAAGGTTTTTTTGGTTCCTTGGATGGAGGTGCAGGGGCAGGTGTAGCATTTCCTGCGGTTGCAGGGAAAGGTGCCGGGGGTGGTGGGGCTAGTGGGGAGTGTGGAGTGGACGAGGGAGTTGCAGAGAGAGCAGTCCCTACGAAAGGCAGATAGAGGTGTGGAGGGAAATATATCTTTGGTTGTGGGGTCAGATTGCAGGTGGCGGTAGTGGCGGAGAATGATACGTTGAATCTGGAGGTTAGTGGGATGATATGTGAAGGCAAGGGGGATTCTGTCCTTATTTTTGTTGGGAGAGGGGATGTGAAGGCAGAGGTGCGGGAAACGCAAGAGATGCGGTCGAGAGCATTTTTGACCACTGAAGCAGGGAAGTTGCGGTCCTTGAAATAAGGGGACATCTGGCATGTTCGGGAGTGGAACGCCCCATCTTGGGAGCAGACGCAGTGGAGGGGGAGGAATTGGGAGTAGGGGATTGCATTCTTGCAGGAAGGTGGGTGAGAGAAGGTGTAGCTCAGGTGGCTGTGGGAGTTGGTGGGCTTGAAATAGATGTCGGTTTCGAGGCAGTCACCAGAGATAGAGACAGAGAGGTCCAGGAAGGAGAGAGAGGAATCAGAGATGGTCCAGGTCAACTTGAGGTTGGAGTGAAAGGTGTTAGTAAAGTTGATGAACTGTTCAAGCTCCTCTTGGGAGCACGAGGCAGTTCTGATACAGTCATCGATGTAGCGGGGGAAGAAGTGGGGGATAGTGCCAGTGTAGCTGCGGAAGATGGACTATTCCACGTATCCTATGAAGAGGCAGGCATAACTTGGGCCCATGCAGGTTCCCATGGCCATCCCCTTAGTCTGTAGGAAGTGGGAAGAGTTGACGGAGAAGTTGTTAAGGGTAAGGACGAATTCAGTTAAGCGGATAAGGATGTTCGTGGAGGGGGACTAGTTGGGCCTGCGGGACAGAAAGACGCAAAGGGCTTTTAGGCCATCTGCGTGGAGAATACAAGTATACAGGGATTGGACGCCCATGGTGAAGATGAAGTGATGGGGGCCAGTGAATTAGAAATCTTGAAGGAGCTGGAGGGCGTGGGTTGTGTCCCGGCCGTAGGTGGGGAGTTCCTGGACTTGGGGAGAAAAAAGAGTCAAATTGAGCAGAGATAAATTCAGTGGGGCAGGAGCAGGCAGAGACAATTGGTCAGCCGGGGCAGTTGGATTTATGGATTTTGGGAAGGAGATAGAAACAGGCGGGGTGGGGTTCGGGAATGATGAAGTTAGAGGCTGTGGGTGGGAGGTCTCCTGAGGTGACAAGGTCATGGATGGTCTGGGAGATGATGTTTTCGTGGTCAGGGATGGGGTCATGATTGAGGGGGAAGTAGGAGGAGGTGTCAGAGAGTTGGCGCCTGGTCTCGGTGACGTAGAGGTCAGTGCGCCATACTAAAACTGCGCCTCCCTTGTCCGCAGGTTTTGTGGTGAGGTTGGGATTGGAGCGGAGGGAGTGGAGGGCTGCACGTTCTGTGTGGGAGAGGTTGGAGTGGGTGAGAGGGGTGGAAAGGTTGAGGCGATCGATGTCTCGACGGCAGTTGGAGATGAAGAGGTCGAGGGAGGGTAGGAGGCCTTGGGGTGGTGTCCAGGAGGAGGGGGTGTGTTGGAGGTGGGAGAAGGGGTCTGTAGAGAGTGGGTTAGACTTGTGGTCAAAAAAAATAGGCGTGGACGGGGAGACAGTGGAAAAACTGCAAGAGTGAACAGTAAACGTTGATGTTTGGGTGGAGGAGAATGAAAGTGAGTCCTTTACTGAGGACTGACTGCTTGTCCTCAGTGAGGGGGAGGTCTGGGGGGATGGTGAAGACCCAGCAGGGTTTGGGGCTGGGACTGGGTGTAGATCTGGGGGGTGGGGGGGTGGTGTGGAATATTAGTCAATGTGGCTTTGTTGAAGACCTGTACTCACTCTTGGTGGCCTTCTCTCTACTCTAAGGGCACATATGCCTTCCTTGGCATTGTATTGAAGACATTCAGTGTTTCCTCTGCGTTGCCAATACTTCCACCAATTATCCGTGGTCTTTGAGTATCTATTGTTCTTAACATTTGCTGCTCACATTACGTTTTAGTCTGTCTTGTTATGTAAATTCTAATAATACTGCGGTCACCTAATTAACCTTTGGTTGATTATAAATCCAGTTTGCATTTAATCCAGTGGGTGTAGACCAAGCTTCAATAAATGGTTATGCTCGATCCAAATTACAGGCCAAGCATTACCTAAGCTTTCCGAGCTGCGGTTACCACAACCTATTATTTTGGTGACAATTTGTTTCACAAGCTGAATGTTCCATTTCAATGCTGCAACACTTATTGATCACTTCCACCAGTGACGTTTGTGGTGAGAAATGAGGATGACCAGTCCGTTCTTCCAATACCAGTTTTCCTTAACCCACAAACTGTGCAGGTATTCCAACAGTAAATTTCAATCTCTAATTATTGCATTTAAAAAACAAGCATTTTATTGATTTCTCTTCAATTTCCCTCTCCCTTGGATACTAGCATCTTTCTTGTTTTTTTTTCGGTGTTTGTATTTTGATTGCTGATTCTGAGATTACAGTAGCCCAACCATTGAAAGAATAAAAGTGATTATTTGCTCCAAATCTAATGAGGCATTTTCCTCACTGCTGGAAAATGACAAGGATGAGTCACTGTCACTTTCAATTATGAATCTCTTCATGAATTCATAAGCAACAGATTTAATCTTCAAGAGCTGTTCCTCAGTGTTGTATTTTGTGACATGATGAGCATTGTATGAATATTGCGCAGGTCAATTAATACCGCGTTGAGTCTGCACCACAACAACACTACATTATCAAGGACACTCAAATGTGTGTATCTCATCAACATGACATCATTCAGTGTCAAGACTAATACAGGCCGTACCTGGCCAAAATTGCTGTGTTGAAAGTAGTACGCATGCACAAGATCAATATTGTAATAGGTTTGTTGTATCATACCAGTGCTAAATCAGGACAGAACTGAAATAAAATGATCAATCTGATCTGTGCTAGTTTGGTGGCAAAGGATTATTGCTAATTAGTGATTGACAGACGGAAAACTGAAGACTTGAACTTACTCTTGCAGCTCTTGTCAGATCATCGATACATTTGCTCAATTGACCTCAGGCCTGTTTAATGCCAATCTTTGCAATATTCCTGCCAATCAATAGAAAGATTGCAATCCCCCTTGCTCTCATCTCTTTCATTAGTACCTTGAGGGAAGACTCTTAAAGACCGTGGTTTTGCTTTAATTGGACTCATGCAGAAAACCTGTCAAAGCAAAACAAATTGTGAGAAGAGGCAATAACAAGAGGCCACCTTTTAAGACGTACCTTCCAGCTTCAAATAGTTTGCTAGAATGTAGCAGTAAAATACTTCCAGGAAATTGGGCCATTCCCATTCCAGGAGAAGTTGCATGGGGACTCCAACAGTCAGATATTAATCAGGGACAGAATTTAGGGCTGCAATTTAGGCCAGAGGGCTTACTTTATTCTCACCCTAACCTCACCCTGCCAAAAACTTAATCCTAGTTCAAATTGGTATGTGTTTCCAAACTCCCTAGTCATTCAGTCTGAAAGTAAATAAAGATTACTGTGCTCCATGGCCAGCAGAGTAAATAGCTTAGCGATTTTTAAAAATTAGACAAAAGAAGCATGAATGTGCGGAGTCAGGCTCACACAGTCCCAAGGTTTTAGTTTTGCTTTCAGTTGTTGAAGTTGGGATTTTTGGAGTTCAAGCTGCTAGATACAGCTCTCTCTTTGCTGCTGCAATGAGCTTGAATTTTGTCTCTGTTACGAGAATCACTCTCTCAGTTTTTCACTTCTCCTGGACTGGAGATAGCATGTGAGTAAATCAATTTTGCTGAATTTGTCTTTACAAGGGTGTATTAATAAGGTACTACTATATTGGAACACTTGATGAGTATTAGTTAAATAATACACTATTTTTAGAAGTATTTCGATCGAGTTAAATTTATGCCAATTCTTCTGTTTTTGCTTGTATTTTTAGCTGTGGTGTAAAAGGAAGGTTTTGCTTAAAGCCTGGTAGTTTGACCAATCAAATCACATCTGGAACATAGCAGCTTACATTTGCCTTTAAATAAGATAAAAGTTAGGGTTTGGGCTGTCTCCTTGATATGTTTCAGGGGTTTCGGTCTTGTCCATAACAGATGGATGTGAAGTTTGGTTAGGTTCTTACAGATGTAATGTCCCCTTCCACCTTCTGCCCTTGTCCTTTTCGGTAATAGAGGTTACAGGTTTGAAAAGTGTTGTCAAAGGAATCTTGATGAGTTGCTATGGCACGTTATTGCATTTGTTGGTGGTGGAGCGAGTGAATGTTGAAGGTAGTGAAAGGGATGCCAGTCAAGTGTTCTTTGTTTGCTGGATGGTTTTGAGCACAAGTGTTGTTGGAAGTTCAACTCACACACTCATGTTTTGTAACATAGAGATGGAAAGTTAGGGAATAGTAGGAATTTAGGAGTCTGATAAGCAGCTCAAAAAGGTCATGTCTGGAAGTGCTTTCCGTTTCATTTTCCTCTTTTCTCTTACTCTGCTTCTTCTATTACCTCTTCTTTCGTCCTAAAGTCCTTACCAAAAGCCTACAAAGAAATGTATTCCCTTGAGAACCATGCTGTAGAGAATGCACTATATGCCACAGATTTGGAGATTGGTACTGCTAAATACCGGAGGGATCCGCAGTAGCAATCTGGGCCAGAGAACTGTTGTTTCTGAATGCTAATGTTCTGTGACCTCCTCATTTATGAATTGCAGCCAGCTCAAACATTGCTTTTGACCACCCTATGCATCCTGCTGCTGAGAACAGTCCTCTTCTTCTTCCTTCTGCCTCATCCAATTGCTTCTCACTGCTATCTGATGGCCCTGATTGGAGTTAAAATTTTAACCCCATGAGTGAGAGTTGACCTCTCTCGACTGGCCCCCAAAATTCTCTAAACCGAAGGAAAAAGATCAGTTCCACGTCCTTCTGACTTCCAAAACTTCCACATAAGGTGTTGTGTTGTGGGGAAGGGTGGGGTGGGGGCTGGGGTGTGGGGGAGGGGATCTAGGTTTGGTGAGAGTAAGCAGTGCCTAGTTGCAGGATGGCCAGTGACACCATGGTGCTCTTCCATGGTCCAAAGTAGTGCCCTGGCCAGCCACCTCACCCTTCCCTCTAGCAAAATAGCATGGTGGCAGGAAGGCAGTCTTTCCCCTGACCATCTTCTTGCATCATTTTGCCAGTCTAGCTGTGTCCCAGCCGGTTCCAAAAAGGCTGCTGAAATACAATGTGGGACCACTCTCTTTTCCAAGTAATGAACCGAGACTTCTAACATTGCATCAGACAACTTGAGTGCCCTCTCTCTGGCCTAGCACTACACTGGAACAGTCTTATTCCTGTACTGAATTCTCAACATCCCATCAGCTGCTGTAGCCCGAACACACCTCTCCTTTAAGATTCATAAGTCCACCAGCAGGGACAACTAAAGAACCAACTCTTTTTTGAAATCAGATAAAAATGGCATAACTAAGGTCATTTGATCTGACTTTTTCCTTGATGTGAAATACTCAACAGGTAGTAATCATCAGATTAAAAATAGAAAACCAAGTCTGAAAGGTACTTGACCAGTTACAAACTGACAAACTGAGAAGGGTCGATTCAGATCTAACTAAGTTACTGCTCTTGAGCAAAAACATGTAAAAACCTCAGGCACCTGAAGGAATAAAAAGGTTCAGAAATGTGTTTGCTTTGGCAGGTAAACAAACTCCAAGTAAACGTCATTGTGTAACACCCTGAGTATGTATGCTTGCTGGGAATGCCAAGTAACTACTGTTGAATTTTAGGCCACAGTGTCACCAGCAGCATGATCCCAGCATGGTGAAAGCTGATGCTTTTTTCTCTGTGTGTCTATTTTATAGAGTCATAGTCATACATCACAAAAACAGACCCTTCAGCTCAATTTGTTCATGCCAAACAATTTTTCCAAACCGAACTAATTCCACTTGCCTGCATTTGGCCTATATTCCTCTAAACCTTTCTTATTCATATACCTGTCCAAATGTCTTTTAAATGTTGCAACTGTATCTGCATCAACTCCTTTCTCTGGTAATTCATTCCACATATAAACCACACTCTGTGTGAAAATATTGTCCTTTACGTCCCTTTTAAATCTTTCTCCTGTCACTTTAAAATTATGCCTTCTAGTTTAGAACTCCCCTAACCTAGGGAAAGGACCTTTGCTATTCACCTTATCTATGTCCCTTACGATTTTATAAACCTCTATAAGATCACCCTTCAACCTCTTACACTCCAGGGGAAAAAGTCCTAGCCTATTCTTTTAACCCAAACTTTCTAGTCCTGGTAACATCCTGGTAAATCTTTCCTGCACCATCTCCAATTTCATAATATCCTTCCTACAGCAGGGTGATCAGAACTGTACACAGTAGTCCAAAAGTGGCCTTACCAATGTCCTGTACAATTGTTACATCACGTCCCAAATCCAACACTCAATGGTCCAAGCAATTCAAAACATTTTTCTCATCTTATACTTCTCACCTTTATAACTATATGTTTCAAGTCTGAAAGTATCCTTTGGAAGCAAGATGGCATGCCAGACAAGGGCAGAGTCACTGTATGTGTCCAATCAAATTCTTCCTTGACTCCAGATTTGAATACTCCAACACCACAATCCATAACCTTGAACTCTTGCAAAGCTCTGCTGTCTATTTCTCACACCAAATCCCAATCACTGAGCACCCTTGCACTTGCTAACCAATAATGGCCAGTATTAAATTACCATATTTATATTCAAATTGCTCCATAGACTTACTCCACCCTGAATCTGTACCTGACAACCCTACGAGATATTTGTGTAATCCATTTTAACTATCTTGAAAACCTACAACTTTGATTGTTCCACCACTGATGTTATACTATCAGCTCCTAGGCACAAAGCTTTCAACTTCCCACCCTTAACCTTCCTGTATCTCCCTCCTGTCTTAAGATATTCCTTAAAAGACAATTTTTTGACCAAGCTTTTGATCACTTCTCCTAATATCTCTTCACATAACTCAGTATTAGATTTTGTCTGGTAACACTCTTGTCAAAGGCCTTTTGGATGTTTTACTATGCTAAAGGTGCTTTTGAAATATAAGTTTTTATTAATAACATCCCCATGCAACACCATGAAGTCCAAGTAAAAATCAAAATTAAATCAAATAGAAGTATCCAAGGCTGGAATCACACCTGACAGTTCAGAAGATGCCTAGATTGTTGGAGGCCAATCATCATAGCCCAGGAAGTTACTTCAGGAGAAGCACAGAATCATAGAAAACATGAGCAGAATTGGGCCATTTGGCCCTTTAAGCCTGTTTTGCCATTCATTATGATCATGGCTGATCATCCAACTCAATAACTTGTTCTTGCTATTCCCCATATCCTTAGGTGCTATCTCCAACTCTTTCTTGAAATCATACAATGTTTTGGCCTTGATTGCTTTCTGTGGTAGTGAATTCCACAGGCTCACCATTCTCTGGGTGAAGAAATTTCTCTTTATCTCAGTCCTGTATGGTTTGTCCCATATCCTTACACTGAGATCCCGGTCCTGGCCATCACGAACATCTTTCCTGTATTTGTCCTGTCTAATCCTATTAAAATTTTATAGGATTCCTATGAAATCTCCCTCATTCTTATGCACTCCAGAAACTATAACCATAACTGATTCAACGTCTCATATGTAAGTGCAGCCATCCCAGGAATCAGTCTGATAAACCTTTGCTGCACTCTCTCTATAGTCAAAACATTCTTCCTCACATAAGGAGACCAAAACTGCACACAATATTTCAGGTGTGGTTTCACCAAAGCCCTGTACAATTGCAACAAGATATCCTTGTTTCTGTAGTTGAATCTTCAAAACGGGATGCAACCAATTTTTATCCCATTGACATTAAAAATTGAGCGGATAGATCAGAGATCCATTTTGGTTTTAGTTTTCAAATCAAGTTCAGACAGATACTATTTTTCTTAGTTTATTTTTATTCATTCACGGGCTATGTGTGTCCCAGAAGAGGGGTGTTAAGAGTTAATCACGTTGCTAGGGGTCTGGAGAAACATATAGGCCAGACCAAGTAAGGTTAGTAATATGAATAAAGAATTGTGGATGTTGGAAATCTGAAGAAGTGTCTCTGAATGCGAAACATGAACTCTGCTTTCTCTTCAAAGTTACTGCCAAGCCTGCTGAGTTTCTCCAGCAATTTTGGTTTGTATTTCAGGTAAGGACAGTTATTTACTTCCCTAAAGGGCATTAGTGAACCAAATAGTTTTTACAGCAAGGGTTTCATGGTCATCATTAGATGATTCCAGATTTGCTGCTGAATTCAAATTCCACAATCTACAATGGCAGGATTTGAATCCAGGTCCCTAGAACATCTTTTGGGTCTCTAGATTAATAATCTAACAATAAAAGCACTAAACTGTCACTTTCCTGAGGTGGTGGGAAGATTGTGGGATAATTGTCTGGTGACAGATTCATGGCTAATGTCCTGTGGACAGGGATTCAAATCCTACCATGGTAGCTAGCAGATTTAAGGAAGCTCCATGTCACTATAATGGTTAGCATTCCTGCCTGTCATGTGGGATATTGGAGTTCCAATCCTCCAGCAGGGAGTTTCTGACATCTGTCTGATGGGCTGTGTGTAAATTATGAGTTCCTGGGGCTAGCAGCCTTGGTCCAGCCACCTTTAATTGCTTCATCAATGACCTTCCATCAAAATCTTGGAGTCACAAATGATCAGGAGCTTAACTGGAGCAGCCATGTCCATGCCACATCCTGGATACTCCTGGATAAGTAGTTCACCTTACCATCATCTACAAAACTAAGCTGATGCGTATTTTTGATACACAGCCCTGGCACACATGGGTGAAACAATCGTCATTGGACCAAAAATCTGTCTCCTTCAGTCTCTGTGCGTTCGGAACGTGCTGTCTGTATTGATCAGTAAGATGAACTAGAGCAGCAAGATCACTGGGAATTCCATCATCCTCTATGGAAATTTATTCCCATTCCTTCATCATTATTGGGCAAACACCTGAAATTCCTTACCAAGCACAATTTTCTGGAGTGCATGGACCTGCAGTGGTTCAAAAAAACACCAGCTTCTCGAGGAAACTAGCATTGGTCAGTACCACCCAGTATTGTAATGCCCACATTCTAAGCACACAGAAAGTCATTTTTTGACTGTCACTTGAACAGAAAAGATATAAAATCCCTACAGTGCAGAAAGAGGCCATTCAGCTCTGAAAGAGACCATCCACTCAGACACACCTTGTTCTCATAACCCTGGGCTAATTTACCATGGCTAACCGACTTATCCTATGGGGTAATTTAGCAAGGCCAATCCACCTAAACTGCACATCTTTGGACTATGGGAAGAAACCGGAGCACCCGGAGGAAACCCACTCAGACACAGGGAGAACATGTAAATGCCACAGAGACAGTCACCCAAAGCTGGAATCAAACATGAGCCCCTGGCGCTGAGTCAGCAGCTTTAACCTCTGTGCCACTGTGCTGCCTGTATAAGTGAAATGCCACCAATAATTGCCATCTTGTTCACAAAATGTACAGACAGTGATCTCTAAGTGCTACATATGAACAAAAGATGACCATGAACTATACGGCCCTCTCCCCAGAGCATAGAATCCCTACAGTGTGGAAGCAGGCCATTCTGCCCATCGAGTCCACACCGACCTTCCAAAGAGTGCCCGACCCAGACCCACCCCCTTATCCTTTCCCTGCAGCCCCAGATTTCCCATGGCTAATCCACCTAGCCTGCACATCCTTGGGCATCATGGGCAATTTAGCATGGCCAATCCATCTAAACTGCACATCTTTAGACTGTAGGAGGAAGTCAGAGCACCCAGAGGAAACCCACACAGACATGGGGAGAATATGCAAACTCCACACAGACTGAAGGTGGAATCAAACCTGGGACTCTGGCACTGAGAAGCAGTCACATTAACCACTGAGCCATTGTGCCACCCTTTGTATTTTTGTGAATGTTATCACAAGCATGTGTGATCCCTAAGGGATTTGAGAGTATCTAAAATGAGTTGGAAACCTTCTATTCCTTAGAGAGAAGACAGATAAATCTGCATCAGTCGTCTGTTTTCTTGTAACAATGTAAGTTTTCTGCTGAATGCTACAAACACTACACATACAGTTTATAACCAGCTGGACAAAATCCCTGAGGCTCCCAAGAATAATCTGCCAGCCAGGTGGCAAAAATAAAAGTGTTCATGTGAAAGTAAAATCCAGCGGACACTGGAAATCTGAACTAAAAACCAAATAATAATGGAAATGCTCCGCAGGTAAGAAAAGAGTTAATATTTCAGGTTGATGGCCCGATGGCCTTTTATCAGAACCGAAAGCTCAGCAATTTGAAATGTTAATTCATAAACAAGGACATACCTGATTCATAATATAGGTTGATATGAGAGTATGTCTTTAGGGCACTTGAAGGATAGCTTTGATGGTCCAAAATGTCATTTCGTTTCTTTATGTTTCTTATGTTGTGAAACCATAGGAGGTGAGAAATTGAGCTTGTTAATGTCCTTTGTTTGGACAGTATAAATACCCTTACAGCTCCAAAAATTGCATCAGCAGCATGTGTGCACAACTGAAAGGTATATTGCTGGATGCCATATTGGTCAGTATATGAGCTGAGGGCAGGCAACATCTTTTGGAAATAGGTTCAGTGAAGTTTCTATTCCTTTGCTGTCTACATTGTATGTGACCATAGGCAACAAATGTTAAGATCAATTGATAAGCAACGCTGATTTTGAAGGTCACTGTAGCATTTGGAGACCAAATGCCCTTTCATAACTGATTTGTACAGTGTGTGTTTACCAACAGTAAGGCACCAATCATGTACACACATCCCAATCCTGCCACAAGCACTGGCTACAGGGATCACGTGCTACAACAGTTTAACTACGGGGTGAATTTCCTCTGGTTATGATGACGATTCTACAAATGGCTGGTGCTTATAAAAGTCTACAGGCTCTGGTGTGACAGGGCTGAACAGCCTTTGCTGCCTTCTGGAACTCTGCACAAACCAACAGTCTCCAGAGGTGGGTGCACCTGTGGATATTCCTCTTGGAGTGCATGGCAACTTAGAGAGTGTACTGGGACCCTGCAGAACAGGACAAGCTGTTGGAAGAGGAAGGAGCAAAAGGAGGGGAGACGGTCTTTCAACGGGAGGTTACATCTACTCAGAGTTAACTTACTCATTCTCCTACCTGAATTTCTGAAAGATAATATTTGAAATGTCTGAATTAAAGTTTAAGGCTGTAACAGGTGATATTTGCAATATCTTACACTTTTACTATCTGCTGTTGCATAAGAAAAGTCAGTCTGACCCCCTAATGAGTGAGAACTGACTACATTTTATTCCATTTTGCCAATGACAAACAAGGCAGAGTGAATGCATGACTTCATTTAGATTTTAGGCTTCTCCATAGTGCGCAATAGCACTGACTACATTTGCACATCCATCCTGTAAAGCAACTTTTCTCATACTACGCTCAAAAAAGATTCTAAATCTTTCATTGTGTAGATGCTGGATGATGATTATAGAAGTGAATCATCTAGGTTAATGTTTGATGTCTTGGCAGCAGTAATGATGCCTCCATTCTGCAGCACTCCACCATGCCAGCTACATTTAAGCCATCATAGCAAAGCAAAGGATGGGCAATAGACAACAAGGGCTTTCTGCTGATGACTCTGTTGATGAATTTGGGATGCAACACTCACTTGCACAGGCAGAATGCGTATAACGACAGCCATCCTGCCTCAGGAAATGTGATAACAGTAGGCCATTAGATGTTGAAACATCTGTTCTGCTGGCTGGATAGATCTGGGTGAGTCTCACAATACTTAGTAAGTGGATGTTAACATTACCAACCTCCAAGATGGTGGTAGAGTAGGACGCGTGAGCTGGAGCTCGTCCATTTATTTTGTCCTCGCTCTCATTTCATGCATTTTTTTTTTTCATTTTGTTTTTACCTCCCATCCTCAGGTGGCATCAGCAATGTGTGAGGTGAAATCCATTGCGAACTCCCAGCCTCAGTGTGCACTCTGGGCCCCGGGCCCCAGTGTGCACTCGGGGCCTGGGCACTCCTGACCCTGAGGTGAAGCCTGGTGCGGTCTAGGTTGGAAGGACTGTTATTCTGAACTCTTATTTCTCTATGTTTCTAATTTATTGCTGGACTTTTCATCTCTTTATTTTTCTAATATTTTTCCCTAAGAATTTGTACTTCAGAATCTATACTTAGGTACCAGAGATGGCGCTGTAAGTGGTGACTTGTAAACTTTTCACTGTATTCATAATAAAGCTAATTCTAATTCTCTTCTAACAGTTGTCTGTTGCATCCTATACAACCTCATCATCATGAGGGGTCAGCCATTGCCATCTGCAACATGGTGAGCAGCAGAGGAGCAGGAGCTAGAGGAGCAAGAGCATAATGAATTCAAATGAAAATGCTGTACAGCACCTTACTACTTTCCTGTTTCCTCTGAGTTCACCCCTACCACCCTAGGAGGCCAAGAAAGTACAGCCCACAAGTGCAGAAACACTCATGTGCACAAGCATGGAAACACACAGACATTGTCTGGCACAAATACATAGTCATACAGTGTGGAAACAGACCCTTCGGTCCAACCAGTCTATACTGAACATAATTACAATCTAAACTAGTCCCACCTGCCTACTCCTGGTCCATATCCCTCTAAACCTTTCCTATTCATGTATCTATCCAAATGTCTTTTAAAGGTTGTAATTGTGCCCACAACCACCATTTCTTCAGAAAGTTCATTCCACATGCCAACCACCCCCTATATTAAAAAAAATTGCCTCTCATGTCTTTTTTATAAATTTCTTTCCTCTCACCTTAAAAATGTGTCCCCCAGTCTTGAAATCCCCCATCCTAGGGAAAAGACAACAACCATTAACTCTATCTGTACCTCTCATTATTTAATAACATCTATTAGGTCACCTTTCAACATCCTACTCTCCAGTGAAAAAAGTCCCAGCCTATCCAGCCTTCCTTTAGAACTCAAACCTTCCATACCTGGCAACATACAGATAAATCTCTTCTGAACCCTCTCCAGCTTGATAATACCCTTCCTATAACTGGGCAACCAGAACTGGACACAGTTTTCCAGAGGAGGCCTCACCGATGTCCTGTGCAACCTCAATATGACTTCCCAACTCCAATACTCAAAGGACTGAGCAATGACAGCAAGCGTGCTGAATGCCTTTTTAATCACCCTGTTTATATGTGATGCAAACTTCAAAGAATTACGTCCCAGAACCCCTAGGTCCCTCTGTTCTACAGCACTACACAAGGCCCTACCATTAATTGTATAAGCCCTATCCTTGTTTGTTGTACCAAACTGCAACGCTAAGCATTTATCCAGATTGAACTCTGTCATTTTTCAGCTCATTGACCTATTTGATCAAGATCCTTTTGTAATCTTAGAAAGCCTTCTTCACTGTCTACTATGCCACCAATTTTGGTGTCATACATAAATTTAGTAATCATGCCTTCTATATTCTCATCCTGCGCAGTCACACACATGAAGGTCATATGCACACGCATGTTTGAAGATACACATGTGAATAAAAAACACAGGGACAGACATATACAGGAACCTACACATGCACAGTCATAAACACAGCTGACAAAGCACAGAGGAACAGTTACAACACTAGCACAAGTGGGTGCATATTGCCATTAGCACACATAATTTGTGTCAGAAGTGAAGACACGGTGCACTCATGTGAAATGTACAGGTATTGACTTGCAGGCAGTACACTGACTTACACATTGGCCTGATCTTTTACTTGGTGAGTCAGTGGTTTTGTAAGGCTAGGGATACTTTTACAAGTTCAACTGCCCAGAATATTGATTGACTACAGTTGCAGTGACACAGGGATCTAACCAATTCTGAAAATGGTCCAGAGTTCAACAGTACAATGTGTGCTCATAGATCTGACAGTATCTGGTGAGGTTTTCCAAGATTCCATTTATGTATTGGGAGAGTGTTCCAGCAGTTCAGGAACATTGGAAGAAAAATGAAAGAAACAGATCTCAGGAATCTGGATACAAGGGGAGAGAAGTGCTAGGACTTGATAACTCAGTGGAGGGAATCTGGGAGTATTGGGAGAATGTCTGTGGAGTTTTAGCTGGAGTGGAATGGGGATTATAGTTATTTTGTCAGGCAATCAGAATCTGGCACTGTACCTTGTGTGGTGGTACATGGCAATACTATTTTTAAAATTAATTATTGGAAAATGGACAATGTCAGCAAAGCAACATTGATTTACATCATGAGGGGCCAGCAAATAAGAGGAGGAAAGAGTGACAGATTGCGGCTGTGGTCGAGGGGGTGCAGAGCTTGGAGGATCACAGGAGAGAAAGAGTGAGGGATCTGAACTGCAGCAGAGGCTGGGGAGTGCAGAACATGGGGAATTGTGACAGGGTAGAGAGAGGGGGAAATGTCAGAGGAGAGGCTTCATTTTTGCTGCCAGGGTTTCTGAGCCTTGGGGAATTCTTTGAACAGCTGCTAAATTGAAATTAAGCTCCCGACTGCACTGTGGGAACCTGATGCAATTACATTCTTGAATTGTATTACCTCTTGAAGGCAAGGCATTCACACTGCTTGAAGCCTGTACAATAACAGTAAGCCCTATTATGCTAAAGAATAATATATGCCATCAGTAATGTTGACACACACTTGAAACTGGGACTGAGTCAACATAATTCTCTCCTACCTATTCATGCATATGTTGTAAATTGGTGCCCCAGATGAAGACAAACTCCCCTCAAACTAAAACCTCTGTATTATCTCATGATCTGCTGGACAGTAATTGACGCCTTGATCTGTAAAATTCACCAGTAGTCTCAATTGAAGGTAGGAACATTTGTCCCAATTGAAGGGAGGAATCCTCAAGGAAGATCCCAGGCAGAAGCAATAAAAAAACTGTCTGACTTAGTCAACAGAATGGATTCAGAGGAGCTTTGGAATTGATGAGCAAGTTGGTCAGAAGGCAGAAGATTGCTGAAGAGCCTCTGAATCCAGGCCACAGAAACTGGCAAGCACAAAGTCAGTTGAAAAGGCACTATTGGCAACCAATCTCAAATTTATTATCTCATGATTGATTCCTCATTTCTGGGATGGCAGGATTGATGCATGAAGAGAGTTGGATTGGTTAGAGCTATATTCTCTGGAGTTTAGAAAAATTTGGGTCGGGGGGACGTCTGGTGGGGGTGGTGATCTTGTAGAAAGCTATAATACTCTAACAGGACTAGACAAGGTAAATACAGGAAGGATGTAGAATCCAGAATCAGGGATCACAGGATATGAAGAAGGTCAGGTTGTAGACATGCTCGCCAAGCTGGTCAGTTTGGATGCAAACGTTTCGTCACCCTGCTAGGTAACATCGTCAGTGTGCCTCCAGTGAAGTGTTGATGTTCTGTTCAGCTTGTTATTTATGTGCCCCAGTTTGTTGGGATGTTTGGTATCACTTCCAGTTCTGTTTCTCGGTGGTTTGTACACAGGGTCTAATTCAATGTGTTTGTTGATGGAGTTCCGGTTGGAATACCAGACCTTCAGGAATTCCCTGGCGTGTCTCTGTTTGGCTTGTGCTATTATGGATGTGTTGTCCCAGTCGAATTGAGTCCTTCGTTGTCTATGTGTAGCAAGTGTGAGAATTGGTCATGTCTCTTGGTGGCTAGTTGATGTTTGTGTATCTGTATTGTCAGCTTTCCCCCAGTTTGGTATATTTTGTATATAACCCCAGTTTTGCTGGTTTTGGGTGTGGGACCCTTTATGTTCGTCAGTAGCTGTTGTAGGGTAGTTGTCAGTTTGTGGGCTACTCGGATACCGAGGGGGCTGAGTAGTCTTGTGGTCATCTCTGAAATGTCCCTGATGTACGAGTAGGGTGATTAGTGAGTCTGGTCGTGCTGTGTCTTCCTGTTGTGGTCTGTCTTGGAGGTAACGGTGGATTGTGCTTTTCGGGTATCCATTCCTTTTGAAGACTCCGTATAGGTGCTCCTGTTCTGCTTTGTGTAGTTTCAGGTTGCTGCAATGTGTTGTGGCTCGTTTAAGTAGTGTCCTGATGCAGCTCTGTTTGTGGGTGTTGGGGTGGTTGCTAGTGTAATTGAGTATCTGTTCTGTATGTGTGATCTTTCTATATACGCTAGTCTGGAGTTCCCCGTTGCTTTTGTGATCTACCACCATGTCCAGGAAGGGTAGTCTGTTGTTGTTCTCTTCTTCTTCTTTTGTGAGTTTTATCCCAGTAAGGACTTGTTTGTTTCGGTGGTTTCTTTCAGTTTTGTGCGTTTGATAATCACAAAGGTGGAGTCATCTACATATCAGACCCAAAGTTTGGGTTGTACAGTAGGGAGCACTGTCCATTCTAACCTTTACATTACTGCTTCCGCAATCAGTCCTGATGTTGAGGATCCCATTGATGCTCCATTGATTTGCTTGTATATGATGTCATCGATGGTGAAGTGGGTTGTAAGGCACAGATCTACTAGTTTCATGGTGGTGTCCTTATTGATGTTGTTGGTGTCCTGGAGTGCCTGCCTACTTGATTCATCCAGTAGTGTGGCAATTGTCTCTTTGGCTAGATCAATGTTTATGGATGTAAATAGTGCTGTTACGTCAAAGGATATCATCATCTCGTCCTCTTCTGTCCTGGTGTCATTGATGATGTTAAGGAATTCTTGGGATGAATCGATGGAGTGGGTAGTTTTGTCAACTAAGTATTTCAATTTCTGTTGTAGTTCTTTGACAAGTCTATAAGTTGATGTGAGACAATGGGTCTGAGAGGGATCCCAGACTTGTCTACCTTGGGGAGTCCTTAAAAATGGGGTGTGCTGGATCACTCAGGCTTCATTTTTTGGTAGTCTGTCTTGCTGATGTCTCCTGAGTTGTGTAATTGCTTCAGGGTTGTTGTAATCCAGTTCCCTAACTGTGGTGTCGGGTCTACCGCCATCTGTTGGTAAGTGTCAGTATCTACTAGTAGTGCATCAGCTTTCTCGATGTATTGGGCTCTATTGAGGATTACTGTCATGTGTCCTTTGTCCACTGGTAAGATTACAATGTTCCTGTCTATCTTGAGTCTTTCCAGGGCTTTCCTCTCTTCTGTGTTGAATGTGTTCCACTTACCTTTTCTGCTCAGTGTTGGGATTATCGTCTGTCTGGTGGTCTGTTGTATTTCTTCTGTGAGTCCATTGGTCTTCAGTGTCAATACCAGCACACTTCACCTTCATGGCTACATGGTACAGATACACGAACACCAACGAGCCACCAAGAGACACGACCAATTTTCACGTGTCTCACTACGCACAGACAACGAGGGACACAAATTTGACTGGAACAACACATCCATAATTGCACATGCCAAACAGAGACACACCAGGGAATTTCTGGAGGCCTGGTATTCCAACCGAAATTCTGCCAACAAACACATTGAAATAGGCCCGGTGTACCGACCACTATGAAACAGAACCGGAAGTGGTACCAAACACCCCGACAAACTGAGGCATATAAATAACAAGCAGGACAGAACACCGACGCTTCACCGGAGGCGCACTGACAATGTTACACAGCAGGATGACAAAATGTTTGCCACCAAACCCACCGGCTCGTCGAGCATGCCCACAACCTCATCCTCAACCTGAGCTCCCAATCTTCTCGAAAACTAAGTAAGTCATTTAGGACTGAGTTGAGGATAAATCTCTTCACCCAGAAGGTAGCGGGGAGCCTGTGGAATTCTCAGCTACAAACAGCAGTTGAGGCCAAATATTATTAGCTTTTTATGAGTTACTTAAAATAGTATAGGGCTAAAAGGTTCAAAGGTCATGGGGAGAAAACAGGAACATGGTACTAAGTTGGATGATCGGCCATGATGATCTTGAATGATGGCAGCAGGATCTGAAGGCTAAATGGCCTACTCCTGCTCCTATTTTCAATATCTACGTTTCTGTGACTGAGGTACGTTAGTATGCCTTTGTAGATTAATAAGTCTCTACTGATACACATGCCTTTAGATCATTAAGGTTGTCAATGCCAGGAATCTCAGTGGACATGTTGGCAGCTATAAGTTGGTTTACCCGATACTATATTACCTCAGGCCTTACTTTCAAAACTGATAAAGACCAGGGTTAGTGTACCTTTATACGCTGTCAGTATCATCAATGGCACAGTTCTTGCCTTATTCAGACAAATGTAGGAACTGACAAATGCAAAGTTTTAAAGCGCTCAACACCTCCATCAGTCTAAGGTTTAACCAGGCTGAATGCAAATCTCACTATAAAACCTGCACTGAATATTGTCACAGACACAAACATGGCAAGGCAGGTATATTTCCCCTTTTTTTCATTTTTAACTCCTCCTTTCTCATCAACCCTCTTCCACACATTGTAGTAGGGTTAATACTGGACTTGATGAATGAGTCTATGTCTTCATCCTCTTCAAACATCCCTGTATTAGGAACAAACCTAACTGCAGACAGCAGTGGTTTGCACTGTTCAACAAATACATTTAAGTGACAGTCTCACTGCAACTCCCTAACAAAAAAATTTAGCAATTTCTAAAATGACTCATTATTCCAGACAAGCTGTGGACATAAAATGGGGTAAAAATAAACTCTCAATGAATATTCAGAATGGCTCTAATTTGTAACTCAGAGACTTATCTCTGAAACCAAGAATATTTCCGATTGTTTCTCAATTGCAGGCAAGAAATATAAGCCCTTAAATCTATCAAGGAAATTCTAAAACATAAAGGCCTTTCACTAATAATTACAAATATACCCAGACCAGGTAAAACATGTAACGTGTGCTATCTGTCATTCACAGGTGGCAACCATTGAATCAACCAACATATAACAACAAAGGCTGATTTAGATGAATTAAGGCAAATTTAACAGATTATCTACATTAGATTACTGGGTGAAATATCCAGTTTTAAAGTCACATTTAACAATAAACACCCTGTGCTTAAGTCTTTGCTGATCTGTGAATGGTGGCATTGAGTTCCAAGTGAGCAGTCTAAATTGGAATTAGACTAATTTGAACTTATATGGTTTAATTTTCACTGGCACCTTCACGTCTTCTGTGACTGGTGTGCAAGGCATGGGCTCAAGTGCAACATCTCCACCCAAAGCAACATTTTAATTTGAGCTTGCTGAGGTTTCTTTAGGGATTTGATTTGTGCTGCAATGTCCCTTTAGTAGCTGTCACTTGTTTAGTTTTGTTTAATTAGTCTATTTCTTTATTAATATTTTTATGAGTTACTTTAAATAGTGTAGGGTAAATTTTCAAAGTGCAGCAGGTCAGAACCCAATGTGGACAGGCTTTAAAAATCGTAATCCACAAGTTCATAAAATCACAGAATTGTTGTGGTGCAGAAGTATGTCGATCACCCCATCGGTTTTTTCACTTGCAATTTAAATTTCAACATAGTGACAATTTCCTGCCTTTCCCCCATAATGCTGCGTACTGTTCCCTTTTAAATAATCAAATGTCCTCTTGACTGCTTCAATTGAGCCTGCTTCCACCACAATTCCAGGCAATGCATTCCGCACACTAACTACTCACCATGTTAAAAGGCTTTTTTTCTCATCTTGTATTTGGTTGGCTAAAACTATCCAAGGCATTTAGTCAGGCAACAGCTAGAAGACTGTGAACAGTTTTGGGCCCCTTGTCTAAGGAAAGGTATACTGACTATGGAGGCAGTCCACAGAAAGTTTGCGGTGTGGAAATAACACAAAGAAGTGTCACTGGACTCGAAACAGTAACTCTGCTTTCTCTCCACAGATGCTGCCAGACCTGCTGAGTTTCTCCAGCAATTTCTGTTTTTGGTTCACTATGCTGATTCTGAATATGGAGGGACTGCCTTATGAGGAGAGGTTGAGTAGATTGGGATTGTACTCGTTGGAACGTAGAAGATTGCGAAGAGATCTTTTGAAACATTCAATATTCTTGCTGGACTTAAAAGGTTAGATGTAGAAAGGCTGATTGCCCTGGTTGGGGAGTTGAGGACCGGAGGGCATAATTGTGGCAGAATTTTGATTCCCAAATCACAGCAATGTGTTTGAGTCTTAAGTCAACTCTGAACAATTAGGGATGGACAACAGATGCTGGCCTCACCAGTGCAACCAAGATCCTGTGAATGAATAAAAAGCTAATGAAAGATATACCAAACTGTAGTTTACTGCCACATTTTTGAAAGACTCTTCTATGCACTTTATCGTCTAATGCTAGTCAGTCTACTCCACATGCTTCTCTGTCCACGTTTCTCTCTTCCCGTTTCAGCACTTAATAATACTGCCTACATAGGGCTGTTTAAGGCCAGTGAGAAGAGCAGATCCATGATGTCATCACAAGGTTGGTCCAGGGTCCTAAAACCCTTACACAACTCCCTATTTATGCAGCTCTGTGAATGAGGTAAGCGTGAGATGAGAAATGTGAGATCAGATGTAAACTTGAGTTGCAGCAACCACGGAACACTTAGGTTGTTAGAAAATGCTTGTGAACTAGCACTTAGACTATTATACAATGTGCAATTAGACCATTTGGGGCATATCTTGTGACCAAGCACACTTACAAGCTGATGCCTTGAATCACTAGTTCTTGACCCTTAAAGTGTATCCTCTACCCTTTTTGCAGGAACCCTTCAAGGACTTTGACCTGGACACTGGTAACAATACAGATGCAGGCATTCTATAAGAATAATTCTTAGATCTTACAGAGACAGGGTGCAAAGGCGACTAAAGAGGAAATCCCTAAGTAAAGGCAAAAGCAAATGAGGTGAAAGGTAACACCAGAAGTATTAGCAGCAAAACGGAGATTGAAAAAGGACTGGGTACTACAACATTGGTGGCTGGATCACTTTAAGGGATATTGTAGATGACACGGCTGTAAATGATACTTAGATAATGGTGATTGGACTTTGGAACATCTTATCCAGATGCTAGCAGGAGATATTAATGTTGTGATGTCTTGGCAAACAGCATCCCCATATCAGAAACACCAATACAAACTCTGAGGAGTAACAGGGATTGGAGAAACAGGTAGCATTCTAACTTCATCCAACATCAAGGTCAATTGTATATGATTATAGCATGTCTGTGATTAAATCTGCTCACAGCTCAGGGTTTTATTGAAGACAGTGCTAATGGTGATGCTCCTGGGATGTTTCAGACAAGACATTACCTCTTCAAGATAATAATAATAAGAAGAATGCTGACTCAGTGCTTAATCACAACAGTCCAACTGAAAACTCAGGCGTTCAGATGGAGGTGTGCCTTGGGAGCCAAGAGGAGAGCTCACAGAAACTTCAAAATCACAGAAACAGTTATATGCAAGAAAGGAAAGCTGTATGCAATGCTTGTTATCCATTTAACAAGATGATGATGGAAAAGAATCCAGTTTAGTTTGAGGATAAGAAAATGGACAGGTGCAGAGAGAGAACCTCTGGAATCCACACACTTCTCCCACTCAATTGAAGTCCCAAATGGAAGTCAGATTGTGTATATGTGCAGACCGTCAGGCAGTGGGCAGGCCCTGGTTTCAGTCAGGATGGCATGGAGATGGCAACTGTGATCTTTGTCATTCTTGGGAGGGAGAAATATATCCGTTAAGCATTGCATTGTAGTACACTGGTAAGCAGGAAGCATGGACCATTTAGGAGAGTGAGCCAAAAATGGGAAAATGTATCCAGCATAATCTTAAAGGCAAATGAAAGATCTCTCCCTGTGCTAATACGATTGGGAATAATCCAAAGGTTGTAGGGTGCCGTCATTATATGCTAGGATGGAAAAAGGGCTAGTTGTTATTTGCATGTTGGTAATACACAAACACAATGTGCATCATGAGGTAATGGCTGTGATGATGAACCTAATGGATATATAGGGTTACCCCATGGCATAATAATGACCAATACAGAATTGAATCCTGCATCAAGTTTTGAGGGAATTTTGGAACTAACCAGCACTGTGATAGATGGCGATGAATGTTCTTGTCTGCATGAGGGTTTAGAGAATCAAACAAAAAAAATCACACTCATGGTGGAGTACAATTTAGCTCAATTAATTTTGCTGCAACTATATTCAACCTTGGGTATCACTTGTAAATAGCTTGTACTTTGCAACTTCAGACAAATTACTAAAAACTGCTAGAGAAAGGTTAAGGATAAATGATGTGAAATAAACTGAATTGGCAGAAGAGCGAATATGAACATTCATTTACAACGATGTGGTGGGGGTATTTGGAAAGCCATGCCCACTATGAATTGCTAAGAAAGGATAGAAATGCCTCTGTGGAAGCTGTTGAAATTGCAATTGATGCTTGTACAACATATGGTTCTTGGTTGGTGGAACAGGCCAGTGAAAATCTCTGAAATATTATGGTCGGGAAATTAACTTTTTGAGTCATTGCTGAACAACTTAGAGTCACGTCCACTTATCAAGTTGCCACAGTAACTGTAAAATCAGAGGACTCATGCTGATATACCTGGTGAAACATGAGTGCCACCTAGGGAACAGTAGCACAACATACTAGGCCAGTCCTGTATTGTCATGTCTTACAGAAACAGTAGAAACGTAATCATCCTTTTAGAGTTGAAAAGCTGGTGGTCGAAAGTCAGGGTCATGTGTCACATTATGACCAACACTGGATATGCACGGCACAAGTGGATGGAATGGATAACACTGGGCTTGGCCGGTGTCCAAAAAGAGGAGATACTTTTGTTCTCCTGTACAACGTAAGTGAAAACAACATCAACCTGCAGATTCACTTGGGATCAGGAAATACTCAGTTTCTTGATCGTGGTGATCTAGCGAATTCCCTAAATGTGTGACATATATAGGAAAGAGGAATATTGTGTCATACCGTACACTGAGAATACCAGTGTGGGAATGCAATCTGTTCTATTTTGAATGAACAATTTTTTGTTTTACTCCAACTCAACCTGATAGACTATGGATGCAGGTATGACTGAATATTTATCCTCATGGACAAGAAGATGTTACTGACTGGATACAATAAAGTAACTGGGTAGAATAAGGTGAATGGAATAGATTTGCAAGTGTATTAACGTTTATAGGAAAAATTAGAAACTTGCATGATGCTGTAAGGTGTTTTGTTTTAAGGCATTACTCATATGCCAATGGACCAGGGTCAGAAAGGGATACAACGTTAAAAGGATAATTGTTACTACAGACAGGAAGTGATATGTTCGATCACAGAATGACAGGCACAAAAATGATTGGCAGAGTGAATCTAGGCTCTTGTCAGTATATGCTGTTGTTTAGGGAGTTAATAAATGGTTACCATATAAAGTGGAAATTGTATTCAATGCTCGCTTCATACTACTGATACCTAGCAGGAGGGATATAAGAACCTTGGAGGGTAGTGCAACTTCTATTTAGAGTCTGCCATTCCATTAGCTCTGGAATTGTCTATTTGGAACTAAAGATGTCAATTGACAATTGCTAGAAGTGTTTTCTCTGAATCTCTTATTTTGCCTTATGTAAAAATAGTATTTTTTTTATTTTTCTTTATCTAAGATTGTTAACTGAAAAGGAAAAAAGACTGATTTATAAGCCAAGAGGATTGCTCTACTTTTAAATGTAAGCTACCAATGTTTATCTTGTTCTTTGTTCATGCAATGGGGAAAGCTTAGTTGCAGCTTAACTGGCACTAGGGGTGTGTACGAGATATGATTTGGTTGGCAACAAGGGCTGATTGATCTGTGGAGTGATGACCAGTTGTCGATGACAATTACCTTCTACCTGTCAACAATTGTATGATAGGCATCCAGGTGGATGAACAGCTTGTGGGTGTGAATGATACAGCTAGAAGCCTTCAGGCCCTATGGATAGGGGCCATTGAACAGCCTTCTTTGTTTTCCCTACACCTATATTACCAATGTTGTGTCTGTGTCTGTCTGCTTGTATCTGGAGAGACAATTTCATGAGGGGCTTAGATTGTTAAGCAATAGAATTATATACAAATTGTTTGTATATAATTGCATGTAGTTAGGATATCTTTATTTGTCATAAACAGTAATCCTTGTTAAGTACAGAAAACTGTTCCATGTGTTCTGTTAACTTGAGTCTAAAAAGATGGGTAAATTGAGGCATTTTTAGCTGTTTGATAATATCTGCAATTTTCCTGATTACTCTGGATAATTGTACCAAATGCAACATTTCTAAATTTGCTGATGACATAAAACTTCAGTTGAAATCATTTGGAGCATTGCATGTCTTTGATTTCCTTGGTGGATTATTTGTGTATGGTATGTTTACCTCCTTTACTGTACAGACTCTTGCTTTCTCTTCCCTTAAAATTCACTCAAGCACATTTTTATTTGCAAACTTTGAAGTGAGATAATCTGATCGATCTGCATCTAAATCCCAGTCAGATTCCCAAATCCCCAAGGATTGTTGACTGCAGTCTAGTTAGCTGGGATCATGCAAAAAGGCACGGCTTGGCTATGTTAGTAAAATGGAACAAGCCTTCAGTGGAATTACCTGATTAAAACAAAAAGCTACATGGAAACTCATTTCTTACAGGGCAGTTTTGAAGGGAGATTACAACAGCTACCATAAAATCGTAGGATCATTGACTCTGTGCTTTGTGTTGAATGGATGAGAGCAAATTGGCAACTAGTTTAAAATCTCTTCTCTCTTCTATTTCCATTGCTTGATGCAGAAGGAAATTATGTTGGAAAGGGGAAGATGGATGTGAGTTCTTGCGGAAAACAAGGAAATGATCAGTGAAAATGCCATCTGTGATTGAAACAAGCAAACAGAATAGGGTGGTGGTGGGAGGTATTTCTTCTGTATTTTTGTGGGATGTAAGCATCACTGACAATTATTGCCCAATTACCCTTGGGAAGGTAGTGGTTAGTCAAATTCTTGAACTGCTGTGGGTGGCGTACCCACAGTGCACTAAGCAAGGGTGTTCCTAGATTTTGACCCAGTGACAGTGAAGGAATGGCAATACAGTTCCATATCAGGTTGTTATGTGTCTTGGAAGAGAACTTGCAAATGTTGGTGCTCCTGTGCATCTGCTGACTTTGTACTTCTCGATGATGGAGATCATGGGTTTGAAAGTGGCTATCAAAGGAACCTTGATGAGTTGCTGCAGTTAAATTCATGTATGGTACACATTAATAATATGGTACTACCATATTAATAATGATGGAGGGAATTAATGTTTAAGGTTGTAAATGACATGCAGATAAAATTAGCTGCTTTGTCTTAAGTGATGTTGAGCATCTTGAGATTAGAACTGCAAACATTCAGGTGAGTAGAGCATGTTCCATCTCATTCCCGTCTCGTGTCTTGTAAATGGTGGACATATGGAGTAAATCAAATTGGCTGAAGACTGGCATCTGTGATGATGGGACCTCTACAGGAGGATGAGATGAATCATCTACTTGAAACACTAGCTGAAGATGGAGGCAATTTCTTGAGCCTTGTCATTTGCATGGATGTATTAGGCTTTGCCATTATTAATGAGATAACAAAGTGTAGAGCTGGATGAGCACAGCAGGCCAAGCAGCATCAGAGGAGCAGGAAGGCTGACGTTTCGGGCCTAGGCCCTTCTTCAGAAAATCAATCCATCTACGCTTGGACTGAGTCAGGCTGAGTCATTTGCCATGGCTGGGGAGAATAGCCCTTGTCTCCCACTAACTAACCTTGTAGACATCAATCCCTAATAATTTAGGATAGTCCTTCACACAGTGGAACAAAGAGGACTTTGACAGGATGGGCTATAGAATGCCTCTACATGGATCTTTGACATATGGACCTTATTCTGATGAATGCAGCGGAAGCCATGCCATGCAAATGGAGTAGGAATTATCAGTGTTCTTTGATTAACCCACTACATGACCAAAGAAAGGCAGTATTTTGGTGAACACTCACAGTTCAAAGTGAGAACAAATCGGTTCCATGTCCTCATGTAACCTTTGGGCCTTGGATTGTCTTTGTCAATAACGGCCCACAAGTACCACTTTTAAGGTCATGTGTGGCCACTTCTGCTTCACAGAGATGATTATCTTCAATCTGTAATGACCTATGAAATGATCAAGGATGCTCATGACTGGGATTTCTATCCCACACAGTTGGGCACTGCATGCATTTCACATGCAAGTTACAATGATAACAAATTGTACTGTTTGAATTGTACTGTACAAATTGAACAAAAACAGAAGTTGCTGGAAAAGCTCAGCAGGTCTGGCAGCATCTGTAAAGAAAAAATCAGAGTCAAAACAGCTCTGAGGAAGGGTCACCAGACCTGAAACGTTAACTCTGATTTTTTTCTTCACCGATCTGCCAGATCTGCTGAGCTTTTCCAGCACTTCTGCTTTTGTTCCAGATTTATAGCATCCGCAGTTCTTTCAGTTTTTATTTTGTACTGTGGGAATACCTGATTAATGCTATTGCCCTGTAAAGGTCCTTACTTAGCTCCCAAGAAGTGTCCATGTGATCAGACAGAAGACACTTACTCTACCAACTTGAAGTCTGGTCACAGCCATTTTCCATTTCCACTGAGCGTTTACAATTCACATGAAGGCAATATAGATCATACTTGGCCCAGACAGTGTCAGGTTCAGCGTAGTATTCAAAGTAGGCCATTCCCTCTGGAACCCATCCTGAACTGCCTTGTTCCTTTCTTCCTGACAATCCTTGTATAACACATCAGTACTCAGTTTCTAAACATTCCCACACATCTCTTTGAATGACAACTTCATCTCCCAACAATACTCAATCTCCCTGGCCGTACAGCTTAATCATACCAGCTATTGCGTTTCTTTGTTCCCCATCAAAACCAGGATGATTGTGAACATCGATGAGGCCCCTTCCAAAGTAACCTGTGTCCTTCAATGCACTATTGTCTCTGCCCCGCTCATATGTTGATATTCTCCCTTTGCAATTATTGTCCCTCTGCATTCCAGCATGCTGCCTCCAATCTCCAGAATTGACTTCCCCAACATCCCGACCACAGCAGTGGCCCCTGATAACCTCTCATGGCTTTCATTGAGCCGACCCCTCCTGACTGACCATGGACCAGCCCCCAACTGACTTGGACAGATAGGACCAGCTGCAGATCTGCAGAGCTGATCTGTGTGAAGCTACTTAATTGACTTGCTGTGACTGCCTGGGCTAGTTACACTGAAGATGCAGGACTGATTGTAGCCAACTTACAGTCAGTTGGTCACGAAGGATGGCCAGGTTCTGTATCATCACAGTCCAAGATGTCCCAAGAATAATTTTGAACTCTTGCCCTTTACTGTGCTGGGAACCTCTGACTGAATGCTGTCTCCTTTGTTATCCCTGAGGACTACTCCCCTTTGAGGCACGGCTGTCTGGTTGAATCCCATGTGGTGTGTTTACTGTATAAGCTACTGGCTCATGGTATTGTTGTGAAATTGATGTCACACGGCGCTATATAACATGTCCAGCCCCATGACTATCCCCTGCAGAAAACCATGGCAAGCTGTCTGGCTTTGTGGCTGCACTAAAAGGCAAAGCAAGACAGAAGCACTGTGAGCATTTAAGCTCTGACTGAGGGGAAAAAAGTGCAAAAAATGCACCCGAGGTTTCCTTGCCGCTGTTGTCAGCCAACAGAGATTTGTGTCATGTTCATGTTTTATAAGGATTGAAACGTCTTCTGTGATACAGAGACAACCTGGCAGATCCTTGATGATGTGATCCACATGTCATTGGACCATGTCCTCCTGATGAATAATCCAAATGGTAAGCTGAGGAAACAATTACTCCTGAAAGGTATTCTAAAATTCCATTCTTGTGTCTCCAGGATAGGTGCATGAAATACTATCCGTTCTTGGCTTCAAATCTGGAAAGAATGCTTAGTCCTGCGAACTTGAGACTAAGCTTTTCCAGGGTAGGAATCTTTTGTAAGCAACTCTTTAGTGAAATATTCAGTCACCTTGGAACTCAACATGCACATTTAGTGCAGTTTTGTGTAATGATCTGACACAATAGATTGGCTTGCCTGAAAATATCACAGGGCAGTTGAGAGTTGACCACTTTGGTGTTGGTCTGGAGTCACATATAGGCCAGACCAGATAAAGATCACAGTTTGGACATTAGTGAACCAGATGAGTACTTATGACAATCAATGGAATCTTCATGATTATCATGACTGAGACTGATTTTTTATTCCATTTTTATCAATTACCTGAATTTAAATTCCCATGGTGATGTCAAGGTTGGAGGAATGTTTGTGAATATGCTGAGGAGTACTCATGTGGATACAGAGATTAAGGGATGAGAGAAGGACAGTGAACTCAGATGACACATGGAGATTGAAATCACTGAATTTGGGAAGATTCTCAATCAGAGGTCCTGTGAGGTTAGGAGTGAAGAAAGTTGGGGAGTGTTTTTAAAGAAACAAGAGTTCTGAACTTCCCTTGTGTCATTTTTCTGATATAGTTTAAAACCATTGATAATGTTGCTGAATGATACTTAATAGAGATGATAGAATATTGTCTTGGCTTGAGAGATAGTGAGAGTCTCACACTGCCTCTCCTGGAGAACCCCATTGAATAAAGTGCCAATCAAGCGCCATACATGAGACCACTGCCAGGTCTTCTCTGGGATCAAGAAGCCCAGGGTCTGAAGTTCCCCTTCTACAGAGCTGCTGACCAATCAGAGACCACTATCTTGCAGCATCTTTGTACCACCAGGGAGGCAGTGTTTGCTACTTAAACTTAATTAGGGTGGAAGTGGAGTCACTACTTCCTTGCCTCTTTCCTGATTAATTGCCGCCCACCACCAAACTCACTGTGGACCAAGGCATTAATGTCCTCTTGCTCTGTTGCTATCTACACTCATCCGTCTAGTAGAATATTTATGGCATTGTGCTATTTTCTTAATTAATTGATTAACACCACTAAATTTCTATTACTAATATATCAATCATTAATTCTTTGGTATTTCTGGCAAAGCAATACTTCTGACAAGATGTCTTAAGTTGGGTCTGGTTAAACTCTTATCATATCATCATAGAATCCCTACAGTGTGGAAACAGGACCTTCGGCCCGACAAGTCCACACCAACCCTCAGAGCATCCCACCCAGACCCATCTCCTTAATCTACACATTCCTGAACACTGTGGGCAATTTAGCAT
Source organism: Rhincodon typus (assembly GCF_021869965.1). Taxonomy (NCBI): domain Eukaryota; kingdom Metazoa; phylum Chordata; class Chondrichthyes; order Orectolobiformes; family Rhincodontidae; genus Rhincodon; species Rhincodon typus. The sequence continues at coordinate 45,549,379 of NC_063335.1, forward strand.
GGCCAATCTACCTAGCCTGCTCAGCTTTGGACAGTGGGAGGAAACCGGAGCAAACCCATGCAAACATGGGGAGAATGTGCAAACTCCACACAGACAGTCGCCTGAGGGTGGAATCGAACCGGGGTTGCTAGTGCTGGGAGGCAGTAATGCTAACTACTGAGCCACCGTGCCACCCCAATTTTTTATCATTATCTTATTAAGATCCTGGCGACATTATTCATACGGTGGGAATGGCTGAATATCTCTTGCAGCGATCAAGCATGAACAGAATGGACCAAATGGCATCCTTTTATGCTGTTAGCATTCACTGATTCTATGTGTCAAATCCTGTAGTTGCCAGGGAGTGTAGTAATTCATGCAAATGTAATTACAATTTTCAGAAGAAGCGATACATTATGAATGACCTGGAGGATGCTTACTATTGGTAAGGACTATCAGTATGTGCTAGTGATATCACAAAAGGGTCCAAAATTGAATAAAACCATATTCCGAAATTCATTTATATGTAATAAAGAGAAAATAAAATGGGCACACAGGTGTGATTTCACGGATGCAATCCCTTTCGTTGTCAGTCATTGGATATCTTGATGAGATTATTGACTAGTAATCACTCTGGGGTATTCATTATTCTTTAGGTATATCGAACAATTTGATATAATGCAGTGAACCTTGATGTACTCAGATGACACCTTCCATTCAAATGGTGAATGTTGCAAAGCACCAGACTACAATTAATGATCCTTTTTAGAAGGCAGGTGATGTTTTCGGAAAGTTGCACTTATATCACTGACAACACAAAAATATCGAGTGTTCATGACATTTGATTGTGCATCATTGCACATGGAATCTGGCTGAGCATATTTTCAATTTATTTTCTGTCATCAGAAATACAGAGACACTTGCTCCACTCAATGCAATATACTTTGGGAATTATGCCTTAGATTTGCTAATGCAAACCCATCGTACCATAAAGCCCTCTTGTTTTCCGGTACATGGGCACATGTAAATTACTTGGTTTCATCTCAATAACAGGGGAAGAACTAATGTTGTGATAAGTTCATTCATTACTTCATACATTGTAATGCTAATCCTTCACATTTACAATTTGCTTCAGTGAAAACAATCAAATTAAAAGTGGTTGAAGTAGAAAATACATGTTGATAATATTGCATTTCCTATTATTTGTTTTAAACGTGTTTTTGTTTAATGTTTTATTGTTACTATTTGTCTCATAAAGCTAAAGAAAATCAGTGCTGGGAAATGGAATGCTTCCTGTTGAATGGATGCGGTAACAGGATCAAGCATTCTGAGGTGACTGTGCATCACTTCTCTTTCCTAACAAGATATATCAGCTCACTTGATATTTAAAGCTTTATCCCAGACATGCAAATTTTGACACATTTTATTTTCCTGCCAACTGTTGTCTTGTAGTGTCCCAGAATATCGTTGCCAATTGAATGTTAATTGAAGCCAAGATGAGGACAATTTTGCACTGCAAGATTTGGAATAAGAGTACCGCTGAAGCTTATTCATGCCTCGCAGTGCATAAAATTGGTCAAGAAAAAGGCATACGTACGAGTTCCCCAGCTGAGAAGCCCTTGGAGAAGCTGCGACTAAAGATATAATCAACTTCTCCAGGGTTTCCATGCTTTTCCTTCAAGTTGACAGCTGGAAAGTGAGAGGACCCAATGGAAACCTGTTCTCCATATTAATCAAGAATGCCATCCTGGATCAAAGATAGAAACTCTTCTTTTTAACACTGCCATTTCTTTCACTGCTGTTTATGTTTGGTTAATGACTGTCAGTGATTATTTCTGCAGCTTCCAATCTATATGTGGTCCATAGGAGTCTATGCCCTCTCATTTTTGCTATTAGATGGTGTATAATAAATTTCTGATAAAGCAATGGATTCCTTTATATTCATTCGTTTTTTAATCAAATAAATTAAGTGTCTTCCCTGTCCTATAAGTTGGTCTATCGATATCCTCTACATAAAGAGTTTTAACAGAATGCAATACTTAATCAACAAAAAACTGCAATTTCTCTGCAAGAAAAGAGGAAACATATCTGCAGTTCTTCTCCAGCATCTTCTCCCACACAAGTATTGGAAATTGGTCCTAGCTGAAGTTGACATTATAACAAAAAGGCGGCTTTCAGTGCAATGATATATTGCTTGTCTCTTCAGATTATATTAAATTGGGATTAGATTAGATTAGATTTATTGTCACATGTATATAAAAATACAATGAAAAATGTTTTTTAAGTGTCGCCATACTCTGGCATATCTTGCAACACTAAATATAATGCGAGATTTTACTGCTATAGAGTTATCTTTCCCTGGAATGTTGCCCGAGTACAGGGTGCAAAAGGACACCATACTTCAAAAAGTTGAATTGCTAATCAGATATTGTGAACACATATGATCCACTTTTGTCTTTATTATGAAGGAAGAAAAATGACCTGCATTTAATTCTCACCTTTTTATCACTGCAGGACATCCCAACTTGTTTTACTGTTCAATACAGAGCTTTTGAAGCGTACATTGTAATGTAAGAAAACTGTAATGTAGCCAATCTCCAACTTGATGGAGCAAGTTCCAGCACACTATATCATAATAATTAGTTAATCTGTTTTCTTCATGACGTTGGACCATTGTCCATGACATTGGGCTGAATCCCCTGCTCGTCTTCAAAACAACAGTACCTGCACAAATGCACTCCCACAGTATTACACTGAACCTAGATTGTCATACTCAAAACCAGGGCTATTCCTTTTGTGGGAGTTTAGTATAGACCACCAAATGGTGAAAATAAAGTGGAAACATTCAATTTACAACAATAATAATTTTTCAGATACAAACTTCATAATCCACAGCGTCGGCACGTGGAACTTAGTTCAAGACTCTGTTGTTTCTGTAGCTTACTACAGCCGCTTATGAAAATGACTCACTTTGTGCAGATGAAACATTAAGCTTCCAAGCAGGTTTGGCTGGAAAATGGAGATTTTTGCAGTTTTTTCTGTAAACAGGAGAATAATGGTCAGGAACACCTTCCAAGTGCTCCTCCAACACCGCTTATTCATCATGAGATTCAGGCATCGCTGCCCAGGCTGGCACTTCTTGTGATATCTAATTGCCCTTCAGAAGGAACTGATGAGTTGTCTACTTGAGCTGCTACAGTCCTGAGAGTGTAAGGACAGCAACAGTCCTGTTAATGAGGGAGTTCCAGGGTGAGATTTGGTAATGGTGAATAAATGGAGATATAGCTCCAAGTCAGGAGTGGCAAGTGGTTTTGATGGGATCTTGTGATGGTGATGCTCCCATGCATCTGCTGCCCTTATCCTTCTGTGTGGTAGAGGTCACAAGTTTTAAAGGGGCTGTCCGAGGATCTTTGGTGAGACGCTACAGTAAATACGATAGATGAGATGAACTGCTAGCACTATGGTCAGGACGGGAGTGAATGTTGTTGATGGTAGATTGGTGCTAATCAAGCAGGCTCCTTTGTTCTGGATAGTGTTGAGCTTCATGAGTATTGTTGGAGCTGCACTCATCCAGGCAACTGGAGAGTATTCCATCTCACTCCTGACTTGTACACTCTAGATGGTGAAAGCACTGGGCAGTCACGAGTTAAGTTACTCACTGCAGAATTCTCATCCTCAGACCTGCTGTTGTCGCCAAAGTAGTGATGAAGAGTCTAGGCCCAAAACATCAGCCTTTCTGCTCCTATGATGCTGCTTGGCCTGCTGTGTTCATCCAGCTCTGCACCTTGTTGTCTCGGATTCTCCAGCATCTGCAGTTCCTGCTATCTCTAGTTATGTGGACAGTCCAGTTAAGTTTCTGTTGATTGATAACCCCCAGAATGTTGATAATTGGGGCTTCAGCAGTGCTAATGCCATTGAAGATCAAGGGATGATGGTTAGATTCCCTTATGTTTGAAATGGTGATCGCCTGGCACTTTAGTAGCAGAAATGGTACTTTCCACTTATAGAAACCGAAAGAACTGCAGATGCTGTGAATCAGGAACAAAAAAAAAAGCTGCTGGAAAAGCTCAGCAGGTCTGGCAGCATCTGTGAAGAACTGAGGAAAGGTCACAGGACACGAAACATTAACTCTGTTTTTTTCTTCACAGATGCTGCCAGACCTGCTGAGCTTTTCCAGCAACTTTGTTTTTGTTTCTTTCCACTTTTAGATCAAGCTTGGACATCGTTGAAATCAAACTGTATTTGGACATGGAACAAAAACAGATTTTTTCTTCACAGATGCTGCCAGGCCTGCTGAGCATTTCCAGCAATTTATGTTTTTGTTCCTGATTTTCAGCATCAGCAGTTCTTTCGGTTTGTATTTGGACAAGTACTGTTTCAGTATCTGAGGAATCATGAATGATGCTCAACATTGCTAATGATCCATGAGCATCTTGCCCCTGACTTCATGGTGGGGAGAAGAGCCTTGATGAAGCAGCTGAAGATGGTTGGGCCTAGGACATTACCCTGAATTACTCCTGCAGCGATGTTCTGGAGCTGAGACTAAATGACACCATCTTCCTCAGTACTAGATAAGGCCCAGTGGAGAGTTTTTTAAAATCATATAGTTTGTCAAATTATGAGTTTGAGTCAAGGCAACTGGTCAGGAGAAAGACAAGGTCAGGAACTGTTTCTGGGATAAGACTTCAAAGTAACACAATTTATTTATACATTAATACTGAATACTAAATCGGTAATCACTGATATATCAAACTCTGACTTACACTCCAATAGGTAAGAAATTACCTATTATCTTTGTGTGTTCATGTCCTTGTGCTTTTAAGACTTTACCTCTTTCAAGAGTGTTGGTTTCTCCTGTGCCCTTTCTCTCTACTTCTGCATTTTGGACTCAGTGCCACTGTAAACAAGGACTTTGCTTCATCTCCCACCAGACAGAGCCAGGTAATAGTAATAGCTGGGGAGGATGGAAGAAGTAGCCAGCAGTAACCCTGGTGGATGAAGGGGGAAGAAATCAAGATCAGGGCTATAGGAGATGAATGTAAACAGTACTGTCTTAATTTCCTACCATACTTATTATTGTCCCAAACAATTTGGTGTTGAATAGTTGAGCAAAAGCCCACACATATACCACTGAGCCATTGAGGTTGGTTGCTTGATTATTCATGGAATTGGGATTGATGATCACTGTACGCTCAATAGAGCGCCAACAAATCTGAATATACTTCAGAGATAGCAGGAACTGCAGATGCTGGAGAATCCGAGACAACAAGGCGCAGAGCTGAATGAACACAGCAGGCCAAGCAGCATCATAGGAGCAAAAAGAGTGACATTTCGGGCCTAGACCTTTATCAGAAATGGGGCAGGGGAAGGGGGTTCTGAAATAAATAGGGAGAGAGGGGGAGGCAGATAAAAGATGGATTGAGGAGAAGATAGGTGGAGAGGAAACAGACAGGTCGAAGAGGCGGGGATGGAGCCAGTAAAGGTGAATGTAGGTGGGGAGTTAGGGAGGAGATAGGTCAGTCCAGGGAGGACGGACAGGTCAAGGGGGTGGGATGAGGTTAGTAGTTAGGAGATGGGGGTGCGGCTTGAGGTGGGAGGAGAGGATAGGTGGGAGGAAGAACAGGTTAGGGAGGCGGGGACGAGCTGGGCTGGTTTTGGGATGTGGTGGGGGGAGGGGAGATTTTGAAGCATGTGAAATCCACATTGATACCATTGGGCTGCAGGGCTGGCATTGTTGTGGCACTGCAGGAGGCCCAGGATGGACATGTCGTCTGAGGAATGGGAGGGGGAGTTGAAATGGTTCGCGACTGGGAGGTGCAGTTGTTTATTGCGAACCGAGCATAGGTGTTCTGCAAAGCGGTCCCCGAGCCTCCGCTTGGTTTCCTCGATGCAGAGGAGGCCACAATGGGTACAGCGGATGCAGTATACCACATTGGCAGATGTGCAGGTGAACATCTGCTTGATGTGGAAAGTCTTCTTGGGGCCTGGGATGGGGGTGAAACAGTCATGCCTGCCTCTTTGTAGGTTACGTGGAACAATCCCTCTTCCATACCTACACTGGCCCTAAACCCCACCTCTTCCTCCGTTACATTGGTGACTGTATCGGCGCCGCCTCGTGCTCCCACGAGGAGCTCGAACAGTTCATCCACTTCACCAACACCTTCCACCCCAACCTTAAGTTCACCTGGACCATCTCTAATACCTCTCTCTCCTTCCTGGACCTCTCTGTCTCCATCTCGGGCAACCACCTAGAAACCGATATCCATTTCAAGCCCACCGACTCCCACAGCTACCTAGAATACACCTCCTCCCACCCACCTTCCTGCAAAAATGCCATCCCCTATTCCCAATGCCTTCGCCTCCGTCGCATCTGCTCCCAGGATGAGGCATTCCACTCCCGTACATCTCAGATGTCCTCGTTTTTCAATGACCGCAACTTCCCCCCCTCAGTGGTCGAGAACGCCCTCAACCGTGTCTCCCACATTTCCCGCAACTCATCCCTCACACCCCATCCTAGCAATAACAACCAAAAAAGAATCCCCCTCGTCCTCACGTACTACCCCACCAACCTCCGGATCCAACGCATAATCCTCCGACAATTCTGCCATCTGCAATCCGACCCTACCACCAAAGACATCTTTCCCTCCCCACCCTTATCTGCTTTCCGGAGGGACCACTCTCTCCGTGACTTCCTTGTCTGCTCCACACTCCCCTCCAGCCCCACCACACCCGGCACTTTTCCCTGCAACCGCAGGAAGTGCTGCACCTGCCCCCATACCTCCTCCCTCACCCCCATCCCAGGCCCCAAGAAGACTTTCCACATCAAGCAGATGTTCACCTGCACATCTGCCAATGTGGTATACTGCATCCGCTGTACCCG
>NC_063335.1:45556337-45622362 GCF_021869965.1 Rhincodon typus
TTCACCTGCACATCTGCCAATGTGGTATACTGCATCCGCTGTACCCGGTGTGGCTTCCTCTACATCGGGGAAACCAAGCGGAGACTCGGGGACCGCTTTGCAGAACACGTACACTCGGTTCGCAATAAACAACTGCACCTCCCAGTTGCGAACCATTTCAACTCCCCCTCCCATTCCTCAGACGACATGTCCATCCTGGGCCTCCTGCAGTGCCACAACGATGCCACCTGAAGGTTGCAGGAACAGCAACTCATATTCCGCTTGGGAACCCTGCAGCCCAATGGTATCAATGTGGATTTCACAAGCTTCAAAATCTCCCCTCCCCGCACCGCATCCCAAAACCAGCCCAGCTCGTCCCCACCTCCCTAACCTGTTCTTCCTCCCACCTATCCCCTCCTCTCACCTCAAGCCGCACCCCCATCTCCTACCTACTAACCTCATCCCGCCCCCTTGACCAGTCCATCCTCCCTGGACTGACCTATCTCCTCCCTACCTCCCCACCTACACTCACCTTTACTGGCTCCATCCCCGTCTCTTTGACCTGTCTGTCTCCTCTCTACCTATCTTCTCCTCTATCCGTCTTCTATCCGCCTCCCCCTCTCTCCCTATTTATTTCAGAACCCCCTTCCCCTCCCCCATTTCTGATGAAGGGTCTAGGCCCAAAACATCAGCCTTTTTGCTCCTATGATGCTGCTTGGCCTGAATATACTTCAGTCCTATTTGACAAAACAAATGTGGATTGAACATCAAAGGATGTCTTTTCTATCACCGAGGCTCAAGCCTTCAAAGGCAAAAGAGGCAAAAGAGACAAGAAACAAAGCTAAAGAGACCTCCTGCTGATTACCACTGGCTGTTCAACAGACAAACCTGTAACATTTCAAGTTGAACATCACTTGAAGGAAGCCCTAAGGCAAGCAAGGCTATGGACTGCATTCTGAATGAGGGACTTCAATGACCACCACTAATGTGCCTTGTCAGTACCAGCATTGATAGAGCTGTCTCAAGCTTAGCTACAAGGCAGGGCCTGCTTCAGAGATTCAGAGAATCAACATAAAGAAGAAACCTGGTTGAAGTTATTATGTTTGTGGTTCACAATTAGTTTAAAATTTAATGTTATGAAGATGTGCAAATGGGCCATAAGAGCCATTTTTGCATTAGAAATTGTGCGCTTTGTAAAAGAAATATAAGGTGGAATGCCACATCGATTGAAACCCAAAGCTTTGTGAGCTTAGGTCACCTTTAGTGGGCTTCTTGTACCAGATATGCATTTTTAAAAATTTTATTGCAAAACTATACCTTATTCGTAAGAAATCATCTATGTGTACATATAAAAAGATTTTCATTGCGATCTGTATAATTTTTCCAAATGGAAGAAGAAATAAATAATACATTGCAATTTTCCATCCCATAGAAGTACGATGCAGTTTCCAATAACAAGAGCATTTTTACCTCATGCAGGAAGAAAATATTTACATTTTGAGGGGGATCTGACAACTGAACGGATCCCTGTTTTACTTTGGCAGAAAGACCTTTGACAGTGGTCTTTCCCCACTGCACCTTGGTAGCAGCTTTGCTCCAAGCTTGTACCAGTTATAAATTAATGACTGAAATCTGTTATACAATCGGCATTGTTTGTCCAAGTTCTTCTTTTGTGAGCCAGTGGACCAGTCAGTGTAAACCTTTTCAGTGAGGTTGTCCTTCCACAGAACCTATAAGCAATTACTTGGAAAAGGAAATAATCTTCGTTTAGTCATGTGATTATTCATGAGCAACACGACTGGAGTTCATAGATCATGGAATCCCTACAGTGTGGAAACAGGCCCTTCAGCCCAAAAGTCCACACCAACCCTCAGAGCATCCCACCCAGACCCATCCCCCTATAACCCACCTAATCTACACATTCCTGAACACTACGGTCAATTTAGCATGGCCAATCCACCTAGCCTGCATATCTTTGGATTCTGGGAGGAAACCCACACAGACACAGGGCAAATATGCAAACACCACACAGACAGTCACCCGAGAGTGGAATTGAACCCAGGTCCCTAGCACTGTGAGGCAGCAGTGCTAACCTCTCAGCCACCATGGATGATGGTAGGTGAAAGTGATCAGATCAGTTTGTTGTGCAGTAATTAAATGATAACTTCTCCCTGTCATGGGCATATAGCACAATGAATGACTTCTAATCAGATCAGACCAGACAAGCTCAGGTATTTAGCAACAAGTCATTATTTGTCTTGTCTAGTTGTCCTTTTACATTTCAGTAGGAATCAGACAGGGCAGTAGAGATAAAGATTGCGGCTTAACTGGAAATAATAAGTATTATGTTTTAAATTTTATTCCCTTATTGCTTTTTCAAATGGAAATTTAAAGGCACCATTATTTAGGAACATGATAATGGGAATGAATGATAATAATGCCTTTGGGTTATATGGACATTGTTCTGCAGAGGCAGGTGAGACAATGTTTTCTGCAGACAGAAAGTATGTATGTTCCTTTAGTGTCTCAGTGGCATAGATTTGGACTTAATGTGAATATTAACAGAACACCAACCTGAGTTTTATGTATTTTTTTGGCTTAGGGTGAGTTGCATCATGTTTTTTGGAGGGTTTGTAACCTGTGAAGCTCTCTTGCTGTATCTTACCAAACGTGCCTCAGTAATGACCTACTCTGCCCCTATGGTGTCTCTCATATCCAAACTCCACATGTTCTGCCTAGAACAACTCACCAGGTACCGGATATCCTGGAATTGACTGGTTTCCCTTGTGTCCATGCCATCTTTAAAATACTGCTGTGCACCTGGACAAACACTGTCAGCCTGGAGCTGCCTGCATGACTCTTGACTTTTCCCCCAGACATGGCACAGGGGAAATTACACCCTCTTTGTGGGCATGAACCTGGCGATTCTGCTGGATGGGGTGAAGGTAATGCAGGATATTTTCCTCCTGTCCCAAGACCAGCAGTGGAACCAGAACAACAGATCATTCCAGGCTGGTCGAGGGTTGGAATTTGGGTTCAAGCATTCTCAGTTAACTGGAAGAATTCCCAGCACTGTAGGAAGAATGTCAATGTCCTTCTCAACTTTGCCAGGGTGTCCTTCTCAACTCTGTCAGTGTGCGTTCCACCAAATATCACACACACTCACTCTGTTGCTGCTACTAAACCCACCTCCCACCAAGGTTCATGGTCTACAACTCTCACTTTCTGTCACCCACACCACCCCTTGACATTACTCACCCTGCATGCCCACTGCGTTTTCTACTCACCCACTTGAGGTACCTACCCACTTGCACCAACCATAATAGCTGTACCACCCTCTTTTCTCTCCCATTATACCTGCCTCTATCTCATACCATAAGGCAAGCAGCCCTAATGGGGCAGAAAGAGTCAAGGTGAGTGGTGTGTGTTCGTCATTTACCTCTTTACCTTTCCTGAGAAGAGGATCCTGATTCTGACATACCCAAGTGTGGTCTAGATTGGTAACAGACGCTGCCCTTGACTTACTGTACTGGGAACCCCTGAGTGAAGGTTATCCACTTTGACTTGCTTATAGCTGAGGAGGGCATAGTGCAAAAAGGCACAGCAAGGAAATGTAAGACAGGGATGTTGTGAGCATTCAGATCGAGTCATATTGCCCAGGGAGCTTGCCCTGAGATTTTGGTTCTGGGTTTAAGACATTATTTGGAGCAAGTAGTGAACTGAACCATCAAGTGCTCACTCCAGTTTTTGTATCATGTTCATCGACTTTGAGATTGTTAGCAAGTTTGGTAAGATAAGAGGCTGAATACTAATAAGGCGAGTTGCGATTTTAACAAGGTGATTAGCAAATGATAATTCTTGTCATTTGACAACTTGCATCTGCCTGGCCAGAATCTTGTCACACTGCACGTGGAAAGTATGGACAATGGCACAAATTGCTCTGACATCAAGATTGATGGACTTGCTGGACTACTCATCTGAATCTGCCACACATCTCACCTTTGCTCAGACCCCCATAAAATAACCACACCCCTGCTGTTCCTGAAGTGGTCACTGTTAGGGAAAGGAATTTTCTTTTTTAGTTTATTTCGAGCTCAACTCGGAATTATTTTGAGTTATCTCAGTGTGATAATTTACTTTATATCTATGGGTCATAAATTTGAATTCCCCTCAAGTGGGAATATCTCATTTAAATCAACCCCATCAAACACAGAATGCCATCTAATAGACCCCATCTCTGCCCACCCCTTCCTAGAGAATAGACCCCACATTTTGTTACTCTTTCCTGATGATAGTAACTCTTACTTTCTGTCTTGGCAGTGTTTTTGAAAAGAAAGTGTTTAATAATTAATCATCTTGGGGTGAGTCACTGCTGCCTACCAATTCGTTGCATGAAGATATCTTGTGATTGACCTGCAATCACATTTTATTATAGATTATCACAGTGATAGAGGAAAATATTAGTCATCATACTTGATCTACATTGCTGTCGGGGATCATTGTGTGAATGTGAATGTCAAGAAAGGATGGGATCAGGCTTAATTAACTATTATCCCTGACTGAATGAGTGTCAGCTTGATCTTCCCTTTTTGTTATAAGTGAAGGGGTGAGTGTATTCAGAGGTGCCAGGGATCGTGATGGTCCCTATTAGACCTTCTCACCCAGAACTTTTTTGGTTAGCTGGTGAAGAAGGGGCGAGTAACTCTCCAGGACCAACTCGCTCAATTATTTCCTCTTCTAGACACATTCTTCACATACAAATCGCATCCTGTACGAACTATCTCTTAAAAGATGGCATGTGAGTGAGATAGCAGAAGACTGTCATTGCACATTACATCAAAGTTCCATCACCCATCAAATTGTGTCCCAGTGAATCAGGAACACCAACAGTGAAAGATAATCGCGTTATTGCATTAATCATTTTGTGATGATGGACTGATTTTTTATGTGAGGCTTGAGACATGTGTAATGTGTCACGACAGTTGTGGACACAAATGGTTTACATGTTAATATCAGAGGCAATGTTTAATGGACAAAAACTTTGTGGAAATTAAACAGGGTGTGTCATAACATAGCAGACTATCTTGTTTGCTTGGAAATAGGCCATGAGAGGAAATAAGTATGGGGTGGGATTCACATAAGTAAACTACTGTTTTCCCTCACCAGAAAACAATGAAAACATCACAGAGTGTGTAAACTGATAGACACTGGGGATGTGTATTATTTGTTTCATTTTCATTTGATGTGACTAAGAGTACTGTAAATTTGAAATCATGCAGGGGCAAAATGTTCATCTCAAGGAGTTGGAGCAATGATGTCCATTTTCTTTTCAGTGCAAGACATGTCCATGACCAATAAGATTACGTCAACAGTTGGAAAATGTTCTAGACAGAGAACCCTCTTTACATCAACTTTCTTCCCACATTTTTAGAGGGTTTGGGATTGGGGTGTGGGAAATTGCGGAGCTGGATGGGTGTTGGAACGAAAATTGCTCTCCTAGAAGTTATCTCTGGACTCTATGAGCTTAATGGGGCCAACAGTGAGTTCCACAGTGGGTACAATCCAAGGTTTAAATAGTGAGTTTGCTGCCCTGTAGATTTCTGATATTATTTGTTTGATTTTTGTTGCTGCGAAATGAACGGTCTTGTGTGGCACATTTGCTGATTGGAGTCAAGGGGATTTAAGTTATGGAACTTTCTGATAGAAATTTACTGGCCTACAACTTTTAACTGCTCATTGCCAGACACATCTGTGGGATAATAAAACACATCAAAAAATGTTTTTCACTGAAATCAAATCCTAATATCACTCTTGAATTCAATCAAAGAATTGACACAGTCAGGCATTGTTAGTGAAACCTTGTGAATTTATTCCTTTGGGTTCCCCAAATGAGGATGTTCTGCTGTTGGAATGAAGGCAATAAAAATGAACTGTTGCTCCATTTATTTTAACATTCTACAAAACATATTCTTACTTGACTCCTGTTCAGTAGTGACTTAACTTGATGACCATGTACACAAAAAAAAACTGTCCAGTCATGAACAAAACAGTGCTTTCATTGCAGAGTACAATAGCGACTGTAATTATATCTTCCCACCACAAGTCCTTAAGTATGGAAAATATGATATTTAGATAGCATGAGAATGTAAGTTATTAATTTTCAAACATTTAGTGAACTTGTAAAATAACAACAATTTAATAACATTGTTATACTTGACAAATTTCCGCAGTGTTTATGTGCGGTCCTTTGTACTTTTCGTGTCTGTCAATGCAGTAAATTATTAAAGGAGCTTCTTTTTAATTAGAAATAAAGCTTATTATAAGAAACATGTAAAGATACCAGGTTTAAAGAAGCATCATTGCTAAAGTCAAAAATCAAAGATCAAATGCAAAATCCCACACCTTGGGAGTCCAGGCATGAGTTACTGTCTATCTTTCTAACCTTAGAGCACAAAAACTTAATTAGAGAGCCAGCAGGTCAGCATTCCTAACCCCTGCCTGTCACATCATTTAGCAACCACTGTGATTCTCAACACAAAACAAATAAGCCTGTGTCCCCTCTCACAAAGGGAGGCTCCTTACTAATTAAAAAATGAATTGTTTGGCAGAGATAGCCAAAATGGACTGAAATTCTTGAAAGGTTGAATATCCAGTGGCCCTGTAATTGCTAGGACCCCAGACACTGGGAAACCGGTCACATTGGTGACAGGAAGCTATTATTTGCAGTAGAAATAAGCTCTGTTGAGTTTCATAAACAAACACAGAGAGTGCTGCAATGCTGAAGAAGAGTCATAGCCGGCTCAGAATTTTAACACTATTTGTCTCTTCTCGGATGCTGCCAAACCTGCCGCATTTTTCCAGCATTCCCTGTTTTCGTTTCAGCTTTCCAGCAACTGCAATATTTTGACTTTATCCTGCAGAGTTTCATCCTCATTAACCTCGGTCTTAAATTCTGAATGTCTGCGAGTGTTTACAATTGATTGACAATCTGGATACTTTCTTTTAAATTCTATCATGGGATATGGGCATAGCTGGCAAGTTAACCAAGGTCCTTAGAAAGCAGCTTCAAATTACTGTCTGGACAAACAGGGGCAGTTGATCCATTGGATCTTTACTACCTGCAAGTCTCCCTCCAAACCACTCACCTTTCTGACTTGGAATTATAATATCATTCCTTTAGTGTCACTGGGTCAAAGTCCGAGAACTCCCATCCTAACAGCACTGCAGGCCTGTGTACATTAAATGGACTGCAGCAATTCAGGAAGGCAACTCACAACCACCTTCATAGAGGCAACTAGGGTGGGCAATAAATGCTGTACTAGTCAGTGGTGCACCCATTCTACGAATGAATTTAAACATAGTCCAACCTTTGTAACCCGTCCTTAATTGCCCTTGAACTGGGTGACTCGCTAGACCATTTCAGAAGGCTGCTAAGAGTTACTGATCTGGATTACAGTGCAAATCAGCCCTTGTAGGGACCGCAGACTCCCTTCACAGAAGGATGTTAGTGAATCATATAAGTTTTTGCAAGTCAATAATTGCTGTCATTGGCCATCATTTTAGAGGCTTTTTGAAATTGAATTTAAATTCCTTCAGCTGTCATGATGGGAGCTGAACCTGTGTTCCATGAACATTAGTTTGAGCGTCTAGATTAGTTGTCTTGTGACATTACTGCTACATCTCTATCTACATCTCTGATTTTGGTAGAGTTTTGCCTAATGCATAGTTCCAATTTCCTCATACAGTATACTTTTCTCCTGGTCATAACAGTTCCTGGGGAATCAATTGGCAATTCAAAAAAGATTTTGTTGGAAGTGGTGGATTGCAGCATAAAGTTTTGACATGGTACAACTAGGGCATTTTGGTTTGCTTGAGAGGATTACAATTCTTTCAAAATCTAGGTCATTGAATGTATGACGTGCCTTGGGATACCGGGGCTGGGGGGCGGGGCTTAAAAATTTCTTCAACAAACCTGCATTCACACATCCTCAGTGCTTAATCAGCTGTATGCACTCCGCTACAATAGCTCAAAAGATTTTACAAAAGAGCTGGAGGTAGTTTTCAAACAGTTGACCTGAATGAACATTCATTCCCAAAGCAATTCATGATTTTCAAGAAAATCAAGTGTATTGGCAGAACTGGACCTAGCTCATTAGTTAAATACATGAATAGCAGGTTCTTTCATTTGAGCACTAAGTCCAGGGATAAGTTGTCTTGGCAACAGCCACAGTGACCATTCTTTGCACAGTGCTGCTTCACTTGTGATTAAGGGCTCTTAGTCACGTAAATTGGCTGCAGATGTTCAGAAGCATTCTCTCGACAGAAGCTGTAGTACAATACACTTTGCTTCATCACTCATTTAGCATGGTAGCAATGAAAATTTTTCATTACAGATTATGTCTTAATTAACACTGAAGGGGCTGAATGTACCGAGAACAAAATGCAATAAATAACTAATAACAAAATATGTTTGTTAAATCAATGTTTGTTTGTCCTTATTACAGTTTGCTTTGAAGATAAATACAGCAGTGTGAAATTTAATTAATTGCTGTGGAAATGTTAACATTGCAAATATCATTGAGAAACTAAATTATACATATCATTATTTATTGACCACTGAATGCAAAGCACAATTGGCCACAGGGACTGCACTGGATTATTGAAGTTCTTGTGAGCGAAAATGTAGAACAGCCAGCTAAATTAATTAATCCAATGGCCTTACATCTCTGCAGAAATTTAAGAAAGAGCTTTAACAGGCAAAGTTCATGACTATATGGCTATTTCATTGATTCCAGACAATTCTTCAGTTAGCACTTAATAGTCCTTTCAGATACAACTTTCAAACTTGAAATGTGTATTTTTTTGAGGTAAAAAGACGTGGCTCACCGAGGTTGAATTATATAGAATAGTGCAGATCGAATAAGTTTTTACTATTGCTACTGCTTTGTAAAAAGAGATCGCTGTTCACATTCAAATCATTTACAAGCCCTAAGAGATACAGAGAATCAAATACATTCAAAAAACTCCTGCAATTATCAGAACAAAACAGAAACATTGTGTCAGAAAATTGCCAATATATTATCAAGACTTTTTTTCTGCCTTGAGTGAATCTACTATACATTCAATCACTGATATAACTGGCTCTTAATGATGTTGACAGTAACTGATTTAGTGCCACAGCAGTTCCAAGACAAAAAAGATGAATTGATTAAGGACTTTGACTGTTTCAACAAATTTGAAAGAACTGCAATGATACAAGTGCCGACGGAGATGGATTTAGAGAGTATGGAGATCTAGTCTCAATACTCTCTGCTCATTTGCTCATTGTAACCATGCTGTGCTGGTAAGGCTACTGCACGAGTAATCACCGTCCATGTATTGAGCTGTAGAGCTCAACAACAGCATTTCCAGATGCCTGGGAGACTTGAGTTCAAACTCAACAGGGCAGTTAGGGAATTTTAATTCAATTAATGGAATATATCTCAAATTAAAAACTAGAATTAGTAATAGTAACCAAAAACTATGAGATTGGTTTCTGTTAGGGAAGGAAATCTGCTACATTTCTCTGATCTGGTCTGAATATGACTCCAGACCCAGAACAATGTGGTTGACTCTTAACTGTTCTTTGGAATAGTCAATCCGCTCATTTGCACCAAACCATTAATGAAATGTTTTTTTTAAAAATTATAACTGTTTGCATTAGCCAGTGTTGGGTACCAGAAAAGACAAAAGTACAGTCCTTTCTCTTGTAGCTTTCTGCAGTTTTCTCCCACTTAATAATACTCTGTTCTTTTCTTCTCCCTTCCGAAATGAACAGCTTCACAGTTTCCCACATTATATTCCATTTGTCAACTTCTTGCCGACTTACTTAACCTATCAAAGTTCCTCTGCAAACTGTTTGTATCTATCTTGTAACTTGCCTTTTCACCTATTTTTGTGTCATCTGCAAATTTTGGCTACAGTACATTCACTTCCTTGTTCAAAGTCATTAATATGTATTGCAATGAGCCCCCGCACTGATCCCTGTGGAGTCCCACTAGTCAGGGGTTGCCAACCTGAAAGAACCTCTTTTCCCCACTCGCTCTTTCCTGTCCATTAGCAAATTTGCTATCATGCAAAAATACTACCTCCAGCACCGAGGGCTTTTATTTTATGAGTTAATCTTTTGTAAGGCACCTTGTCAAATGTTTAATACAACACATCTACTGGTTCTCCTCTATCCACTCTGGTTGTAACTTCCTCAATAAAGTCCAATAACTTAGTCAGACATAATTTTCCTTTCATGAAGCCATGCTGATGCTGTCTGATAGATTATGGTTTTCCAAATACTTTGCTGTTTCTTCCTTAATAACTGATTCAAATACTTTTCCAACAATACTTGCTAGGCAAATCAGCCCACAGCTTTTTGCTTCCCTGCCTTTTTGAATAGGAGTGTCAAATTGGCAGGTTTCCAACCTTCTGTTACTTCTCCATAGTCCAAGGACTTTTGAAAAATTACACCAAATGTATCTACTATCTCTGTAGCTACCTCTTTTATGATCCTGGGATGCAAGCCATTAGGCCTAGGGGATCTATTTGCCTTTTGTCCTATTAGTTTATCTAACACTTTTTTAATTATGGTAATGGTACATATGGTGTCAAGCTTCTTGTTGGAGCTGTTCAAGCTATTGTTAAAACTGCACTCATTCAGGCCAGTGGGTAGTATTCCATTACACTGCTGACTTGTACCTTGTAAATGGTAGACAGGAGGCCAGTTACTGTCTGCAGGATTCCCAGCTTCTTCCTATTGATGTCTCAGGTGTCTGGAGGAGCCCATTGGAAATCAGCAGGGATCGTACTGGAGTAGGTCTCAGTACTTCCAATAGGTTTCCAGCAAACACATGTCCTTTCATGGCCTGCACCAATCCCCATCCCCCCACCCCTCATCCTTCCCAAAACAAATATGGTTGAAGAGCTACAGCAGGGTCTCACTAAGCTGGGCTTTCACATATCCCTGACTCATTCAGGTTTAACCTCGTTTTAAAAGTTAATATATTGCAGTCTCCACGTGGTCTTCTATATATCAGGATGTTTGGAGTAATGGAGGGTGGTGTGATGTGAGGATGCAGGTTGAGGAACTTCCAAAGTAGTGAAGTAACTTACAGTCCTGTATAAAATATTCTGTTCTTGTTTAAAATGAAGGACTGAGATAGAAGGGGCTGATGGATGACTTTATGGTTTGTAGGCAGGTCTTCTTAGGGGAAGGTTGGGTGCAGTTTGGGCATAGTGAGAGCAAACTCAATCCTAACCCTAACCGTAATCTCCAAAAACAGATTTTTCATTTGCAATGGGCTCCTAGATATGTGCTTGCAGATTGAGTTGCTTCAACCTGGCTGCTTCAGGGAACTAGTATAACCCGACTTTGGGGTGCCACTGATTCTGGGGCTTCGCTGTGGGAGGTCTTCAGCTGTCATTAAACCTGATATAACTGTCAGAATTTCAGAATCAGGTCAAATTCTTTACTCATACGTCATAAAATTACATCTTGGAATCGCAAGACTGTGGAGGTCAAGTCATTGAGTGTATTTAAGACAGAGATAGATATGTTCTTGATTAGTAAAGGGATCAATGGTTAGGAGGGACAATAGGGTTGAGAAACATATCAGCCATGATCAAATGGTGGAGCAGACTCGATAGACCGAATGGCCTAATGTTTCTCCTACATCTTATGGTCTTGCCTTAAAATTCTGTCTTGAGAAATGTTGTAGCTTAAAGCATCAAAAACCATTTGAGGCTACAAGATGATTATACAAGCTTTTAAGTGTGTAGTTCAAGGAGTTTAAACAAATTATCCCAAACACAGAAATGATGTAAATATTTTTACATCTTCAGAACAACTTGGGTAAATCTTGGCTTTCTATGATAGTGTTACAGCAGCCAGTAAAGTTAATGACGTTGGAAATCAGAAGAAATGTAAAGCAAGGCTTTTTGTTTGCACTGACCCGCTGTGAAAAGGAGTTTCAGGATTTGACCCTGTGACAGTGAAGGAACCACAATATACTTCCAAATCTTGTGATTTCATACTGTGCACATTAGAAAATTTCACTGAAACTTCATATCAAAAACAAACAGTAATTTTGTAGCACCTATGACATCGCACTTGGTTTTTGATTCTATAAAATAGGAAAAAGCTATTCTCTGGTTCATTTCTAAGGGCAATGCATTGACCATTCAAAGTCAATCTGTTTGCTTAAAATTTAAACAAATGTTGATAGCTAACTGTCAGTTACCAACAACTAAGCATAATTACCAGGTCAGCATTTACTGCCCAGATTCAACCACATTATTGTGGGTCTCAAGTCACATGTAGGCCAAACTAGGTAAGGATGGCAGATTCTTTCTCTAAAGGACATTAATGAACCAAATAGGTTCCTCATGACAATATTTTCATGGTCATCATTAGACACTTATTGGGTTCAAATTCCACCATTTGCCATGGCTGGATTCAAACCCAGTTCCCAGAACATGATCTGGGTGTACTGTATTAAAAGTCTAGTGATAATACCACTAGGCCATCATCTCCCCTTAAAAGTGCTAAAACACAGTTTAAAATGGGCACATATCTTTTAGTAACGTTGACTATGTCAGAGTGCACAGAATGAGCAAAAACCCGGCAAGTAGCAAAATCTGATTGGATTCTATTCCACTGAGATCATGGCCCTTTCCATTTTAAAGAATAATTTTTAAAAATCAGCGACTACCACTTTCAGAAATTAACCTTGGGATGAACAATTGTATGAATATGGTGCATTCTCTAAATGAATAAACTCATAATCTGAAGATACACAAAGATTTTCTGTTGGTGTGTATCAAATCAATGAATCAGTGGATTAAATCAGTTGCGTGTGGATGTGGTCAGTTTAACATATTAACAGATTTATTGTTTGTTTGTCCCTTTGAACTTCAAAATTCTTCGATTAAAACTGAAAAGAGAGGAATGACACATTCACATGCACGTACACATTAAGAATTTGCCCCTGAACATTGTATAATGTCTCCAACATTGTGCAACTAATCTCAGTCGTTTCAGTCAGGAAGCTCCACCTTGTTGTGTTATTTTAAAGGACCAGCATGCTTTTTATCTGATTGCTGGTTATAATTAATGATGTTATTCTTTCACAGTATTCACAGGCAGATGGTATTTTGACACAAATTGGTAAATGCTTTGCAGAAGAACAATTGTTGTCAAGAACGTGGATCATCGTCACCAGACGAGACATAATGTACTGTCAAGAGCATATAGTCACACTCCTCTTGCTGTCATTTTATGATTAAGTGTAAATGAAAGCTCACATTATGAAATAGATGGAACAATGGCTGAAAAGCTGAAGTTGCACATTTTCCGTTTTTGATTAAGTTAATTGTGAAATGCATTTAAGTTAAACTTGATTTATTCCAATCACTGGAACAAAACTGATTCGCAGCCCTAATAAAACTGCGTCAAGTGTCATTTCAAACTATGAGCCAAAAACACACTTCACCAGAATTAAACTCAAGGTAAGATCGGAGTGAGATATCATAAAAAGCCAGTCAACCACCACAAATGCAAAATCATTCCATGACTCTCTGGCCCTCCAAATGCATCGTTCCATGGTTTTAAAGTGGAAAGATATCCAAACTATATATCAGGTCCTTAGAACAGGCAGTCACAAATAAATCTGTTCCTTTCTTTTATTTAACCAGTGGCAGCTACATTAACACAGGACAGAAAGCCCACTAATCACATGGGTCTTGTTTCACCTTCCAGCTTTAAAAGAGCAGAATTACCACTTTGGAAAGTTCAGAAGGAGACAAAGTTCCAGGAACAGGCTGCAAGGATGGCCATATCCAATGAGTAAGCACTTTCTCATGATCAATGCAGCTTTATTTGGACTGCTAATTGTCTATGTACCCAAGGCCCCACTCCACTGTTAACCAAGAACAAAGTAGTGTTCATCAAAGTTGGTGCCTGCTTAACGGAGCATTTTGAAGGTGTCCTAAACAGAGAGTCTGTAGCGTGCCTTCAATTCCATCCTGTGGCATGCTGCATGCTGACAGCTCAACAGAAGCCCAACCCAGTGCAAGGTAGTACAGGTTATTCAACAGGCAAAGAGCAACGAGGCAACAAGAGTAGATGGAATCCCCACTCAAGAGCTAAAATATGGAAGAGAAGAACAATGAGTGTGATTACCTAACCTAATTTCCTTTACCTGTAAAAAAAAGAACATGCCAAGAGATCTCAGAGATGCTGTAATTGTGACCAGCTTCAAGAAAGGCGACATGTCAGATTGTGATAAGTACAGAGGAACATCTCTGCTGTCAGTCACAGGCAAATTTATCATAAGAATTCTCCTCGATTGGCTTTTCCCTGGCACTGAAGATTTCCAATGCAGCTTCCAACCTGAAATAAGCACAACGAGCATTATCTTTACTATATGGCATGTTATGACCAGATCCTGGGGCAAGTTTCCCAATTTGGTTCAGTTCTAGACAGGATATCCCATATTGTCAAGCTCTTGGATGAGGAGAGATGGACTGGCTTCCCTTCTCAATTCACCTACCCCCTTGGTCAGTTGCATCAAGGTTAATTTACAAAGAATCCTCTCCCTTGTGGATACATTTCTCTCAGATGAAATCAATTCGTATTTCAAAAGGACGCGATTTAACAAAAGTGTGCTTTTATTTATTACTACACTCAATAAGAATACTAAGGCAATGCATGTACGCATAGATTTAAATGAGATGAGTCCAGAAAGATAAAAGTTAAGAAAAAGATTATGTAAGTTTCTAAGTGCTATTGCACAAACCTTAAATTGACCCAAAGTTCTCACTGAGTGATGCAGTAATTCCTCCTTCAAAGTGCATGCTCTGGATGTTGGGCAAGGATTAGGTGGATGCCAAATATAAAAATGTGCTAAAATAAAAACAAAGTATTATGGATGCCGGACAACTGAAATAAAAAGAGAAATTGCTGGAGACATTCGGCAGGTTTGGCAGCATCTGTGGAGAAAGAAGCAGTGTTAATACTTTTAATCCAGAATGACCCTTCTTCAAAATGATAATTTCTTTCTTCCCCACAGATAATGGTAGACCTGCTCAGTTCCTCCAGCACTTCCTGTTCTTGTAAAAAAAGCCCTCTTTTTTAACCACTCTTCACTTGATTACTTCCATAAGCATAGAAATTGACTTAAAGGAAAACTGTATTTAACATTAATAAAAACACCAGCTCATGCCCAGTTGTGGTTCCTGTCTTGGAACCTTCATGAAGGAATGTGCAAGAGTTTAGCACCAACAACGGTTCCACAGTTCCTGTGGCTGGGCCACTGTACCTAAGGAAGGAACAAAGAACAAAGAACAAAGAAAATTACAGCACAGGAACAGGCCCTTCGGCCCTCCAAGCCTGCGCCGATCCAGATCCTCTATCTAATCCTGTCACCTATTTTCCAAGGATCTGTATCCCTCTGCTCCCTGCCCATTCATGTATCTGTCTAGATACATCTTAAATGATGCTATCATGCCCACCTCTACCACCTCTACTGGCAATGCGTTCCAGGCACCCACCACCCTCTGCGTAAAGAGCTTTCCACGCATATCTCCCTTAAACTTTTCCCCTCTCACCTTGAAATTGTGACCCCTAGTAATTGAGTCCCCACTCTGGGAAAAAACTTCTTGCTATTCACCCTGTCTATACCTCTCATGATTTTGTAGACCTCAATCAGGTGCCTCCTCAACCTCTGTCTTTCTAACGTAAATAATCCTAATCTACACAACCTCTCTTCATAGCTAGTGCCCTCCAAACCAGGCAACATCCTGGTGAACCTCCTCTGCACCGTCTCCAAAGCATCCACATCCTTTTGGTAATGTGGCGACCAGAACTGTATGCAGTATTCCAAATGTGGTAGAACCAAAGTCCTATACAACTGTAACATGACCTGCCAACTCTTGTAGTCAATACCCTGTCTGATGAATGAAAGAAAGAAATAGCAAGGCATCTTGATAGAAATTGTCCCGTTGGGCAGACGCAGCATGGGTTCATGAAGGGCAGGTCATGCTTGACAAATCTTTTGGAATTCTATGAAGACATTACGAGCGAGGTGGACAATGGGGACCCAGTGGATGTGGTGTACCTAGACTTCCAAAAGGCCTTTGACAAGGTGCCGCACAAGAGGCTACTGCATAAGATAAGGATGCATGGCATTAAGGGTAAAGTATTAGCATGGATAGAGGATTGGTTGACTAACAGGAAGCAAAGAGTGGGGATAAATGAGTGCTATTCTAGCTGGCAGTCAGTGACTAGTGGTGTGCCTCAGGGATCGGTGTTGGGACCGCAATTATTTACAATTTATATAGCGGATTTGGAGCTGAGGACCACGTGTAGGGTGTCAAAGTTTGCAGTTAACACTAAGATGAGTGGCAAAGCAAAGTGTGCAGAGGACTGTGAAACTTTGCAGAGGAACATAGATACATTGAGTGAGTGGGCAAAGGTCTGGCAGATGGAATACAATGTAAATAAATGTGAAGTCATACATTTTGGTAGGAGTAATAGTAAAAAGTTGCAGCATGCTGCTATGCAGAGGGACCTGGGTGTCCTTGTGCGTGAATCACAGAAGGTAGGTCTGCAGGTACAACAAGTAATTAGGAAGGCAAATGGAATTTTGTCCTTCATTGCTAAAGGGATTGAGATTAAAAGCAGAGAGGTTATGTTGCAGCTGTACAAGGTGCTGGTGAGGCCACACCTGGAGTACTGTGTGCAGTTTTGGTCTCCTTACTTGAGAAAGGATGTACTGGCACTGGAGGGGGTGCAAAGGAGGTTCACTAGGTTGATTCTGGAGTTGAGGGGGTTGGCTTATGAGGAGACACTGAGTAGATTGGGATTATATTCATTGGAATTCAGAAGATTGAGGGGGGATCTTATAGAAACATAAAATTATGAAGGGAATAGATAAGATAGAAGTAGAGAGGATGTTTCCACTGGCAGGTGAAGCTAGGACAAGAGGGCATAGCCTTAAGATTAGAGGGAGCAGATTTAGGACTGAACTGAGAAGGAATTTCTTCACCCAGAGGGTTGTTAATCTATGGAATTCCTTGCCCAGTGAAGTAGTTGACGCTACTTCAGTAAATGCTTTTAAAAAAAAGGTAGTTTTTTTTGAACAATAAAGGAATTAAGGGATACGGTGAGAACGCGGGTAAGTGGATCTGAGTCCATGAAAGGATCAGCCATGATCTTATTGAATGGCGGAGAGGCTCGAAGGGCCACACGGCCTACTCCTGCTCCCAGTTCTTATGTTCTTATATGCGTTTTTGACCACTCTATCCACCTGCGTTGCCATCTTCAGGGTACAATGGACCTGAACACCAGATCTCTCTGTGCATCAATTTTCCCCAGGGCTTTTCCATTTACCACATAGTTCACTCTTGAATTGGATCTTCCAACATGCATCACCTCGCATTTGCTTGGATTGAACTCTATCTGCCATTTCTCCGCCCAACTCTCCAATCTATCTATATTCTGCTGCATTCTCCAACAGTCTCCTTCACTATCTGCTACTCCACCAATCTTAGTGTCATCTGCAAACTTGCTAATCAGACCATCTATACCTTCTTCCAGATCATTTATGTATATCATAAACAACAGTGGTCCCAACACAGATCCCTGTGGAACACCACTGGTCACAGTTCTCCATTTTGAGAAACTCCCTTCCACTACAACTCTCTGTCTCCTGTTGCCCAGCCAGTTCTCTATCCATCTAGCTAGTACACCCTGGACCCCATGCGACTTCACTTTCTCCATCAGCCTACCACGGGGAACCTTATCAAACGCCTTACTGAAGTCCATGTATATGACATCTACAGCCCTTCCCTCATCTATCAACTTTGTCACTTCTTCATGCAATTTCCTTCAGAAATGCTGAAGAAGGGTCTAGACCCAAAACGTCAGCTTTCCTGCTCCTCTGATGCTGCTTGGCCTGCTGTGTTCATCCAGCTCTATACCTTGTTAACTCAGATTCTCCAGCATCGGCAGTTCCTAATTTCATTTAATCTCTCCTTTATAACAGATTGGGAGGTGTGAGGCAGGTTACACCACTTTTCACACTTCTTTTAACAGATTATAAGGTGAAGTAAACCTCTCTGGGTGATTCAATTTTAGCTATCAGAGGAGGAGGGGTGGGGGTGGTCAACCGCTGCTTCATTACAATAGCACTTTTCACAACAATAGGATATCGCAAAGCACTTTACAGCAAATGAAGTATTTACATCTTGCAGTCACAGTAGGAAATATGGGGGACATGTTATGCACAGGAAGCTCCCACAAACAGTGACATCACATTGATTAAATAATCCATTTCTTTCAGATGCTGAACAAGGACTAAATATTTCTAAGGCACTGGGAAGACCTTTCTTGCTTTTCTTTGAAATAGTGATGCGAGATTTTATTTTCACATCCACCTGAGAGGGCAGGCATGGCCACAGTTTAACGTCTTACACAAAAGATAAATAAAAATGTAAGTGTCGCACCTCTTCAGATTCAAAGATCCTTCCTTGTCTGGAACCCAATGGCACTCTTTCCAAAGTATTCATTTCAGAAAGGAAAAGTAATCAAAATGCAGTCTCATGCAATGACTGCTCAGTGCACCATTTGTTATTTCATTTTATTATTTAATTTTGATTCAATTAACTATAAAACGAATAATAAATCTCAGTGGTACGTACCTTCTCAGTGATTTCCACCAATAAAACATGACTTGAATGGTGCATCCATGAAATTTACAAGGTGTGATCTTTTCTGAATAAAGGAGAGTCATTATTAAAATGTCACTCTCTTGTCCCTTTGGACTACTGTCACATTATAATGCTAGTGCCAACAGTCTGACTTTTCTTACATAGAGATATTGTAAGATATCTTTCAACCTGTATAAAAAAGATATAGACATATATACAAGCTGAATTTTCTACAATTTTGGTAATTATACACATATAGATTTATGAGGCAAATTACAGCTCATTAAATAAGTGGGACAGTAGCAAAGTGCATACAAAATTAGCTGAATGACAGGAAATGGAGAGTAATGGTTAATGGGCATTTTTTTCAGGCTGGAAGAAAGTTTGTTTTAATGGAGTTCCCCAAGTGTCACTATTGGGATAATTGCTTTTCCTGATATATATGCATATATATATGTATATATATATAAATGATCTAGATTGTAGAGTGCAAGGGACACTTTAAAAGTTTGTGGATGACACAACTCTTGGGAGAATTGTAAATCTGCAAGGAAGACATTGACAAGTTTTTGGAATTGACAGATGGATGGTAGATGAAGTTCAACATAGAGAGGAGTTAAGTGATGTACATTGATACAAAGAACATGGAGAAACAGTATAAAATAAAAGGTACTATTCTAACCAGTGTGCAGGAGGAGAGAGACCTGGGTATATGTATGTATATGTTAATAAAGATGCAAATTGTTAATAATAGTTTAGTCTTCATTAATAGTGACATAGCATACAAGAATGTGGAAATTATGCTGAACCTATGGTCCTTTGGTTAGACCTCAGGTGGAGTACTATATACGGTTCTGGGAACGTACTATAAAAAGATATGACCTCAACAGGAGTACTGTGTACTGTTCTTGGCAGCATGCTACAGAAAGGGTGTGAATGTATAGTACAGCGTGCAGCAGAGATTTATGAAAATCATTCCAGCAATGAGACAAGGGATAATACGGGGAAGGATTGGAGAAGTTCAAGGCTGTTTACCTTGGAAATGAAAGGTTAAACAGCGATTTGATGGAAGTTTTTAAAGTCATGAGGCGTTTGGACAAAACGGATAGGGAGAAACAGTTCTCATTTGTAAATTGATTGAAAACCAGAGGGCACAGTTTTAAATAATTTTGCGAAAGAATCAAATGCAAGATGGAAAGTACTTTCTTACACAGCGAGTAGTTAAAGTATGGAATGCACTGCCTGGCAGTGTGTTGGAGACAGGTTCAATTGAGGTATTCAAGAAGACACTAAGATGACTATTTAAATAGAAACAATGTGCAGGATTGCAGGGAAAATCAGGAGACTGGCATCAAGTTAAAATTCTCAGAAAACTAGTGCAGACATGATGAACTGAACGGCTTCCTTACATACCACAACTATCTTGTGATTCTGTGATAGGCAACTTTTATTCAGTGCATTGATCAGTGAAGCACTGTTCTGCCAAAAGCAATACCTTGGGGTTGGAATTTTTTTCCCTTTGATTCTAGGTGAATAATAACATCAATCAAACAGTATAAATCATAGTTGGCCTACAGTTTGTCTTTGTTTCTCCTTAGGTCCATATCAATTTTCAGCCTTTTGGAGAATGTGTGTAAAAGGCATTGGCAGTGACTGCAGCAAAGGGAATTGCTGCTTATAAGAGAATTCACATGAAATAGAAATAGATTTTAGCTTGATTCTGTTCAATAAACCTTTCACTCTCAAAGCCAATATGGTTAGTGCTGTTACTGAAATGAATTGTACCAAAGGATCAACACATTAAACAAAATTTGCTTATCACATTTTCCATATTAATGGTGTAATTTGTTCCGACTCTTATCTCTAGACATATCATTCAGATAAGCAACTCCAAAAGATCTATTAGGATGAATAAAGATAGTTTGTGACTATTGTGCCTCATTTCAACATGGAATTTGCAGTATCTCAATTGCTTCATGTGCTTGTGCCCAGTCCTAATGCTTGCAGATGAAAGGTTTTTAAAAAAATGCCTGTGATAATTTAGTTATTGACTTTATCTGTTCCTGACCTCTCAGATAAATAGGGTCATATAGTCATAGAGTCATACAGCATGGAAGTGGACCCTTCGGTCCAACCCATTCGTGCTGACCAGACATCCCAATCTGATCTAGTCCCATTTGCCAACATTTGACCCATATCCCTCTAAACCCTTCCTATTCATATACCCATTCAGATGCCTTTTAAATGTTGTAATTATACCTGCCTCCACCATTTCCTCTGGCAGATCGTTCCATACATGTACCACCCTCTTCATGAAAAAAGTTACCCCTCAAGTCCTTTTTAAATCTTTCCCTGTCAACTTAAACCTATGCCCTCTAGTTTTGGATTCCCTCACCCTAGGAAAAAGACCTTGGCTATTCAACTTATCCATTCCCCACATGAATTAATAAACTTCTATAAAGTCACCCCTCAGCCTCCAATGCAAAAGGGTAAAAGCCCCAGCATATTCAGCCCCTCCATATTACTCAAACCTTTCAGTCCTGGCAAAATCCTTGTGAATCTTTTCTGAACTCTCTCAAGTTTAACAGCATCCTTCTTATAAAAGGGTGATGAGAATTATATGCAGTATTCTAAAAGTGGCCTAACAAATATCCTGAACAGCTTCAAAATGACGTCCCAACTCCAAAGATCATCGATGGTTATTCTGAAATTCTGGTCAGGTTCTTAAGAACCAGATGATATAATTAACAGATTTTGTTAACACGTACCTCAAAAATGTCTCATATTTGTGTAGTTACAGGGCCAAAGAATTTTTGAACATCCAAAGTAAATGGAGAAGTGTTATGCAAATCACACAAAAATGTAATGTATCTCAGAACTCAAACAGTAGAGGTAGTACAGTGATAAGGGTCCCTATCTCTGAACCAGGAGGCTTGGGTTCAAGTCCTTACCTGCTCAAGGTGTGTAATAATATCTCTGAACAGGTTGATTAGAAAATATCCATAAAGATAATGACTGCATTGCTCATCAATCACAGACAGTATTGTGTCCTACTAGCTTCCAATATTAGTTACTAGGATGATAAGTGACCAGCATTTAAAACAAATTGTTTACAAATAGCTGTGTTGTCATGTACAATCACATCAATGAACAATGAAGTAATGAAAAATGATTTAATTATTATAGAGTCATAGAGTCATAGAGTTGTACAGCACGGAAAGAGACCCTTTGTCCACGCCGACCAGATATCCTAAATTAATCTAGTCCCATTTGTCATTATTTGGCCTATAACCATCTAAACCCTTCCTATTCATGCACTCATCTAGATGACTTTTAAATGTTGTACTTGTACCAGCCTCCTTCACTTTTAAATGCATGGTTCTATTGTTACATTAGTAGCAAAGAGTATGTATGTTATGCTTGTTAGTCTACATAATCTGTCAAATGCAATCACGAGAATTGTTCTTTACTGGCAGTTGAAAGAGAAGTGGCAGCATATTACACCTTCACAAATATATGGAAAAACTTGTACCTGTACAGTCCTCACAGAGTCATGCACCTTCCTTATTATATCAACATTCTTTCATCAACTCTGAGTCAACATCTTGGAGCTCCTTCCCTAACAGTGCTTTAAGAAGTTAACTCACCACTCCTCTGGCAACACCAACATCCTATAGGTAAATTAAAAAAAAAGTGGACACTCACAAAGCATTTAGAGTTTGGCACCATTCCCTCTATGACACCCTGTCCACTTCTCCATCACTTATTTAATCCCCCATGGCACCTACCCATGCAATTGCAAAACTATTAGCACTTGTCCATTCACCTCCACCCTCCTCACTTCCAGGTGAAGCAGCATTTTACTTAAACTTCTTCCAATCGAGTCAACTACATTCTCTACTCAAAATATAGTCCTTTTTACAGTGGTGAGACCAAATGCAGGCTGGGTGACTGCTTTGCAGAACACTTCCATTCTGTCTGTAGGAGTGACCCTAACCTTCCAGTAGTTTGCGAGTTCAATAAACCACTTTGCCCTCATGCTGACATTTCTGTGCTTTATCTGTTGCAATGTTTCAATGAAGCACAACATAAGCTTGAGGAACAGCACCTGATTTCCCACTAAAGAGCCTTCAATCTCGAGGACTCAGTATTGAATTTCACAACTTCACAGCCTGAGTGCTTGATGTGAGACCTCCATTTTTCTTACACTCTCCAATCTCCCCCCTGCCACCCCTGCCTCCCACATGACCTTGTCTTGTTTGTGTCTTGTTTACTTTGCAGACAGCAGAGAGTGTCTTTCACCCTTTCACACCTAACTTTTACATCTTTCACCCAACTTTTAGCAACACCTTTGTCTTTAGTACTGGGCTTTCATTCCATTTGTTATCCTTGTTCCTTCTCTGCCCTCTGTCAAAGATATGAAAACATAATACCCAACATTTTTCAGTCTGAAGAAAAGTCATACTGGATTCAAAATACTAATCTCCAAAGATGCTGCGAGATCTGCAGTTTCTCCAGCATTTTCTGTGTTTGCTTTAGAGTTTGTAAGTCTGGTCGAAAAATTGTTGCTAAAAAGCTAACCATGAATCATTAAAAGTTTTGAGGAGGCCATGGTTCACATAATTTTTCAAGGCACAGTCTGTGGGTAAATGTTTGGTCTGTGGCTGCTGTTGAGTCAGCCAGCCAATGATAACAGAGAATAAACTATGTCTGTGAAATGTAGGTACATTATATACTTTTCACTGTATTCCTGTACTTTTGTACTTGAGCACCCGTGACTATAAAACCAAAAAAATCAATTCAAATGTTTGTGAATCGTTGGATGGGACATCATGTTCAGACGAGAAGCAATTTGCCTGATCCAATAATGAATTTGAAGAGAGCTCTTTTTGGGGCTTATGATTCCATAATTTTTAACTCTGGAAAAATTACTAGGAAAACAAAGACCAATGTTCACTGAGCAAAATTGATGTTGAATTGGTTGTTACAGAGTTGCTAAGGACAGTTGTGAGGGCCCATTGAATAATCTAAACAAGTAACTCTGAAAAGGTATATAAGGCATGGGAGGTATTTGGATTGAGCACGGCTGAAAGCATTCATTGCCTTTTCGCTATCACAAGCCTTGACAGAACTGACTTGATTAGAGGTTCCATCCTGCACTCATTTGAGAGAGAGACCCCATCATCATAGTACAAAGCAGATTCATTCTGTTGACTACTAAACCACTTGGGAATGATAAATGAAGTGGTGTCACGCAACTAAGAAAAAACACCAACAAGCAGAACCATACCAACTCAAGCTAGCAACACACTGCCTAATAGAGAAAGTAATAGGTTCATTTGAAGTTTTGAAACAGGCCTTGCTTTCTATGAACACAGGCTGCTTTAGTATCTGAGGAGACATGAATAGTACTGAGCATTGCATGATCATCAGTGAACATCAGTGACCTTATGATAGAAGAAAAGCCATTGGGGAAGCAGCTGAAGATGGTTGGGCCTAGGACAATACAGGGAAACAGCAGGAAAGCGGATGTGAGGAACGTTGGATCAGCCATGATCCTACTGAATAGTGGAGCAGACTCAAGGGGCTGAAGGGCCTACTCCTGTTACTGTTTCTTTTGGTCTTACAGTCTTACCCCAAGAAATTCTTGTTTTAAAATATAATATAACTGAACAAAAAAGTTTTTGAAAAACTTTAATTAAAAACTTAATTAAAACTCGCCTTCCGTTTAATTTGAATTAAAGACTTAATGATAGCTTAGGTCAATAATTTTACAAAAGGGTTTTCAAAGATGCAATCGCCTGTTGTGTAAATATTGATCGTTTGCTAACTGGCTGTGAATTCCACTCAGTTGTAAGAAAGTAAGGTCATCATGATAGTAATCAGTAATGCTAGGACATGAAATGAGTTTAATGAGAATTAACTTGTACAGGATGAAAGCAAAAACAAAGGAAGCACATCATTCAATATTATTGATATAATTCCACAAATTTTATGCAGAAAAAAATTGCAGAAGGAACAGAAAAAGTTGGATCTCTGGGACCGCTCTCAAAGACTGGAGATGATGGCGGAGTTGGCCTTGTCCACTCTGTCTGTTTCCGTTTCATTTTTCTTCTCTTTTGCATTTCTTTTTCTTCTTCTTTCTTCTTTCTTATCCTGGCCTCCATCTCCTGGCCTCCAACTCATGGTCTCAGACACCTGGCCTCTGAGGCGCTGACACGGTGTAGTGGACTCTCGGGCCTGGTGTGGCGGTCTTTCGGGCCTGGCGTAGTGGACTCTCAGCCCGGTGTGGCGGACTCTTGGGTCTGGTGTGGCAGACTCTCAGCCCGGCATAGCGATCTCTCAGTAGCTCAGCATTGCGGTCTTTCGGCAGTACGTGGGGGTGTCTTGGCCTGGTGTGGCGTCAGTGTGGACTTCTATTCTCGAGGTGATTTCTCAAAGTGTAGTCCCACTGTGGCTAAGCACTTAAGAAAGTCTGTAATGTTTGAAATTTTGGCTTTATTTCTTAATTTTCTACTTAAAACTAACCTTACTTTGTATGTTTTATGCTATACTATAATTATTGCAATGTTTAACTCTTAACTTTGTTCTTTCTTTCTAACCTGTTCTTAAGATTCTGTACCTAGGTACTTGCACCTAGGATGGCACCTTGTGTGGTGATATTATATAATTTTCACTGTACTCCTGTACTTTTATACTTGAGTACACGTGATTATAAAACCAAAAAAATCAAATCAAATGTTTGTGAATCATTGGATAGGACATCATGTTCAGACTAGAAGCAATTTGCCTGACCCAATAACGAATTTGAAGAGAGCTCTTTTTGGGGCTTACGGTTCCATTATTATCATTTATACCTCCTCTACACAACTCTTTTGATTCTTTTCTTGTTCCATTATTGCTTCATTGCATCAGACATTCATTCTTTCATCTCTAAATTAATGAGGCCATTCACCCTTTCTTCTTTATTACAATCTCATTCAGTTCCCATTATCCCTATCTCTGCACATATAAAAATACCTTTATATTTTTAATGGCTGCCTTTTTTGGTGGAAAGTCATCAGCCGGAAACACTGGTCCAGATTTTCTGACAGCCAGATAACTGTTTCTGAAGCGTAGATGGGAGTTCTACATTGGGGGCCCTGTGGAATCCCTACCATAGCAAATGTATTGGAAGAAAATTAAAGGTTCTATCATGCAATTCTGTAAGTTTGGAAGTCTCTGAAAGCTTTCATTTAAATTAGAGAATGGGGAGGGTTCATCCGAAGTTAAGTAAATAGTTACTCAGGTCTAAATATCAAGTCTAACCCCCCAGTAATTATTCCACTGAGGACTCCCCAACTTATCAAACACATCCCAACTACCACACCTTCCCCGTATCCTTTACATGCCCCCCAGACCCTCATTACACACAAACCCAACCCCATTCCTGAGCCACTCCATATTCAAACCTCCCGGCCTCCCTGCTCCAGACCCGAAAACACCCCAAACACTTGCTGCCGATTTGAGACCAACCACCAATTACATATCGTCATCATTGGTGGCCCCGCACAGATGAGGATGACTCTCTTCCACTCTCAGGCCAAGTCTGTAGGGAGCTGTACAGACTGATGTCGCTTCCGCCGGCTCTATTACACTTGGGGCACAAGGTGGTTGTGGGAAAGGGTGAGTAGGATGTTGCTGTGGCAGCACACTCCCTTTTGCTGTTTTCGCCTGGCTCCCGCTTTCTCCTGACGGCAAGGCTCGAGGTGACGATGCCTTCCCGGATACTCCTCCTCCAGTTTGGATGATCTTGGGCCAGTATTCCCAGGTGTCTGTAGGAATGCTGCACTTCACCAGTTGAGGGTATCACTGAAGCTCTTCCTCTGTCCCCCTGGGGCTCACTTGCCGCTTTGAAGCTGGGAGTAGAGCACCTGCCTGGGGAGTCTCGTGTCAGTCATACAGCCAACATGCCCAGCCCATTGTAGCTGATCAGGGATGGTCAGTGTCTCGATGCTGGGATGTTGGCCTGGCCAAGGACGTTGGTATTGATGCAACTTCCTTCCCAGCGGGTTTGCAGGATCTTGCACAGGCAGCGTTGGTGGTACTGCTCCAGTACCTTGACGGCCTTCAGGTGTGTGTGGTAGACAGTCCATGTCTCAGAGCCATATAGGAGGGTGGGAACCACCACGGCTCTGTAGAACCTGAGCTTGGTGTGAAATCTGCTGTTGTTGTCCTTGAATACCCTTCTCCTGAGGCGGCTGAAGGCTGCGTTAGCACTGGAGATGGTGTTGGAACTCATCTTCAAAAGCTTTTTTGGCTGACAGGACACTCCCTGTATTGGAAGTGGTCAATGTTCTCTAAAGCCTCCCTGTGGACCTTGATGATGGGGTGCTTGCTCCACAATGCTGGGCCAGGTTGGTGAAGGATCTTCATCTTGCTCAGAGTGAGACCCGTGCTCTCATCTGCCTCCGTGAAGGTGCTGACCAATTATAGAATACAGCAATTGACTGCTCTGAGAAAGGGGGTGTGATTGCCTTCCCCTTGATAGTGCAGAATAATGAGGAACATGTAACCCCACATTCCTGAGAAAACCCTGGTTGGAATCTCTCGTCAGAATTTTGAAGTTTTTTCCATTGTTTTTAAAAAAACGAGGTGGAGCAGCAATCTGCGTAAGATTTTAAACAAAAAATTCCAGCCCAATGACTGTTTCTCTCTTCACAGATGCTGACTGAGTTGCTGACTGTTCCAAGTTTTTTATTTTTATACAAACATGCTCACTATGTGGTGTACAAGGAGGACAAAGCATTCCCTTTTCTTTCACACAGTTGTTATTTTTTAAGCCTCAACTTAAACTATTTCTCTTGTATTTTGCAACATGCTGATAGGTGAATCCCAGGAATCTATACTTTGGAAAGTGCTGGCTTTTGTCTGAAATCAAAAGGTGAACTTTTGTTCATGTGCTTGGTGGAATCAACAGCCAATTAAGTTTGCTAATTGCAGAAGTGCTATCTTTTGCATGCCAGTTTTTAAAAGAAGTTAAACATTACATCAAGTCTTGTTTGCAAATTGAAGAGAGTGGTAGAATGCAATTATATTTGTTCCTTAATCTTTGAGTAGAATATAATTGTTCCATCCACTTTTGATTGTTCACTTCCATAAATGTGGACCTTTTCTTTTTCTGTCACAGCCTTTGCTAACAGTGAAAATTGGCTGGTTGATCTTCTCTTTTTCTGTCAAGTTTCAATTTTGTTTGGCTACTTTCTGATGGCTGTGCCCACTAGGGGAAATCCAAAGCTGTTTCTGGGCCTGCTGAGTTTCTTCAGCACTTTCTGTTTTTATTTCAGATCTCCAGCATCTGCAGTACTTGAGTTTTAACTTAAAAGCTGAACTGATGTTCCCGTTTGGCAATGGCAATTTATTGCAAGTCCTGGAAGGCAATGCATAGCAACTCACACAGAAAAATAGATCTGGCAGGACATGGATTGTGATATTGAAAGGTGTTTTAAGTAGGGAGTAGTGGAGGGTCTGATTCATGGTGGCGTACTGGTGTTCTAGCAGCTCACTGTTACCTTCTCAAGAGCAATTAG
This sequence comes from Rhincodon typus, assembly GCF_021869965.1. NCBI lineage: Eukaryota > Metazoa > Chordata > Chondrichthyes > Orectolobiformes > Rhincodontidae > Rhincodon > Rhincodon typus. The sequence continues at coordinate 45,584,624 of NC_063335.1, forward strand.
GGATAGGTAAAAAAATGCTGACCCAGGCAGCAATGCCAGCATCTATCGTGTCAATAAGAAAAGTCTACTCCCAATGGAGGAAAGACTAGGGTTGTCCACCTGCATTTGGTAAGGTCAAAGGCCTCAGAGCTCCTTATGGAATCATGGCAATGAACTCCTTGGGAAGTGTCCATGTCGCTCTGTGCAAGGGCATAACATTCAGTTTGTTTGTTAAGGACGTGAGGACGTCAAATGTGCCTTCAATAACATGCCGTGATCTCTCTGACTTTTCGCACAGATTCTCGACTGATAGAGCTGAAATGTCGGGCACCATGCCTGCCTTTTTGTGGCCTTACTCCTGACGAGACCTACACTGGAGAAGTAGACGATAATCACAAGGGCTTCTGCAAATCCAGGAGGAGCAGCAACCTCCAGCAGATCTGCATGGTCTCCAGCGAGAGAAACAACAGGACAAAATCAGGAGTGTGATGGAATATTCTCTAAAACACTCAAGAAGCTTGACAACATCCAGAACAAAACAGCTCACTTGATTGGTACCATATACACAAACAATCAGTCCCCCCACCACAATCACACAGTCGAAGTCTTATGATCTTAAAATCCCAAGTGCTTTCTTTTTACACAGTTTTCGAAATAAGTCTCTGCTCGTGGTCTTTATAATCCTCCCACAGAAATCACAATTTAATTACTAAGCCCCTGACCTCTTTAATATTTTATTTCCCCGACTTTTTACCTTCCACTAGATTCTTTCACTAGCTTCCCTTCGGGATTCTGGAGGTGCAGGAGGTGGAGGAGAAAGACTCCTTAAAGGAGGTGACACAGCTTATCAGCTCTGATTGTCTCATCATACATCTTTGAGGCCCCTGAGACAGCTGGTTGGTTACCTGCACAATGTTGATGACTGGGCTTGATCTATGTCACTCTGTACATCCATTTCAAACCAAGCTGCCTGTCTCAAGATAACAGTCACCCCTGAATTTGCTACCAGTAGGTGCTGGAGTCACCATAATGGGATGCATGACTTACATGCATCATAAATAACATGTAAAAGTCCAGGGAAGTCATGAAGTTGAGTTCTGTTGTCCATTGTTTGTTGATCTAATTGTGATGCTTGTCATTTAGCCTTGTGAAAGCTACCCAGGCCTCCATTGTACTTATTGACAACCATGACAGATCTAGTTAGATTGAAAAACAATGGGTTGGGTGACCTGCTGATGACATGATTTATGTTCAGTACATGACACTTGGCCTGCCTCACTTGGCTGACAGACGGACTTTTAAAGCTATGGCACCAGTCTCTGAATGCCTGAGAATTGTTTGGAAAGTGATTTACCTTTTACGCTCTGTGTAGTTAATCTAAAAAATGGTGGCCAAGTAGAAGTTATTGAAAGGCAGAAAGATCAACACTTTAAAGTCCATGGGATAGGTTTTACTTGTTGGCAATACCAGCACAGGGCCTGACTGTTGTGAATGGAAGTACTCACTCAAAGAAATGCCGGAGTACTCTTTATTTCTTTCAGCACAAGTTATGATTTGTTTTTTCTTTTTAAAAAAAGAAGTTTTATTTGACCATTGACAGAGAATTTTTGTGCACTGAATTGGGTCAGTTCAGAGACAATGGGCCAAATCATCTGGCACTGATGGCCTGCCTACCCCTGTTCCTGACCAAGATGCTGACTTTCAAGATGGTAAGGGGAAGGTAATAATGTGGAGCCCTCTCCCATGGTTAATTGCTTACTGAGAGTATACTTTCTAATATTTTTGGGGCAGGGGCTTTCGTGTGGTCAGTCACTGGAAGGCAGCATAAATCTGAATAGTTCCAGATTTTTGGCAGCTCTGAAAATGTTTCCTATGAATTAAAATCTGGCAGTTCGAATTTCAATAACATTAATCCTTCCCTTCCATGTCCCGGATCGCAGTTCTACATCTGACTCAGATTCTTTCTTTCTTTCACAGATATTGCGGTGTCCATAACAATGGCAGCCAAATTCCGCATCGTCAACATTTTTCCTGCCCCTCTGCCACTATTTGTCTGACCCTTTTAATAGGCCCTCCTGCCCCAGTTTGTGTTGGAGTCAATAGATGTGAGATTGGAAAAGCACAGCAGGTCAGACAGCATTCGAGGAGCAGGAAGGTCAATGTTTCAGGCTGAAACCCTTTGTCAGGACTGGGGAGGGGGAGGGGAGCCCAGAAGTAAATAGAGGGAGGGGATTGGGGCTGGGGAAAGGGTAGGTGGGATGGTGATAGGTGGATGCAAGTAGGAGGTTATTTTGATTGGTCAGTGGGAAGGGTGGAGTAGAGAGGTAAGTAGGAAGATGGACAGGTTAGATCAGGAAAGCAAGGAGGAGGGGCAGGGATGGACATGGGATAAGGCTGGGGGTGGAGGATTTTGAAGCTGGTGAAGTCAATAATGAGGCCTTTGGGCTGTAAGCTCCCATGGCGAAATATGTATTGTTTCTCCAGCTTACGTTTGGCCTCACTCTGACAGAGGAGTGGTATGGGGGATACAGGTATGGGGGATACAGATGGAAAGGGATGTACGTCCATGGTGGAGATGTGGTGTTGGGGGCCGGGCAATTGAAAGTTTTGGAAAAGGTGGAGGAAGTGGGTTGTGTCACGAATGTAGATAGGGATTTCCTGGACCAAAGAGAAAAGAACGGAGTCAAGGTAAGAGGAGGTGAGCTCGGTGCGGCAGGACCTGTGAGGTGGGGCTGTCTGACCTGCTGTGCTTTTCCAGCTTCACATCTATTGACTCTGGCTTCCAGCATCTGCAGTTCTTGCTGTCTTCAGTTTGTGTTGGGGCTGGGTCTTACCCCAGTAACGAACCCACTGCCGGTTTCCTCATTCCTTTACAAAAACCTGGACCCTATTGTCTGTGAAATTTGTTCTGGGATCATCAGTATACAACAACCAGCTTCATTCATAAGGTGGACAGTGATCACATGATCTGGGTAACCTTGCATCCTCACTTGAGATGTGTAAAACAATGCCTTTAGGAGTGTTACAAAATGCAACAGAATTTTTTTTGGATTGTTCTGGAATGAAGAAGTGTCAGTGATCACCAGGTCACCAGCAGTCACCAAGTCTATTTAATAGGATATAGTAGACTGGATGACACAGACACATGGAAGTCTTTGCAAGGGATAAATTGAGTGCCACTAACACTTTCACTGCTGCGGTGTTCCCTTGAGCACTGATTTATGTGAGGAATCATAGCATCCCTACACTGTGGTAGCAGGCCATTCGGCCCAAAGAATAGTTAGGTTTGTCAACTGAAATTGAGACAAATAGAAATTATTAACCTTTGAAGACATATTCACAATATGCATGAACCATCCAATATGAATTGACCTCTCCTTAGAAACAAAATTAATGTCATTTAATGTAACTAGACATACATATTTATTACCACTTTTAAGATGTAATTTTAGCCGTCCATATTATGTTGTGTCTAATGTAATCATGAAACTAACCTGGTAGTCTCCGCCGCTATGATGATTACTTAGTTCATTCATGTAACATTTAAATGTCCCTATACAATAACTTCAACAAAAAATGCTCTGTATAAACTGAAATAGAGCAGGTATGATAGCATAGAGATTGTATGGCTGGCGTAGTAATTCAGACACCTGAGCTAATGATTCACAGATATGTGTTCAAAACCCACAACAGCAGCTGGAAAAGTTAAATTCTACCAACTAAATTAATCTGAATTAAAAAGCAGGCATATGGTCAGTAATGGTGATCATGATACCACCAGATGGCTGTAAAAATCCATTGACTTCACTAAACACCTTCAGAAAAGGAAGTCTGCAATTTGTAGTTATTCTGGAATGTATGTGTCTCCTGATACACAGATTGACTCCTCACTGTACTCTGAGATTCAGTTGTTTTCAAGAAGGTGGGATGATCTTCGGAGGATTGGTGTGGACTTGTAGGGCCAAATGGTCTGTTTCCACACTGTATGGATTCTATGTTTGAAGGTAATTAATGATGGATAATAAAGGCCCTTCCAAGGCTCGCATATCCTTCTTTGGAAATGCGCTCAAAACTACTCACAATCTTCCAAATGCAGTCATGCTCTTGTATTCTAACTCTCTTGAAGTGAATGCTAACATTGCCTTTGCCTTCCTTACTGGCAACTGAATCTGCATATTGTTGCAAAGTTGTGTAGAATAATCGTGAATTGGAAGGCAGGAAGCTGGAATTTGTTTGTAAAAAAAAATGATAAGACAGAAGAGTGTGTGGTTCCTTTCAGAGGTAAAGTGCTTTTCTAAGCTTAGAGATTTGTACAGAAAATGTGTCTAAGCAGGTGAAGGGAGTACAAACAGTTCTGAAATTGAAACATGTATCAGTTGGTTGTGTGTCTGGAAACATTAGGCCTGTTTTGATGTTTTGGCAACTAGCTGGAATCAGCCAATTAATTTAAACCAAGCACTTAGCAATTGAAAGCCGATTGAATTTAAATCTGATGTTTTGACAACTCAGACAAATGCTATTGTGAGAAAATTGATATGTCATCCAAGGTATATAAGGAGAGGGTTTTTGAAAATCAGCATGAGAGTGAACCACCATCTGAGAAATAAGCATTTAGCTCTCACAAGAAATCATTAAACTGTCTTAGAAAGCACCATCTATCCATAAAAGGTACCACAGCCCTTCTAGCTGAGAGTCCTCATAGAAGACTTCACAGAGAAAACATCCCTGACAGCCGGATCAGCAGAAGAAATGAGTTTATGCCTTGAGAACAGCAGAAAAAAGGCATGTAGACTCTGAGAGACAAAGTTTTAATTTATTTTCTTATTACTTACATTTATGTAAGTGGGAGTTGTGTTTATTAGAAGACCATACCAGTAGAATTTATTTCGGTTAGGGAATAGTTAGTAGTTAAGGGGAATTTTTCGGTTTGTCAGTAATTCTGTTAACTTGTTCACTGTTAGGGTTAAATAAATAAATTGTTACTTGTTTCTTATAAAGTGAATTTCAGAATTTCTTTCATTTAACCACTTTTTTAAACAGATTTAAAGGAAAGGTGACCTTCTCTGAGCATTTCAGGTTTACTTATTGGAAGGGAACCTCTACTCCTGCCATAACAGATTGGGGGCTTATGTTTCAGTTTAGTTATCAGAGAGGTTTGACCTCCACCTATGTAACAATATTTACCTTAAGAGAATCCTGAAATAGGACTCCCACGTCCCTTTCTGCTTAATATTTCCAAAGTTTTTCCCTGTTTAGAAAATAGAGACAACTCTATTCTTTCTACCAAAGTGGATAACCTCACATTTTCGTACATTGTATTCCATCTGCTACTTCTTTGCCCTCTGCAACCTCCCTATTTCCTCAACACCACCTACCCATCCACCGATCTTTGTGTCATCTGCAATCTTAGCAATATTACCCTCAGTTCCTTCATTCAATTTGTCAATATATAACATAAATATTTGAGGTCTCAACACTGATCCCTGCAGAATCCACTAGTCATCAGCTGCCACCCTGACAGAGACTCCGTTATCCCATCTCTGCCTTCTGCCAGTCATTTAATCCTCTATCCATGCCAGTACCTTGCCCATAACACCACAAACTCTTCCCTCATTTAGCAACTTCCTTCACAGAACCTTGTCAAAGGCCTTCTGGAAATCCAAGTAGATCATATCAACTGGCTCTCCTTTGTCAAAATTGCTCATTACCTGCTGAAAGAATTCTAACAGATTTGTCAGGCATGATCTCCCCTTGATGAAGCTATGCTGACTCCACAATATTTTACCATGGACTTCTAAGTATTCTGCAATCTCATCCTTAATACTGGACTCTAAAATCTTACCAACACCCGAGGTCTTGATAACTGGCCTATAATTTCTCGTCATCTGCCTCTCTCCCGTTTTGAACAGGGCTTTTACATTAGCCATTTTCCAACCCTCTGGGACTGTCCCTGACTCCAGTAATACCTGTAAGGTCACCACCAACACCTTTACAATCTCCTCAGCTATCTCGTTCAGAACTCTGAGGTGTAGTCCATCCACTCCAGGCAATTTATTCAGCTTCAGACATTGAAGTTCTGAAATACTAGTGGTGTCTACTACCATGAAGATTGATGCAAAGTACCTACTCAGTTCCTCCCCCATTTCTTTGTTCCCCATTATTACTTCTGCAGCTTTATTTTACAGTGGTGAAATGTCCACTTTGCTGCTCTCTTACCTTTTACATAATCTGAAAAAACTTGCAATCATCTTTTACAAACCTATCTAGCTTACCTTCATATTTCATCTTCTCACTGCTTATTGCTTCTTTCGTTGTCTTCTGCTGCAGGACACAACTTCTCAATCCTCTGGTTTCCTACTAATCCTCACCACATTGTATACTTTTTCTTTTATGCTGTCCCTAACTTCCTTGTCAGCCATGGTTGCCTGGTCCTCCCCTTAGTATGTTTCTTCTTCCTCGGGAATGAATTTCTGCTTTAACTCCTGAAATTCCCCGAGAAAATCCTGCCATTGCTGCTCCACCGTCTTCCCCTTCTAATCAACTCTGGCCAGCTGGTCCCCCATGTCTTTGTAGTTACCTTTACTCAATTGTAATGCTGTTACATCTGAATCCAGCTTCTCCCTCTCAAACTGCAGGGTGAATTCTATCATTTTATGGTCACTGTCCCTTTGGGATTCCTTCAGTTTCAGCTTCCTAATCAAGTCTGCCTCATTGCTCATCAGTAAATCCAGAATGGTCTGTTACCAAGTGGCTGTACCACAAGCTACTCCAAACAACCATATTGTAGATATTCCATAAATTCCTTTTCTTGGCATTTACTACCAACCTGACTTTCCTGGTCCATCTGTATATTGAAGTCACCCATGAGTATTGTAATAGTGCCTTTGAAAGAGCTCTACAGAGGCTGGTATCCCATCACTAAGTCACCCTTTGTTTACATGTGGAAAGTCCTTGACACTGAGCCAGCTCCTTCAGGGCCAACTTTCAGAGTGAACAGGATGTCTGACATTCAAATCTAACCTGGTGCAGAGTCTTCTCTCCATTAGCAAACCTGTTGGAGCTATCCCTGTAGTTGCTTGAGAGGTGGGCGTTTAATCAAATAGGAACTGAGACAGTTTGGTATTGAGTGAAGCTGTAGGCTGTTTCTTTAAGCCTGCCTTCAAAGTTTGGACTGCGCTTTCTGCCAGACCATTGGATGATGCATAGTATGTAGCTGTACTTACATGTTGAATGCCACTCAACTTTAGGAAATACTCAAATTCCCTGCTGGTAAATCATGGCCCGTTATCTGTGACCAACACTTCTGGGGATCTGTGTATTGCAAGAAGACACGTATGAATTGTCTAACATCGTCCCCGTGTTTGATGAATGAACTTGGTGCACATCCAGCCACTTTGAGTGGGCGTCCACAATGACTAAGAACATCGAGCCCATGAAAGAACCTGCGTAATTGATGTGTAATCTAGTCCAGGGTTTATCCAGCCATTGCCATGAGCATGGGGGAGCTACTGGCCTGGTGCTGTTCAGCCAGCATCTGACGACAACCTTTGCTTGGGTCAATCACTCCTGCTCCTCATAATACTATGCCGCCCTCTACTGTAATCTGGTTTCTCCTGGCCCACAAAGATTTCAACTCTGGTTGTGATGGCCCTTTAGTTTCCTCCATCACCACCAGCTGTTCCAGTTTTGCCAGGATTGAATCTTTCTACATCCAAAGTCTGATATTATCAGCTGTGTGGAAGTGTGTCCAGAAAATGTAAAACCATTACAGACTGTTTCAGTAGCAATATCACCGGTGGTGTATCTGGTGTAATATTCTTTAACTAAATCCATAGAATCCCTACAGTGGGGATACAGGCCCTTCAGCCCAACCAGCTTACACCGACCCTCAGAGGATCTCACCCAGACCCATTCCCCTATAACCCACCTAATCTACACATCCCTAAACACTACGGGCAATTTAGCATGGCCAATTCACCTAGGCTGCACATCTTTGGGTTGTGGGAGGAAACCCACACTGACACGGGGAGAATGTGCAAACTCCACACAGACAGAGGGGGAATCGAACCTGGACCCCTAGCACCGTGAGTCGGCAGTGCTAACCACTGAGCCACTCTTGAAAGGTTTTAGTATCTAGTGTATCAGGGAAAGTGAGGCTTCTAATAACTGAAAAAGCTGCGAGCCCACAAGCTATATTTCTTCTGCCCCAGTGTCATTTTCCTGGAAAAATTAATGCATTCTTTCTACATTCTGGGCCCAGACTTCGACAACAGTATTGAATGAGCCAAGCTTCCCAGATAAGAGCATGATGCCAGAAATGCTTACCCCAACTCAAAGATGGCTATTGCGGCGAATTTCTTCAGGAGCATACTTTTCTCCTGTCATTGCTGAAGTAACTCCACAGAGGCTGATATCCCATCACCAAGTCATCCTTTATTTACACGTGGAAAGTCCTTGACACCGATCCAGCTCCTTCACAGCCAGCTCTCAGAGCAAGAGAATGTGTGATACTCTTGTCTTTATCTGTTCGCTGGGCTCCCTGATTAGACCAGGTTAACAGACCTAATCAGGGAACTCATACTCTATGATGTCTACCTGGCTGACCTTGTTACAATCACTACACCATCCTTACATGCCTTTTTTATCCTCTGATTTATTTTCAGACCCACATACTTCCCACTGCTAAGAGGCCTGTATATAACTCCCTTCAGGGCCTTTTCTCCATTGCAGTTCCTCAAATCTACCCATACAGATTCTATGCCTTCTGACCCTATATCACTTGTTGCTAATTTCATTTCACACTAACAAGGCAACCCATACTGTCCGACCATCTGCCTGTCCTTTTGATGAGATGTGCATCCTTGGATATTTAGCTCCCAGCCCTGATCTCCCTGCAGCCACATTTCTGTAATTGCTGCCAGTTTTAATCTGCACTGCAATCTCGTTTTTCTTGTTCCGTATATTGTGTGCCTCGAAGTACAACACCCTCAGTCCTGCACTGACCTACTTAAACTACTCAAACTCTGAAACACTGAAGGCCAAGCAATGATGGATGGGTGACAAGGAGATTACTCACGATTGTTCCCAGCCTCCTGTATTTCACAAGAGACTTCACTGCACAACACTTGGATATTATATAGTGACTGAAAACTTAAGAGCTACCTAACTGCAGTGCCATGTAATGTTAGTGCACTGTCTCACTGTCTAATTTGCTTTCTAATGGTGGGTATGACATGGAAAGCATAGTTACATGAAAGTGAAATCACCTGAAAATACCAACTATACAATCATACGGATAAGAAACATTTAATCAGGAACAGAAAATGTAAAGGATTGCAGGAACAACTGTGTCCATGCATACTGTGAACTGCCCAGGGTTTGCTTCCATATATGCAACAGAAAGTAACACAATGAATGGAATTCCAAACACATCTTTATCATTGTGGAAGCAGGTTTCCACAAGGTTTTGTCTGACTTCTTGTGTTCAACAGCTCACACTGCTCTATCACACTGTCTTGGATCACCTCCCGATCAACATCTTGATCCTTATCTTCATCCTGGGAAGAATGCTTTCAATGTCTCATTTCCTCTTCACTCCAGGACATTTCCCCCTTTGTCGGCTCCAGTTGTGAAGGGCACGGCATCTCTCAATGATATGGGGTATCCTTTCTGAGCTTTAGTGCAAGGCTTTAAATGGGGAGGTGATGGCCTCATGGTATTATTGCTTGCCTGTTAATCTAGAGACCCACATAATGTTCTGGGGACCTGGCTTTGAATCCTGCCATGGTAAATGGTGGAATCTGAATTCAATTTAAAACAATCTGGAATTAAGTGTCTAATAATGACCATGAAACCACTGTTGGTATTGTTGGAAAAACCCTTCAGGTTCACTAATGTCCTTTAGGGAAGGAAACTGCCATCCTTACCTGGTCTGGCCTACATGTGACTCCAGACTCACAGCAATGTGGTTGACTCTTAACTGCCCACTGGGCAATTAGGAATAGGCAATAAATGTTGGCCTAACCAGTGACATCCTCACCCGGTGAACGAATTCAAAAAAACACCTTGCCAGAGCAGTCCAGGCACCTCTTCTTTAGGAAATGTCTTGTCTGTCCACAAGGCCCTGGTAGAAGCATAAGCAGTCTTGTATCTTCATTCTGTGTCACTCTGAGGGTTACTTAAAAGTGCCGTGAACCATGAGCCATATTCATGTATGGCCTGGGGACCTTAGAAGAAGGCAGCAACACATGAACTCTCTAGTATATGTGCAGCATTGCAGCTCCCATAATATCTGATTCAGATCTCCAAGGTCTAGCATTAATGGTCAGAAGTAAGCTGAACATTGATGGAGTGGAAGCTTTTTGTGTTGACAAGTTGTACAGGTTAGTCATAGGGCACTCCCAATGCAATTGCAGAGGTGATGGCCTGGTGGTATTATCACTAGACAGTTAATCCAGTAAACCAATGTTCTGGGGATCTGGGTTTGAATCCAGCCATGGCAGATGGTGGAATTTCAATTCAATAAATATCTGGAATTAAAGAGCCTAATGATGACCATGAATCCATTGTCGATTGTTGGAAAAAAACCCCATCTGGTTCACTAATTTCCTTTGGGGAAGGAAACTGCCATCCTTACCTGGTCTGGCCTACACGTGACTCCAGACCCGCAGCAATAAGGTTGACTCTTAGGGATGGGCAATAAATCTAGCCATTAATGGCCTCATCCCATGAATGTATAAACAAAACAATTGGAGTGCAGTTGATAGTGCTTGGTACCTGGGTGAAGCTGTCGATGATGGAGGATCGCATTGCCCGGGCTGTTTGATTCTCCTAATCATGCGATATGGTTACAAATGTCTGTAGTCTGGAGAAACTTCTATCAGTAACATCTCAGATGCACTTGTGTGTGGGGAATTGGGAGATACCTCCTTGAAGTAAGTCATTGGCATACAGCTTCAGTGAAAAAGTAGCCTTGACAACCATTGGAATTGAACAGCTACCCAACCTTTACAAGCTCAAACCTTTTTTCAGCAGATGACACATTTAGGTGGCCTAAGACTTCCCAGGCCTACACCTGCATTGTTCTTCTGAGAGCTTCAGAAAATGACAACGAGACCTTCAGATTCAGGGTCCCAATATTTTCTCCAGCTCCTTGGCGAATCTTTATAATTACTTTCTCCTTTGACATTGTCTTCACGTATACAGCTAGGCCCCCAGCCACATGAATGTTCATGTAAGATGCTTGAGCAAATAATCTGTGGGGAACTTCAGAAAGAGAATATCATTTCACTAATGGCACTCCTGAGCCCTCACATCAATCACACCAAAGTATTAGATTATGCCCTGACACAGTGTTCTTTGGAGGCTTCACGAAGAAGTAAATGTCATGCTCTGAGATATATAACGTTATATAACCTTATCCAGATGCAGGTTACAGAATTAGAAGTGTTCATGCTACACTGGGGAAGGGAAACTCTTGCATTAATCCATCATGAGAGCCCCTACTTGCAAAAATAGCCTCTCTTCAACATCACAGACCATGTTTTTGAACAGTTTCTGTAAATGTGCGAATATAGCAGTGTTAGCTTTCAGTGTTGGCTAACTATTGTGATTAAGAAATGTCAAACCCGGGTGACACTTTTGAGTAAGTTTTGTTTAGCTGTCTTACATGGACGTAATTATTGTGAACAATGTAATGATCATGATTGCTTGAGCCTAAAGATCGTAATGTGCATTCTTGCAAAGAATTCCAATGAAGTACAATTTTATTGCAGAAGGGAGACATTACTGAATCAGTGGATGTAAGATTAATGCTATTGCTCTGAACAAGGCCTCAAATACAAATAATACTACTCTGGGTCTGAAGAGAAAAACAGTTTGCCTTTTATGCAGTGGCAGCCATTTTGTACCATGATTACACAGTTGGCTTTAGTTTGAAGATAGCAAGGTTGAGTCTTTTTATCCTTGGAAGTGAAACATATGATGATGCCCATGTCCCCCTGCCCTCATCACGTTTTGTGTTGCTATCCTTGTGGCCCTGATGAACTTTCAGCCTCCCTCTGTTTCAATTCTGTTGCTTCATATAGCCGTTAATGTCCCCAAAATACTCCCAGACCCCATGGCTTTGCAAATTGATTTTGTCTTGCTGGCCACATACGTTCCTCATGCAGAGACACAGAATGATAGTGACATGTGAAAACTCCCCCAGCTGGAACTCCGTACCTCCCCCTATGTTCTATGAGACCTCACTTTTCGACTTCAAATTGTCCCATCAATAATAATCATTCATTCAGTGACCCAGTTCAATGAGCCCCATGTCTAGACTTGAGTTACTCACTTTCCCCAGGACTCCATGGACTGCCTACTGTAATCCCCTGATCGTTAATGCTCAAACCCAGGACTGATCGTGACTCTCCTCCCAGACTAACTTGGCTGGACAAGCTTGAATAAGATCCTGGATCAATGGCTCCACAGCACCCAGACTGACATACCTCCAATTCTCACAATGATATCGCTTAGCTTGCTGGACTGATTATGATCCAATTTCCAGAGTGCAAAAATGCAGATCCCCACACTCTGGTAGGACTAAGTGTCTGACTGAGCATGGCCAACCCCTGGACTGGAAACAGACAAGCTCCTTGAGTGACTGTGGTGGCACCCTTTAATTAGCCATTGTCTCTGATCCCAGAAAGATTGGTCCCATTTGACTTTCACGGATGGTCATTTGATTGAAACGCATGCTGTGCGTTTCCTGTCTAAGCTATTGGCAAATGCTGTAGATGTAAGATTGACATAGCACAATGTTTTACAGCATCGTGTTTGTCTCCTAGGCTGTTCAGTGCACTATGGTAAGCTGCTTGCCCAGCCCTATGCACTAAAAAGACCGTGGCTGATAGCCTGGTACTTAGCACTGAAGGGCTTATGTGCTAAAAGGCAATGTCAAACAATAGAGACTGGCAGCCTCCAAGTAAGTGGTGTTAAGAAATGGAAGCGAGAGCTTTAAGATGGATCCTGCATAGATGCATAGATGCACTTGTGCCTTTGCATACAAAGCAACAATGCAGTAGCTGCAATTCCTAATTGTTTCTGAACTTTAAGGACTGAAATGGTGCATGAGTTGGTCTAAATGAAAGCATGATGCTAAAGTGAGGCTGGTGGTTTTCTGCAGCCAACCTTCATGGATAAAGAGTGGAGAGGCTGTTGTCCACGGATCATACAGGAACATTGTGGTGAAGACCAAGTTGAATGAAGAGCAGGAGAAGCATGGGGTGAGCTGCTGGTGCCAGGTAACTGCTCTGACTTTCTCAGCGAAAGAGGACATTGGTGAGGCATCTTCTGGAATACTGTGCTCAGTTCTGGTCGCCCAGTTATGGGAAGGATATTATCAAGCTGGACAGCGTTTAAAAGAGATTTACCAGGATATTGCCGGGTGTGGAAGGTTTGAGTTCTATAGAAAGGCTGGATAGGCTGGGACTTTTTCACAGGAGCATAGGAGTTTGAGAGGTGACCTGATAGAAGTTTATAAAATAATGAGAGTTATAGATAGAGTTGATGGTAATTGTCTTTCCCCTAAGATGGGGAATTTCAAGACTGTGGGGCACATTTTAAGGTGAGAGAGAGTTAAAAAAGACATAAGAGGCAATTTTTTTACACAGAGGGTGACTTGTGTGTGGAATAAACTTCCTGATGAAGTGGTGGATGCAGGTACAATTACAAAGTTTAAAAGACATTTGGAAGTGCCATATAATTGAGGAGAATTGACTATTAATGAGATGCAAATCCATGAAAAAGTAGTCACCAGTCATTGATGAAATTCACAACTTGCTGTTTAAGGGAAAAATCAGACTTTGTTTGTGATGTTGAGATTCTCATTCTTTCATTTTTGCTGTATTTTTTCTAATTTTTTTGCTATTCGCCATGTGGCTGAAGGCAATGGAAAATTCTGCCCTCTGAGTCAGAGTTGGAGACAGTTGCCAAGGGTTCTGCCTGTAAGGTCAAAAGTTTAAATTTCCCAGGCAATTCTCATGTAGTCATTGCATTGGCACTTCTAAGAGGTCTTCATGTGTACCTTGTGGGGTATGTTCAATCTCCAACTAACAGCGACAGGAATAACTGGACCTGAGTGTTTAAAAAGAGTTCCAGGCCATTGAGCACCGAATGGCACCTGCAGAGTTAGGGGTTCACCATACAACACCTTTATCAAAGACTCCTCGCATTTCCAAAGGCATATTCAAGAAATATTCTATTTTAAAATCTACCTAGTTCCCACATCATATCTGTTCACAATACTATGGATTTACAATGGATTCATTATTATTATTATTATTGTTATTATTATTATTATTATTGTGTGCAGCATGCTCATTGCCGGTTCAGACTGGAGGATGTCAGCAAATCAATTGAATTTTACCCCCGATCAACTTGAGGCAATCTAAAGTTCTGATGCCCACATTTGGCACGCTTGCCTTCGTTGCTCAGTCCTTTGAGTATAGGAGTTGGGACGTTATGTTGAGGCTGTACAGGACATTGGTGAGGCATCTTCTGGAATACTGTGTCTAGTACTGGTCGCCCAGTTATAGGAAGGATATTATCAAGCTGGAGAGCGTTCAGAAGAGATTTACCAGGATGTTGCCAGGTAATGGCCTGGAGTGTGGACTCTTTCTGCAGCGGCAGGTTGTTGACTCTGGTGGTGTCAGTGACTGAAACCGGGGCTCCTGGCTGCGGTAGGCCCTAAACCGGGACCTTGCAGAAGACCTGGAGCTACGTTGGGCCCCTGGCCCATGAAGATGAACTCTATTTAAGTACTTTCTTTTTATTCTTTAGTATCTCAAAATAGCGCCTGAGTGTAGCAACAGAACACTTCTCACTTTATCTCCCTAGATATATGTGAGAATAAATCATGCATTCATTCATTCAGATATTTGTGCTCTTTTAATTCTGGTCTCTTGACCTTCCCCCAGAATTAATCGGCCTTCCATTGGTAACTGAAGACACAGTTGCCAAGGTCTTAAGGTCTAGACGTCTCTTATTAAACCTCTCTGTCGCTCAAACGCTCTCACCTCTTTTCAGATATTCCCAAACATCTATCTCTTAAAGCAGGGTTTTGGGCAATTACTTTAATACTGCCTTAAGTAGATTGGTGTCAAATATTGTAACACTTCTGAAAAACACTTAGAACGTTTTATGGCCTGAAAGGGAGCAAGACAATGCTTTCAGAATAGAAAGCCATTCTATAGGCTTGGCACCCAAAATAATGCCCAACCTCCTTTTGATCAAATGATAGAGCAAGCCCAAAAGGCTGAGTGGCATACTTCTGCTCCTAATTCACATACAAGTATGTTGTTTGTATCTTCTGTCCTGTATGACCTCAATGGCCTTAGTCAAATACAAAACTCAGAAATTGTTGGCAAACATTGACAAAATTTCTCATTAGGCAGTGACATTTTAAATTACCACCCCAGTTATTGTTATTAGATAGTTATCTTAATCTGCTGGTGAATTGAACTTTTGGTAACTTGGCTTAGATAAACTATGTATGATGTTTTGAAGCCATTAAAACATTTTCACTTCCTCTTGTAATGATACCATACATTTTTGTTTCAGCAGTTTATATTAGATGCCATGTGTATGAGAAAAGACTTTAATGGTATGATTTTAATGATATTTTAATGGCAGGCTTTCATTTTAGAATTAGACATTCTATAAAAATTGCATCCTTTGTAATGAGGCAGCTCAAGATTGAAACCCGGTCTAGTTAACCCTGTCTTCAATTGCAGCGTTCCACACAAGGAGCTACCTTACTCTCACCTAATGTACACAGGATGGTTTGAAGATAGACCTGGAAAGTGAAATGTGTTGTGTTCATATCAAGGATAAGTTCATAAAAATGGCTGCTAGGCCAGAGATGGAGAACACAATTGAGGGCATCTTGGGACAACGAGAACCTTAGGAATAAGGAATCTTTTGAATGAATGGAAGGAAAATTAGTAAAACTTTGTCAGAACAGAACAGGACACTCTCAAATGAAGACAAGACAATCCGGGCATGATCAATTTGGAAACTCAGGATGACGATCAACATCTTCCTTGTTTGTAATTATTTCAGGGGATGTGGGCATAGCTGGCTAGGCAAACAGCTTAATTGTTTGATAAGTTTAACCTGTGAATTTTAGCAATATTGCCTCCTGTATTCTAGTTGATTTGACAGTATAGTCTAAAACAAAGCTTCTTCTAGTCTCTGAGTACCAAACACAGTTTCTAATATAAGTTACTTACAATGGCACTCTTTCTGATTTGACTTTAAAACATGGAGAACAACATTTGGTATTTAAAATCTTTGTAATGAGTGCCTTCAGCAATACTGCTGTAATAAAGAAGACTGCATTGGGGAATTAAATATATTCAAGCTGGTTAGAAGTGAAAGACTACAAAGTGAGTTCTTTAATTGGCTTGATATCAATTCCAGTACAGTGCAGGCAGAATTCATTATTATATGTTTTCTAGTTTCAGGAACTGTTTCAACTACTGATTTGATTTTCTGCTCTGTTGAAACTCTCAATCATGTAGATAGGACTGCATGCTCCTGCACATGGCTGCCCAATGACTGGTGTTCATCTATTGCTTTCTTGTTGGCCCAGCCAGCATTGCAAGGATTATAAAAACTTGTTGCGCCTACCACATCTGTGCTTCATGGGATCAAAAGCTGGTGTGGGCTCCCTGTTGAGTGAGGGCAATGTAAATGGAAGGAATCTGCATCCAGTGTCAGTTTTGCAGTGGAGTTGCATGCTGAGTTGAATATTGGAACAGAGTATAAATTAGCTATTTGCTGCTACCAGGGAATTATCTTGCCTTGCAGAAACTGCATTTGAGATGGTGGTGAGGGCCCACCTTAAACTGTCATGCCGATAACATAAGAATGACGGAGAAACAGCGGTCATAGTAAGGGAATTAAAACACACCAGGACAGATGAAGTGGATAAAACAGAATAAGCAACGAATTAACAACACAAGTTCACAAAGGAAAGTCAAATAAAATGCAGCATAACATTTAAGAAAAAGAGCAGCATTGGTAGGAATGTCCAGGACAAAGGGAAGTAATGAGCATGTTTTAAAAAAAAATTAAAATTTTAATATAAAATATCTTTACGTGGAATGCCACAATAGTTTGAAAAATGCACGTTTTTCTACATGTGCTGATCTCAATGCCTAATTTCATTATTTTGTCTGATGCCAGATGCACACTGCACAATATAGATGGTCACATGCAGTGTGAAACAAGTTTCTGCAGCAAATGTTAATTGCATTAAACCAGTAACAGGGAGATAATAAATGCAAATTAGGTCACCTCACTGAATCAGTTTACAGTAAAATGCTAAACAATCAGCAAGTCTGGAAGTTGCCCAAGGAGTTGTAAATAGATTTAAGTTGATTATAGGTTGATCGGTCAGAATGGGTCATCAACAAATGATCCTGCATTTATCAACTGAAAGAACTGCGGATGTTGTAAATCAGGAACAAAAACAGAAGTTGCAGGAAAAGCTCAGCAGGTCTGGCAGCATCTGTGAAGAAAGCTCAAGAGTTAACGTTTCGGGTCCAGTGACCCTTCCTCAGAACTCAGAGGAAGGGTCACCGGACCCGAAACGTTAACGCTGACGTTTTCTTCACAGATGCTGCCAGACCTGCTGACCTTTTCCAGCAACTTCTGTTTTGTTCCTGCATTTATCAACTTCTTGCCTACAGTCAACAAAAATAATTTCTACTGCAAAACAAGATTAAATTAGCCAACCCTATTTAGACATTTTATTGCTACAATAATATCAAACATTAATTTGCACAAGATATTTTAAAATGTGATATAATAGACTATTATTTTTCAATTACATTCTATTTTCACATTGTGCAAAGCAAGCCCAACACGTAAGGAAAGTATAGTATGAAATAAAAAACACAAACCAATAAATAAGTTCATGTGATAACTCATATATAATGACCCACTTCATGAATTCTATCCACATAATACGGTGGCACAGTGGTTAGCACTGCTGCCTTACAGTGCCAGGGGCCTGGGTTCAATTCCAGCCTTGGGTGACTGTGTGGAGTTTGTGTATTCTCCCTGAGTCTGCGTGGGTTTCCTCCTACAGTCCAAAGATGTGCAGGTTAGGTGGATTGGCTGTGCTAAATTGCCCATAGTGTTCAGGGCTGTGTAGATTAGGTGGGTTATAGGGGAATGGATCTGGGTGGGATGCTCTGAGGTTCAGTCTGGACTTGTTGGGCCAAAGGGCCTGTTTCCACACTGTAGGGATTCTATGAATGCCACAAAGAAAATATTTCATTGCATGTAATCTATGAAATGAAAATAATTTGATCAGTCACTTTCTGATCATGTTTCACTAGCAAAGCCCAACTTACTCCTTGCCTTTTCCCTCACATCATTTAGCTACACTTGCCCTTATGCCAGGATTTCATCTGCTGGTGACCTTTGGCTCTGATCCTATTAGAATTGAACCACTTGCAGTGAAACATAGGACTGGAAAAAGTGGGAATGGCATATGCTCTGTTCATTTTCTTCTGAAAATTGTGGTCTGGATCCTGCAGCAGGTACAGAACCGCAGATTACTATTTTAATTTTTTATTGCAGCATTTGGTCTATTTTGAACAGGTGTGCTGAACACTCTATTTAAAAGTTTGTTTGAAAGTCCATTAAAGTGGACGGGTAAATGAGCAATATAACATCTAGATTATAAGGAAAGTCCCTCATCAAGTTCCACACCTATATCTTGGTAATGACATTGTGGATGATACATCTAAATTTTGAGTAAACTTTCTTATTTTTGACATTTTTCTTGGTTGGTGCTTTTTTCACACTTTTTTTTCTACTGTCTGTCTCTTTCTTACTTATTTTTGTGCTCCATGACGTATGAACTGTTGAGAAAGTTTTGTCAACTCTTGCTTATAGGATGCACTGTCTCGCTTATGCTTATCTATGTTTTTGTTCTGCTATTCATCTCTATATATCTGTCCCTGACTCTCCTTGATTTGTTTCTTTGTGTGCTGTGTTTACGTTCTCCTGTTGCATCTCTTCTCTTGAGGCCTGTCAGCAATCTGCTAAACAGCTGATCGAAAAAAATGAAATAGATGTCTAGAGAGATAAAAGTGCATCATAAGTGGCCAGAACAGCAAAAAAGAGATAAAGATGAGGTGACAAGAGGAAGATGGAATGTGTAGGTAGCAAGCAAGCAATTAAGTGGAAGAGTGGGAGGAATGGAGAAGTGAGAATTGCAGAGCGGCAATGAAGTTCAGGCTGTAGTGAACAAGGAAATGTGGATTGAAAATTGATAAAGTGTCTTACCAAATGAAAGAATTTACAGTCAAGAAGGAGACACAGAGGCAGGGAGCTGCATTTTACAGGCCACATGTGGATGGGAAAATGCAGGTGGACATGGAAATTAGGGCACTAATCTTGGTGAGATTCCCACTGTTGCTTTGCCTGGACTCTCTAACATATGGCAGTCAAGGATGCCTCAGGTGGATCACCTGCCCATAGTCAAACTGAGACCCTGAATCTACCCCAATACATAGCACAGAAGGTCATAACCCTTCTGGCTGCTCAGTGAAAGGATTGCGGGGGTCTGAGATAGCTCCATTCCTGGTCTGCTTCAATTGGGGAGCCCTCACATCCACAGTTTTGCCTCCCCATCCCCACCTTTCCCCTACTCCTCTGTTCCCCCACTCCCTCGGCTTGGCCCTGCCAGCCTGACCCAGCAGGATCTCGGATGTACCTGAAATAGTATGAGGTAGGATTTCCTCCCATCTTCAGGGGGATAGTCCACTTTATAGAGCCGGCAGATAATTGGAGGCTTTCAGCTTTGCACAGCGGTAGTGTTAAGCAAGAGCAGAAGCCTTGCTAGTGCTGCAGTGACCTTAAACTGATGCCCTCTAGTCCTCAGTTCCCCAACCCTGGGAAAAAGACTGAGTGCATTCACCCTATCCATGCCTCTCATGATCTTATACACTTCTAAAAGGATCCTCCCTCAGCTTCCTACGCTCTAAAGAAAAAAGTCCTAGGTTGTCCAACCTCTCTGAATATCTCAGTCCCTTGAGTCCTGGCAACATCCTTGTATATTTCTTCTACACTGTTTCTAGTTTAATAACATCCTTCATAAAGCAAGGTGACCAAAACTGGACACAATACTCCAAGTACGGCCTCACCAATATCATGTACAACTGCATCACAACTTCCCAACTTCTGTACACAATACCCTGGCTGATCAAGGCCAGTGTGCCAAAAGCCTTCTTCACTGTGACTCCACTTTCAGAGAACTGTGCACTGAACTCCAAGATCCCTCTCTTCCACTACACTCCCTACACTCCACTACACGCCCTACCATTCACCATAAAACTCCTATCTGGATTTGACTTTCCAAAATGCAATGCCGCACACTTATCTATATTAAACTCCATTTGCCATTTCTTGGCCCATTTCCCCAGCTGATCAAGATCCTGCTGCAATTTCTGATAACTTTCCTCACTGCCCATGATACTGCCTATTTTAGTGTCATCTGCAAATTTGCTAAACATGCCTTGTACATTCTCATCCAACTCAAAGAATGCTATTAGGAAGAAAATGAGATTCCATTTCTTGTAAAACCTCCAACATACTAAATCCACTCAACCTGCTAATGAGCTGCAGCAATCAGATAAAGTGTGTAATGTTCATTATATGAGCATCTGGGAATGATCCTGATGTTGAGTTTAGCCTGAATCTTTGAATTATACCAATAACTTTACTTCACCTTGCTGTGGATTGGCTGCTTTCGAAACAAAAATGCCAAATGCTAATTTTCCCTTCAATATCATTGAAATCATCCATCTGCTTTTGAAAAGAACAAAGCTTTGGATGATCAATGTTTTTATTTGGTCTGAAATCAGTTTCATCTATGTTTTCTCACTATCAAACTCATCAATTTCGTCATGTGAACTGAACAGATTTAAACCTATGTTTAAATCTTTAAACCTGAAGTTTTCAGAAGTTCAAAGATAATATGTAACTATGTCAAAAAGCATCAAAGTACATTTGGACTCCTTAATTTTTACATCTATTATGACACTTTCCAAATTCTAATGTTTGAGAGGTGATTGTAAAACACTTTCTGCAATGACCTCTAATTCCTTTGCTTTACAATACTGCAAAATCAAACTGTTATTTCTGTTATCTGCTGTAGGGCATGGGGAAAAATGGACTCTGCAGCACTTTATTTGAGCTACCATGAGCCCTAAGCTACCAAAATGATTTCCATCATGAGTGTGCACACTTTCAACAGGAAGTACATGGGACACTCTTGACAAAGGTGTTTGTGCATGTGTAGCCAGTGGGCAGATTGTAATGGCAATGAGCATGTAATGGTGTTAAAAAAAAACATGGAATATAGTGCCACTTGGTCATCTCAAATTGCTGCAATACTGAATGGCTATCTAGCCTTTTAAGAATCAACAACATTACTGAGTATTTGGTTGTCACATCTAAAACAGATAGGATAAGAATGGCCAAATTCCTTCCCTAAAGGACATGAGTGAGCCAGATGGTGTTTTACATGAACTGCTGGTAGTTTCATGGCCATTGAGATTCAGACTAGCTTCATTTTCCAGATTTGTGAATTGAATTCAAATCCCATCTGCAGTGATGGGATTTTTATCTGTGTACAGATCATTAATCTGGATCTCTGGATTATTATTCGAGTGACACTTGCACTATATCACTGCCTCCCCCACATCAGCAGAGTTCACTTTGAAGCTCCATGCTCCAATATGTGCCCTTTCCTCAAAATTGAACAGGGTTAAGACCAAAAGAGGGACAAACTCTCTTCATTTCATTCCCTCTTGCCAGAAAGAAACAAAGGCACATACCAGTACTGGTGCCAGTGGACCAGGAACTGAAAAACCATCCCACCCACACCAATCTTTGTCTCATGCACTTAACTCCTTAACTTTATTTACCCTGTGCCATTTTGCCCATGGCTCACGTAGTAGCACAATGGCTATTAACTTGGAAGTTCTACTTTCCAATTTAACTCTTAACTGCTCAAAGTCTTCCTGCAGAATCTCTTTTCTGGTCCTATAAATGTCATTGCCTACAACTAGATCCCTCCCCTCCCTCCCCATGTTCTTCTCCAATCCAATGAAAATGTCCTTGACCCTGACAGTGGACAGGAAAAATAGCCTCAGGGACTCCCGCTCATGGAACAATATCAGTCCCCCTATTAACACTGTTCTCTGCCACTACCGCATTCCTATTTTCTTCCCCTACTTGAATGGCTCCCTGTACAAAGGTACCATTGTCAAGTTGTTCATCCTTCCTGCAGTCCCCACCCTCAACTGCACAGCTTGGAAGAACCTTGTAACTGTTGGATCATTGAAGAATTGATCCTCCATTGCAACCCTTTTTGGGTTCCCATACCTGCCTCACCTGCAGTCACACTCTCCTGTTCCTGAGCACAGACCGCTTTTGAATTACCTAGTCTGATCGGTGTGACCATCCTCTGGGAGCAAAGTGTCCCAGGTAACTCGCCCCTTCCCTGATGTGGCACACAATGTTACAGCTTCTATTTCAGTTCTTCAACTCAGCTCTGAAGTTCTACAAGCTGCAAACACTTACTACAGCTTAACTATAATGTGTGATGCTTTTGTACACCAAATACCTATTTGATTACTTTTCTGAACCAAAGATGTTCTCTCAATGTGCAGCTGAAAGGCAACCACAGGTTTTCAAGACTATTTTTCATAGTCTGCTGTATGCCGCACAGTCTGGCCGTTATGAGGAAACAATCCTCATTTCCAACTAATGGGTAAAACTCCCAGGAGCAGGAAGCAAGAGGTGGTGGGGGAGGAGGGGGAGGAGGAGGTGGATGAGAGGAAGAAGATGAGACCTGGTAACCTAGCCAGCCCGTTTTGTTTTGGTATACTTTTGCTGTACTTGAGCAAGTGCATCATGATTAATAGCAATAGCTACAATCTCACTTTCCAAACCCACCAATATTTTCAGACTTCCTTCTGTCACTGACCATTACTTCATCCTCTTTCACACAATACAAACTTTAATACAAAATACACAATCCAGTCCAAATATAAATTAAACCACATTATAATGCATTCAAAATCATTAATTTCCTTTGTGCACTCCTATTCCTTATCAAGGAATAAGGGGATCTCGAAGTACAAATGCACCAAATCACTAAAAGCTGTGCCACAGATTAGCAAGGCTAAAGAAGTAACAAGCCAAGCTTTTGATTTTATCTAGAGGACAGAATTAAAAAGTAGGGAAGTTATTCTAAACTTCCATCAAACTTTTGTTAAACCATATTTAGAATACTGTTCTGGTTTCCATATCATAAAGAAATCAAACAGAGGAACTGAGATAGTAAGGTGTAGAGCTGGATGAACACAGCAGGCCAAGCAGCTTCAGAGGAGCAGGAAGGCTGACGTTTCGGGCCTAGACCCTTCTTCAGTCCAACTTTTACTCCTCGACTGCTACAGCATGCCACCACCAGAGTCCCGCTCCAGGCTTCCTAGTCCATGCCATTCCACCGAGGGTGCCCCACTCTGGGCTTCCCAGCCCACGCCAGCTATTGCCAAAGGCCCACTCCAATCAGAAGGGAGAGTTCTGCTCCAGGATTCACAGGCCAATTGACCAACTTTTTATGTCCATGCTAGCAAAAACAACTCTGTTCCATTCCCTTGAACTTTCCCCACAGGCCTGCAATTTTTCCTCTCTTTAGATAATTATACGATTTTGTTTCGAAGGTCTCAACTGAATCTGCTTCAACACACTTGACATCTCTGAATTCATTCAGGTGTTGTGGGGATCGGAGAGCACAACTCCCATGGGGCAGTAGATAGATCAGATAGCACAGCAGCCAAAGGTAACAAATAACAATTCATCAAGTCAGCTAGGGAATTTTTCAATTGTTGACATCCAGTCACTCCCTGCCAGTAAATAAATAACTATTCTATAGTTTCAGAGGGAACAAAGCTTCTGAAACACAGGGGTTCCAACCTTTGGAAGGTGAATTTAATAATATTTGCAAACTTTGGGCAAGTGTCACGTGATTATACCTTTAGGATTACGTCCAATTAGAAATGGAAGTTCCTTTCATGGTGTTTTAATGGTTATGACAAGTAGGATAAAGGCTTAGTTTGAGTAAAAAGTTTGATTTAAGGTAAAGTTTCACTTTGCAATAACCCGTTCAGTTTAAAATTTCAATTGCTCTTTTATTGAATTTATACCAGCTGTTATTCTGGTTGAGATCATTGGAGCTCAGTTGTGGACACTTTCACAAACAATTACACCATAATGATCAGTATTCCTGATATTAAGTTGCAAATCAATAAGCTTTGTGAATATTATGCAGTTTACTAAGATTTTCTCATTAATTCTATCCTAATTAGAATTGGTATTGACGTTGATATTTGAACTGGAAGGAGTCAATAATAGATTTAATGTCACTCTCAATTTTCAGAGGACCACAGCTTTAGTACAAATTGCTATCATATGGCAGTTGTGAAAACTATTCATCAGTGGAATGAAACAGAAAGCTATTAAAATATAGAACAAGATAAGAAAAGTGAGTAGTATGAAAGAAAACATAAAACGCCTCATGCCTCCAACTGGTGATGGGAATTAAAGAGTGGGACAGTCTTTTGACAAGGGCTCTCCCAATGTCTTGCTGTATATTCAATGGAATGTCAGTAGACATTTCAGAGAATAATAACCATTAACTGTTTCTGCAGTATTCTTGACAATCTGGAAGAAGCCTTCCAGGTGATGGTGGGATTGTGAAAATTACTTGAAAAGAACAAGAGAGCATATGTTGAATGTTAATGAAAGAGATAGCCTACAGCTTTGGTTTTGATAAAGTTGCCAAAGGTAGAGAAGATCAGAACAAACTTAAGGAAGGCAGAAATAATTTGAAGACTTCCTCAAATGGTAAGATAAGGTAAGGGAAAGGCAAGAAGGAGGGTATGTTTGTTATCTTAGATATATATTGAATTACATTTGACATGAATACACATAAGCTACCGTATAGGTCCAGGCCATTAACTACAACTTTTCTATTCCAATGTTACTGCTCACACAATCAGCCCCTTAACATATCTCATCTCATCTAAACTGTATATCCCTGTCTTTCGTCTCTGCTGATTTAGCTGCTCCTGAAATACATAATTATATCTTCTTCAATTAACTACTCCTTATGGTCAAAAATTCCACAATTTATCCATTTTCTGAGATGTTCTCCTGAGTTAACTATTGGATTTATTAATGATTCCCAGTTTTGAACATTTGCCCTCCATATACATCACAAACAGAGACCACATTTTCCATCTTTAAAGATTCCAAGTTCAAGTTTCCTTTGCGGTAATGTTGTAAAAATCTGTCACATCAAACAATATTTATTGCTGCATCTGTTTCAGTTTCTTATTTTATGTGCTGAGGATACACTATATATTATATTGAAGCCCACTGCCGACAAATCACCTAATTTTCCCCCTAAATTGTCAAGCACAATAAAGGTTGAAATTGCAAAAAATGAAATACTTGCATTCATGTATAATTTTGGCAGATGAAAAGATAGTCCAAAGCAGTACGGAGCTAATTAAGATACTTGGTCATAATTGTTATTTAGGTGTAGTTGCTAAGTGGTACCAGGAAAGATTTTTAATAAGAGAAATGATTAGCTCTAAGTTGTGTTTGGTTGTGTTGGTTGAAACAGCATTGTTGTCCAGATCAAGGACTTATATTTCTGACCTGAACCCATTGGTACAGGTCTGGGTTTAACATTCCACCTGAGAAACAGCGTCTCAGTTAAGGCAACACTTCCTCCAAACTGCATGTGGTGTGATTTTTCTTTATGTGAATTTGAAATGAGGTAAAAGCATATTGCCAGTGATTCACTAGCCAGTAGTTCAAATTATTGGCAAAAGAACTCAAAGGAAAATGAGGAGAAACTGTTTGGCACAATCTCTTCATACTCTTTCTGAATTGCAGTCTGTTGTTGAAAGAGACATGCTGTTTAGCTGTGCAGGAGGACTGATCAATCAGCATTCTATTTGTCACTCAGAGTAAAGTGTTGTTCCCCTCTGAGATTTGGTATTTTTGCGATTCTGTCATGATGAGTGCAAGATGAAAGCTCTTGTCTCTTTTTTCAACGGCATCTAAGTTTCTATACTGTCAAGTGGCTCTTATATTGTTTCAAATATGCGCATCAACACGACATTTGTTTTGCTCGTTTTTGCTCTATATTTTCTGGCCATATTGTGTACTGAGTCTTCTTAGTCCCCTTTGGTCTCTTCAAATTTTATCCTCAGCTCTTTTCATACCGTTCATTAAATGCGCACTTTGTTCATTTTTCCTTCCTATGTGCAATAAGTTTATCTGCGTTAAATTTCACTACTATTTTTCACCATATCCACTTTTTTTTCGCTCTTGCTGTAGTTTTTAGGCTAACTTCATTTAATTTGGGGTCATCTGCAAATTTAACAAAGTTGTACTGAGTTTTTGAACCCAGTTGAAGCCAGTGATGGTTTCAATACTGAGGCTTATGTTATTTGACACAATCATGCCTATCACATTGAAATGCCCCACTTTTTGGTGTTTATTATTTCCTACTATTCAGCCCAGCAGTATTCAGCTATACTGTTTTCCCATTTCACTCATTGAAGTTTGTGGAGATCGCAGAATTTATTTCAGGTCTGGCCAGGTAACGAATACCTTACATTTAAACAATAGCAACACCCTTTTAAAAGCTGCTGTTATGCCAGAAGCCTCAAGCAACAAACTCCCAAAAGACAGATTGTTGGAACTATTTAAATTGAATACCTCAGAAGGGCACGTAACAATCCACAATGTTGTTTTAAATATTTAGTTTTCTTACACACAATACATTACTAGAGAATGGCCTGTTTTCTATTTCTCTCTCCCATCCAGAAACAATGAAAGAAAATGTCTAACTTCAGTTGTGGGGAAATCTTCAGTTTTCACAGGGACAGGAGCTGAGCACTTGGGACCAAGATGGATGGAAAACTGTTCTATTCCTTGAGGGAACAGTTTTAATTCCTGGGCTGCTTCTGCATCATTTCCACCTGGTTAGCTATGAGGAAAATGCATGTTAGGAGGGAGGGGGCTTGGGTAATGTGATGTTGGATGAAAGGAGGCGACTACCAGGGAATTGACCTCAACTCTAACGTTTGTGCTGAGAGGGTTTACAAATGTCCTTACAGTGGGGCTTGTTGGGTGTTTGTGGGTTTTGGGACAGGTTGAAGAAGGTTGGAATTGGTGTAAACCATAGATCAGTGCTGGATTTCCTTTAACTCTTGGATGAAATAGTCGTAATGAAGTGCACAAAATCATGAATAATAAGTAGATTAAAGACGGATCAATAAGCCCCTTACGGTCAGGAATGAGAGACCACATCCTCAGTGAGAAACAATCTGAGTGAGTATGTATTTCAGGAAATTTGGAGGCAGCATGGGAATTCCGAGTACAGAGTGCTTTCTGTTTGCTCTTTTTGGCTCATAATTTGTAAGGTTTATTTTTAAAATAGGACAAATTGAGGCCCAGGATTGAGGTGCCCAGCACAAAAGAAAGAGTGACATCACAGAAAAAGTGTAAGTTCATTGGTTGGTGATACCTAATAATTTGACTATCTATCATAAGTTACTTTCAGATTGAAGGTAAATAGGGGAAATATTTACAGGCTACATGCTAAAAGCTCAGTATGACATTTTAACAAATGAAATTAAGAATTAAGTAATTAAAGTAGAAATACAGGGAGAGGCAATGTGGTGTAACTGCATGATATGGGAACTGGTGGATCCCATTGTGGTTCATAGTGATCACGTCTGTAGCAAGTATTGGTTGCTTGAGGAACTCAAACTCAGAACTGAGCTGGAATCTG
Organism: Rhincodon typus; assembly: GCF_021869965.1. Lineage (NCBI taxonomy): Eukaryota > Metazoa > Chordata > Chondrichthyes > Orectolobiformes > Rhincodontidae > Rhincodon > Rhincodon typus. The sequence goes on from NC_063335.1 coordinate 45,612,549, forward strand.
AGCTTCAAACATTGCAACACAGCACAAATGGGGAGATTTACCTGGGATTCTGTGTTCCAGGGGGCAGTCACACCCCTCAGATTAAATACCTTGATTTTGCTTACTGATCAGGGATAGAAGGGTGTGACTAGGGGTGAGGCAGGTAGAGGGATCAAGGAGGTAGTACTGAAGGAGCCTCAGTCCTGGAGTCAGTCTAATGGGTTTGAGCTTCTTGCTCCCTTTGTGGGTGAGAGTGGGACTGCAGGGATGATGAGCAAACTGACCATAACTCCATAGTACAGGGAGCCATTCAAGATGGGGGGAGAACAGAGACATGTAGTTGTAATTGGAGATGGCAGAGTCGGGGGAACAGACATTGTTCTCTGCTGCCAGAAATGAGAATCTCCAAGGCTGTGTTGCCTGCCTAATGCCTGTGTTCAGGGTATTTCATTTGGGCTGCAGAGGAACATGGAGTGGGAGGGGAAAAATCCAGTTATGGTGGTCCACATAGTTACCAACAATATAGGCAGAAAGAGGAAGGACTTTCTGTTTAGTGAATATAAGCAGCTAGGGGCTAAATTAGAAGCAAAACCAAAAAGGTAATCTGTGGATTATTGCCTGAACCATGAGCAAAATTGCACAGGGTCAACAAGATTAAACAGTTAAACGCGTGGCTCAAATACTGTTGCGGGAGAAATGGGCTTGAATTCATGGGACATTGAAACCAGTATGGGAAAAGGAGGAAACTGTTCTGATGGAGTCGCATAACTAGGGCTGTGGATAGGATCTTAAACTTCTTAGGGGGTTGGGGGAGGAGGGATGTGAGTTCAGTTGCATGGAAAAACTACGAAAAAATTTAAAGGGGGTGAGGGATCTGCAGAGGTTATTAAAGTTTCCAGAACAAGTAATTGGACAGAGAATATGGAAAAGTTCTGCAATCTAACTTCAGGCACAGCAGATAAGGGGACAACTATGAGAAGGAATGCAGTCAACGCGGGGTTGTTGGTGTTGCATTTAAATGCACGCAGTATATGAAACAAGATAAATGAGTTTGTAACGCAGATTGAAATCGACAGGTACGATGTTGAGGGTATCACAGAGACATAGCTGGGAACTAAATATCCAAGGATGCACATCTTATTGAAAGGACAGGCAGATGGGCAGAGGGATAGGTTTGTCTTGTTTATGACGAATTAATTTGAAACGAAAGCAAGAAGTGACATAGGGTCAGAAAGCAAAGAATCTGTCTGGGTAGAGTTCAGGAAATGCAAAGGGATAAAAAGACCCTGATGGGAGTTGTGTACAGGCCTCCTCGCAGTCGTCAGGGTGTAGGGAAGAAAATAAATCAGGAGATAGTGCCTTTCTTACATGCCTTTCTGTTTACAATAATCATGGGGACTTCAATATGCAGGTGGACTGGGAAAATCAGGTTGGTAGTGAATCTCAAGAAAAGGAATCCACAGAATGTCGATAAGATTTTTTTTTTGGAGCAGCTTGTGGTAGAGCCCACTAGGGAACAAGCAGTTCTGGATTTAGTAATGTGTAGTGAGACAGACTTGGTTCGAGAGCTTAAGGTGAAGGAACCTCTTGAGGCAATGACAATAATATGATAGAATTCAACCTGTAGCTTGAGAGAGAATCTGGAATGAGATGTAATGATATTACAATTGAGTAAAGGTAACTACAAAGACATGAGGGAGGAGCTGGCCAGAGTTGTTTGGAAGGGGACCCTAACAGAGAAAATGTTGGAGCAGCAATGGCAGGAGTTTCTGGGAATAATTTGGGATGCACAGCAGAAATTCATCCCGAGGAAGAAAAAACATGTTAAGGGGCAGATGAGGCAACATGGCTGACAAGGGAAGCCAGGGACAACATAACAGCAAAAGAAAAAGTATACAATGTGGTGAAGATTAGTGGGAGAGCCAAAGGATTGAGAAGCCTTTAAAAACCAACAGAGGATAACTAAAAAAAAAATAAGTGGAGAGAAGATGAAACATGAGGGTGAACTAGCTATTAATATAAAAGAAGATTGCAAGAGATTTTTTAGATATCTAAAAAGTATTTGAGAAGTAAGGGTGGACAGTGAACCACTGGAAAAGAGGCTGGAGAAATAGAAGCAGGGAGCAAAGAAATAGGTACTTTGCATCAGCTTTCACAGTGGAAGACATCAATAGCATACTAGAACTTCAAGAGAGTCAGGGAGCAGAGGTGAGTGTAGTGGGCATCACAAAGGAGAAGGTGCTGGAGAAGCGAAAGGATCTGGAGGTAGATAAATCATCCAGGCAATATTGGACTACACCCCAGAGTTCTGAAAGAGGGAGCTGAGATATTGGTGGTGATTTTTCAGGAATCACTGGAGTCAGGGAAGGTCCCAGAGGACTAGAAAATGGCTAATGTAACATTCCTGTTTAAGAAGGGAAGGCGGTCGTTGACCGGACACTACAGGCCTGTTAGCCTGACCTTGGTTGTTGGGAAGATTTTAGAGTTCATTATTAAGAATAAGATTGCAGAGTACGTGGAAGTCCATGGTAAAATAGAGCTGAGTCAGCACAGCTTCATTAAGGGGAAGTCATGCCTGACAAACCTGTTAAAATTCTTTGACAAAGTAACAAACAAGTTAGACAAAGGTGAGCCAGAGGATGTGATCTACTTGGATTTCTGGAAGGCCTTCGACAAGGTGCTGCACAGGACGCTGAGAAGTAGATAAGAGCACATGGTGTGAGAGGCAAGTTACTGGTATGGATAGAGGATTGGTTGACTGGCAGAAAGTAGAGAGTGGGGATAAAGGAATATTTTTCAGGATGGCTGCTAGTGACAAGTGGAATACCACCGAGGTCAGAGTTGGGACCATAACTATTCATGTTATACATTAATGATCTGGACTAAGAAGTGAGGGCATTGTTGCTACGTTTGCAGATGATACATAGATAGGAGGAGGGACAGGTAGTGTTGAGGAAGCGGTGAGCCTGCAGAAGGACTTGGACAGACTGGGAGCTTGGGCAAAGAAGTAGCAGATGGAATACAATATGGAAGATTGTGAGGTTGTGTACTTTGGTAAGAATAGAAGCATAGACAATTTTCTAAGTGAGGAAAGACTTTGGAAATCTGAAGCACAAAGGGACTTAGGTGTTCTAGTTCAGGATTCTATTAAGGTTAACATGCAGATTCAATTAATGGTTAGGAAGGCAAATGCAATGTTAGCATTCATTTCAAGAGGATTGGAATACAAGAGCAGAGATGCACTGCTGAGGCTGTATAAGGCTCTGGTCAGACTGCATTTGGAATATTGTGAGCAGTTTTGGGTCTTATATCTAAGGAAGGATGTGCTGGAGGATGCTCCAGAGGAGGTTTACAAGAATAATCCTGGGGATGAAGGCCTTGTTACATGAGGAGAGGAATCTGGGTCTGTACTTAATGGAGTTTAGAAGAGGAGATCTGAATCAAACATATAGAATACTGAGAAGTCTGGATAGAGTGGATATGGAGGAAATGTAGCATCTAGTAGGAGAGACTAGAAGTTAAGGACAGAGCTTCAGAGTGAAGGGACGGCCTTTTAGAAGTGAGATGAGGAGAAATTTCTTCAGCCAGAGGGTGTTTAATCTGTCGAACACATTGCCATAGAGATCTGTGGAGGCCAAGTCATTGTGTGTAGAAAGAGAGAGGTTCTTGATTTGTAAGGTGATCAAGGGTAGGGGGAGAAGGCAGGAGAATGGGTTTGAGAAGCATATCAGCCATAATCGAATGGTGGAGCAGACTCAATGGGCCGAATGGCCTAATTCTGCTCCTATGTCTTATGGTCTTAAGAAGAAAGTCTTTCCAGTGGTAGAAGGGTCAATAAAGCAGAGAATGATGATATAACGTGCATGGCAAAAGAGCAAAAGGTTATGCATGTGGGGATTTTTTTTACATAATGAGCTGTTGTAACCTGGGATACGCTTCATGACAGAATGGTGGAAGCAAATTCAATGGTAAAAGGAAATTGAATAAATACTCAAGCAGAGGAAGCAAAATAAGGTGAGTACAATTAATTGGATAGCTTGGCCACGTGCCAGCAGAAATGTGATGGGATGAATAGCTTTCCTTTTGCATTGCATCATTCTTTGGTTCTTACAAACTTTAAATACAGTATCAGAAAGGCAGAATGTTTGATCAACAGTGGCAATAAATTCCTTTAGAAGGAAGATACAAATGAGGCATAACACAGTGTGCAGACAGGCAGCAGATACAATGGATAAATGAGAGTTTTTGGGAGGAAAACCAAGAAATGGACCAGTTAAAATAGTAAATAATGAGTGAGAACTAAGAGTTTAAATACATAACTCTGTGAAAGAGAGTGTGCAGGTATTAAAAAATGGAAGAAAATCAACAGAATTTTGCATTCCATAAATAGGTGCATACAATAGAATCCTTACAATGCAGAAAGAGGCAATTTGGCCCATCTGGTCTGCACTGGCCCTCTGAAGAGCATCCCACCCAGACCCACTGTCCCCACCCCATCTCTGTAACCCCACATGGGGTTTTTACTTCACTTGCACATTATGGGACAGTTTTTTTTAAGCATGGATAATCCACTTAACCTGCACATCTTTGGACTGTGGGAGGAAACCCATGCACGCACGGGGAGAATGTGCAAACTCCACACAGACACTCGCCTAAGGCTGGAATCAAACATGGATCACAATAAATGGTCACAAAGGCTGTTATGAGAGATGTGAAGTGAAACTTGCCTTATGTAGAGGTGGACACACAGGAAGAAATACTGGAAGTGGTTGGGCTCAATGTAGTAATTGTAATGAGGCCACCCAGGTAGATCTCATACAATGATTTCCCTGATTGGGGCTGTTAACCTGGTCCAAACAGCGAGTCCTGGCTGACAGATAAGAAGAAGAGTGGCAGAGGCTCTGTTCACTCTGTGAGCTGGCTCTGGGGGAGCTGGATCAGTGTCAAAGACTCTCCACTTTTAAATAAAGGGTGACTTGGTGAAGGGATATTGGCCTCTATGGAGTTTGGAGTTATTTCAGTGGAGACTGTTGTATTTTGTTGCATTATATTTGCCAGATGTACCTGAAACAAACATGACTTTGTACAGGGAATGTGCCTGTGTGAAAGAACCAATGTTTGCACTATGTGCTTAATTGTCTCCCCAGCTGCTGTGTTTTTCTTTGGAAAACATGTTGTAACACAACAATATGTTTGCCCTTGTAATACACTATATTGAGCACTGGAGCAAAGTCTGTCATATTGCTCTAATATGTAAAACTGTATTTAGGAAGAAATCAAAAGATTAATTGGACATAGGTGCATCATTTATTTTCAATACAATTTCTACAAGGCAACTTTGTTGAGAGAATGGAGCAGTCTGTGAGTTTTCTCTGCTGTACACAAGCTTGCAAAGATTGATGAGTAAGACACTATGTTGTTCCTGATTTCCACTATTCTTTCTAATAATGGATTTAAAGTCAACTTGTTTTTTAATCATAAATGTAGTATGTCACACAGTTTGATTCAGCATGAGTTTTCTTTCATCATGCTTTCTTTTGCCAGCAAGACTGTCCAGGTAAGAATTCATTAAGAATTCATTGTTGGCTTTGCTGCAATTTCTTGCAGAACTTTTCCTCCATGCTCTTCAGTATTTCACAATTGTGTGTGACTTACTAGTGTTTGAAAGATGGCTGGTCATCCTAGCTCCACTTCAGCATCCTGCACCACAGACAAGATATACCAGAGATCATCAAGTGCAGAACTTAGGTGAACAGGAATCTCAGATAAAGGTGAGAACCACATTGTTGACTGTAAAACATGCACTATTCACAGGCTTGAGCAGCAAGAACAATGGGTACCCGCCACTTTCCCCCACCATACCATAGGATGAGCTAGAACGGACCTGCACAGTGTAAGGGATCAGGAGCGTGTAGCAACCTTGTTGTGATTTAATGGAGCTTCACCAAATAGTAACGACCACAGAGTGAGTAGAGTTAGAACATTAAGGTAAAAACTCACCAGAAAACACACTGGAATGTGAGATTCTCTGAAAAAAAATACTGAAAATGTCTGAATTCTCAAAGAAGATAAATTAATTATTACATAATGGGAGCCAGGTACATGTTTAATATATATAAGGATGGTCAGTATGGAAGTATAATTAATTTGTGTTACAGTGAAGTTCAAGCCTGAAAACAATAATTGATTTTACTTTCTACACCAGAAATCTGTTTGAACCCAAATTCGGTGTGGCATCAAATGTATGACAAAAGGTAGCATCCATGGAAGGAATAAATAGATGCTTGATGGACTATCTGACTCTATTGCCATCATCTATTTTACAAAATATATAGAGATGTAAAAGTTACACATCACCACCATAGATGCAGTTATCAGGTCTTGCTTGAACTGTTCAGTACACATGAGATTCCTGATGTGGTTGTCAGATATTGAACCACAGCCTGCTAACATGTCTTTCGGCCTAGTTACAAACAGTTCTAGGATTGAAAATGTAACTACCTCGCAAGGTACCCACTGGAATGGGGGTGGTGAGTGTGAGGTAGCTACACTGAGTTTTTTGTTCAAATTAATATGCTGAGCTTTATCCCTGGTAAATTACCTGTCCAATGTGGCTTACCACCACTGAGATTGTTGATGGTCAGAAGCTTGAAGATCAGCTCCGGACCCTGCCAAAGATGTTGACGCAGCTATTTCTACTGGATCATAATAGCGTATGTAAGAAGGAACAATCTAACTGGTAGCAAGATGCTACCACGCACAATGACTGCCACACTTGGGGCAAGGGCACCAGATATGGATATTGAACTTGAACAAAAAGGGTGCAGTGATTCAAGTAGCAGAGACCAGCAGCAGTCACATATTATCCATTTGGCTGAGGAAAATTGTATGAAGAAACTGTACAAACCTCATCTCTTTGAAGAACAATCATCCACCAATAATTATGAACAAAAGCAGAAGTTGTTGGAAAAGCTGGCAGCATTTGTGAAGAAAAAATCAGAGTTAACATTCGAGTCCATTTTGAACTCTGAGGAAGGGTCACCGGACGCGAAATGTTAATTCTGATTTTGCTTCACGGATGCTGCCAGATCTGCTGATCTTTTCCATCAATTTCTGTTTGTGTTCCTGATTTACAGCATCCACAGTTCTTTCAGTTTTTATCCACCAATAATTGTTAGAGACAAACCCAATGAGGAATGTCGCAATACCAATGATTTACAGACTTTAAGAAAAAAATTAAGATCAACTGTCAAACACTTACCAACCTTCCAAGTTCAAACAGAATGTGTTATAGTAGAATTGTCAACTCTCCAGTTTACCTCAATTTCTGAAATCTGAGATTTGAGGGTAAATGCTATTGTAAACATGAACGTTGAATTGTTAACTATGGGAATAATGCTTGGGGTGGATGTTGGATAAAATAATAGTTTTGCAACAGTTGATGTTAGCGACTGCTCTTGCATGTGTTTTGGACACTTTGGCCAGTTTATGCATGAAAAACACTTTACCCAAGTGCTCATATCAGTAAGGACACAGAACTCGGTTTGAGTTTCAGCTTGGCTTTATAAACAAAATATTCCTCATTAAAACACTATGTAAACATTTTCCAAATATCCACAGTATTTACTTCTACTGAGCTCTTTCCATTGTACAAAGGATATTACCTGCAATGATCCGTGTGTTTGAGCAGAACCATTGGAATCTCCATCCTCTCTGACATAGGGCTGGCTCTGTTCCATGCAGGTGGGTCTCTTCCTGGGTCTTCTTGTGTTGTTGCATGTTCTTCTGCCACGAGTCTTCGCCTGCGAGATTTCCCTGAGGGTATGTCATCCAAGTTTGTGATTTTATCCTTCCTTGTAGCAGACCTTCCTGAAAAGGTTGACAGGTGACCTTTCTGAGGTGTTCAACATTATGAACAATTTTGATGAGGTAAAGAAGGATATTCTGTTTCCACTTGTTGGTATGTCATAACTCGGGGTCACAATTTCAAGATTGTCAGCAAGAGAGCTAGGACTGAAATGAGGAGAAACTTCTTTCCTCATAAAGTTGTTAGGATTTGAAATGTGCTGCCTGGAATAGCAGTAGAGGTGGGTTCTGTGGAAGGTTTCAGAAGAGAGCTGGATATATACCTGAAAGTGATGAATTTAAAGGGCTACAGTGAAAGGGATGGAGAATGGAAATAGCTGGGTACCTGGGCCAAATGATCTCTTTCTGTATTGTAAAATTCTATGATTCCAATCTATAATGTTCTCTGTCCTTTGGCCGATGGGAGCATGTGCTGTGTTCAAATCCTCCAATGGGATGGTGCCAACACCCTTCACTGTTGCCATGCCAGGAGGTGTAAAGTGCACATGCTCAGATAGTCAATATACCAGAATGTCTGATCGACACTTCTCCAATACATAACCGTCAGACAGGTTGTAACTGGTTCCCCTTGAACTCTTTGTGACCTCTTTGACTTTGGTTCTCACTGTTCGCTTTAGCTGATAGCTGTTGGCTGCTATATAATTTAGTTTGACGAATTTTCTGTCAAGCCTGATTTCTCTGGCTCGTGGTCACTTGACCACAATTTCTCCTGTTGATCCCTTGAAGTGTCTAGGGAAGATAAGATCACAGGCTTAGGTCACACTCTCATGAAGGCACATATCAAGTCTCAGGCTACCTTAGTATCTGGGTTCCCCGTGTACATAGACAACAATACCTGATCTTCCTTGTCCACATCAATATGTTCAACAAAACTATATCCAACTAATTGTACATTAATTGAGAATTACCACCATTTACAAACACCGGCTTATCCCCAAGTTTCTCTGAGAATTAGTACTCAATAGAATAAAGTTCATACCATGCAACAATTTACATAGTCCTTCACAACGTAGTCTAGGTTCATTAATTTCTTGGCTCCCGTTGTAGGAGCTTGGAGTCTATAGTTGGTTTCTGGATGAGTTCCTTCTTCCACCATGAGGTTTGGTGGATCAAAGTAACCAGGATGAACAACACAGCCAGGTATGATAGGAGAGAAATCCACAGCTGTACCTGCACATTTAAGTCCCAGTCTTGGAATTGATCTCACCAAATAATCACTTTGATTTCCCTAATATCCTTTTGAATTTGCTCTGTCTGTGGAGTAACAGTAACAAAAACTTCATGTGTATTTGCCAGTTGTGTCCAGACCTGCTGTAATTTTTCTGGTAGGAATTCAGTGTCAGTGTTGTACTTCTCCAAATAGCCCCGAAGTTTTGTCTGAGTTTGTCACCAACATTGACAAAGATTTCATTCCACCTGTGGATGTCTGTGAACTCAGTTGGGCCTACCCTGGCTGGTATGTGTTGTCCATTACAAAAGATGGTGTTTTAGATGTTACGTGCGAAGGTCCAATACTGGCCATGTTTTAGGGAATTTGTGATGCGGTATTCTCCCTTCTACCTATATACTCTCCTGCTGATGTGTTTTGTTTTGGCTCCAGATCTCTAAAGTATAATTTAGAATGGCGTTTGTCCATAAACCACATGAGACACGTTCATTTGAATATATGGGGTAAGAGCACATAGCTACTTCTTTTGTCTGATGACATTTATCCAGAGTGGTACCTTCGAACCTTCCCTCTTTCTCAGCAGCATACAGAGGGTGCCATCAAATTCTAGCTGTACTCCCTCTCAGATAACATTGACATTTTCCACTTTGAAGACTTGTAACCCATTTTGGAGATAGTAGGAACTGCAGATGCTGGAGAATCTGAGATAACAAGGTGTAGAGCTGGATGAACACAGCAGGCCAAGCAGCATCAGAGGAGCAGGAAGGCTGACGTTTTGGGCCTAGACCCTTCTTCAGAAAA
>NC_063335.1:45622762-45726119 GCF_021869965.1 Rhincodon typus
CTGGCTTGGTGTTATGATCAGGATCCCCATTACCATCCCAATGGCCTTTCCTGTTGTCCCTTTCAATCATTGTTTAACTCGACCTTGGTCAGTTGCTGTAATTGACAGAATTGGGGTGTCTCTTCCCATTAGACAAGTGCTCGAGCTGCCCATAGTCTGGGTCTGACCTCTCACCATGTCAATCCCTGTTTTCCATCCTCATAGCTGAGGGTTCTAATAAAAGTATAATTTTTAGAGTTCAGAAGGGCACTACTCTGGCAGCTGAGTTCCAGATATATCTAATACCATCAGTGCCCATTTGTGGTGTACATTGTCATACAGGGTTTTGTCTCTGTGTTTTAAAACCAACCCATTTTGTCATCCTGGGATAGTTCTTAGGTGCACTTGTAGGGGGTGCAAATCTGGCTGGCTTTAGCCCATTTCTAATCTTGTACAGGACATAATTCCCCAGTATGACCTTTCCAGAATATCACTGCTGTCTATCGTATCCTGGAGAGGGAACCAAGGCAGCATCTATTATTATCCTTGTATAATATCTGATGGAGTTTAGATACCTCTTCACCCTTCTCCACCAGTTGAGTATTTTCTTTGATTTTGTCTGGCTTTGACACACACTCGACTAAACTCCTCCCAAAATTTGTTTTGCTTTTCGAATTCTCCCAATTTCCCTTTTGTCGGTCAGTTGCGTGTGTGTCAGGCCTCACTCAGGCCTCACATTTCCTAATCCAAAATAGTGGGGTCAGAGGCAGGTCAGTGTGTTCGCACCGTCAGAAGTCCAGTTGATTAATATTTAGACGACAAGATGAAAAATGGCCAAAAGACAACAATGATGATGATGGCTATCTGTCATACCATATGATACAGTATCCCCGTACGACCTGGATGCTCTGGCAGATTCGGGCTACTGTAGTAGCAGAAGTTTATGACGATGTTTTTCAATGACCGGGATGGATTGCGGAACACCAGGGTTCAGGTGTAAGGGGAAAGGGTTGGTGTGGGAGAATCTGGCCCCCTGCTGAGGTGGGAGGGCTCAGGATGCCAGGGACTTGCTCTCCATTATGTCTTGATGGGAGCATCGAAAGGACTGCCTTCATAAAGGGGTTGTCTTGCTCTCTGGGCTAGATCAAAAATCATACAATATCAGGTTATAGTCCAACAGGTTTAAACCAGTCCAGCACTGGCACCTCCACATCTCTGGGTTAGAGTGCTGCATAGGGTGCTTTTTCGGGCAGAATTTGCCTAACTATCTCTTTCCCTTCAGGGCTACTGCATGCTGAGCCCTGCCTCTTCTGGAAATGTTGGGGCCAGCTGTAGCTCTGTTCCCTAGGTTGAGGCCTCAGGAGGGACAATGTTCAGGGCTGGTCAGGGATCCTGGTATGGATTGATAACTAAGGCTGAATGGGGATCGGGCATATGGATTGGGTTTGGATTAATGACTAGTCTGGATCTGGATCAGTACTCGAGTTAGGTTCTGCTTCTCCCAACTCTCCGAGAAGAATGTTGAGTTGGTGGCTGATAGGACTCCACAGGTCTCAGATTGATTAACATCCAGTTTTCTCCTGTATCTAGCAAAATTCTGTACATGGCCTTGTCCACCATGGAGTGGAGACCTGAAAATCTGGGGGGACAGGAAATGTTCCTGGCTAAAAAATTTGTAACATTACCCGTTGCCCTATCTCGTACCCTACTGGGTTCACCTTCCCACCAAAGTACATCTTGGTCTGTTTTTGTTCCTCTTCATTGTTCTGGTGGCTACTGCTTTGTGTGCATTCTGTATATTTTCTAACAAAATTTTCACAGTTTTCTTGTGGCAGAGGGATTCAACCTGGGGCTCTGTCAAGTTGAGTCCTATTCAGGGTTCGTTATCTCTCATGGGGTGTCTGGTCAATAGAGTGTGACAAGGGCGAATCCAGACAAACTGGAGAGTGAATTCATTATAATCAGGAGGACAAAGGGTAAAATTACGTTCCAGATCAAGATGTTTTGTTGGATGACCTTTCACAGCATCCCTTTGAGGATGTGATTCATCCCCTCTACAATCCCAATCCCACTGGATCCAGCGTGCTAGGCGATGCTGAAAATCAAAAACAAAAACAGAAATGCTGGGAAAACCCAGCAGATCTGGCAGCATCTGTGGAGAGAAATCAGAATGAATGTTTCGGGCACAGAGACCCCTCTTCAGAACTGGGCTGTGACATGGGTTCTCTAGTCTAAATGGGAAGACCCGATTGAGTGAAAATGTGCTGAATTAAGATGTCCGCTGCAACTTAACAGTGTTTGTTCGAGTGAGGGAAGCCTCTACCTATTCATTAAAAATGTCCACGATGACAAGAATATACTTTTCTCCCCTTTTGCAGAGTGGTAGGAGGCTGACATAGTCTATTTGAAAGTCAGTCCACAGTCCTGGTACTGGCCTAGAATGCCTTAACTCTCCTTTATTGGCATATTTTGTAAGAATTATTCCGTGCACAGAAGATACAATTTTCAACATAATATTTTATGTCTTTTCCCATTTCTGCTACCAACACAATCCCTTAATTCTGTCAGTCATGGCTTCTGTCCCTTGATGACACTGGACATCATGGCTTTGATAAATCACTTGATTATGGTCCTGCACTGGTACCACATACCATTCATCTTGGAGAACAAGTCCATCCTTAGCACTTAACCTGTCCACCCACTTGATGCACAAGTTCCCGCCCCAACTTGCTTTAACTCGGTGTCACTGGTTTGAGCCTGCACTAGATCTTTGATCTTGGTTTGGTCTGTAGTGACGGCATCTATTTGTTCCGAAATGGTGGGGGTCAGTGTGCTATCAGCTTCCTGATTGTGGGCTTTGCTAATTCATCTGCCTTTTTGTTCCAAATTGGAGGAGTTCAGTAATGGGGTCTAACCTTAATGATGCTGTATTCATGACCTTGGACAGTTCGGAGAATAAAGTTGAGCAGAGGTACAGATGTTAATGGCATCCTATCTGCTGAGTGAATCCTCTAGCTTCCCACATGGTAGGAAGACTGTTAAACTGTTGCAGATATACACTTAGACAGCATGTATCTGCAACATTTTAACTGACTCCCTGCCAATTTGGGAAACTACAGGATTTGGCAGATGGGAAACCACTACTGTCTGCACCTTTGTTCGACTTTATTCTCCAGTCTGTCCAAGGTCATGAATACAGCAACGTTAAGATTAGAGCCCTTTACTGAAGTATAAGCACAACACGTATTCTTACCGGGTATCTCTCTTCTGATCTCCAGGTTCCTTAGCGTCTTCCTGTTTGGGCATGAATGTTCCCTTGGGAATATTTGTTCCTGCTACGTGACAGTCTTGGGGTTCCGGAGTTCTCCTCCATAGTTCAAACTATTGGCTACGAATGTGGACACTTTGACTGCAGTGTCATGACCCTGTAACATCAGGGTCCAGCGCTATGCAGTTTTTGGCTGACTGTGCTGTCTTTAATCCTGCTGTGTAGCAAAAATTGAATAGGAACCTGCTCTTTCAGAATGATTTGGAAGTTCAGGCCAAAAATATGAGAAAGATATTTTATCATCCAGAACACAGAGAGCTAGTGCTTTTAAATGTGTAGAGAAGGCCTGCTCTACGAGTGAAAAAGTCTGGGAGGCATAGGATAGGGTCTGAGTTTATTGTGTTATTCTTGGAGAACAACAGTGTGGCATCCATGGCTGCATGGATCAATGTCCAAGGCAAAGGGAAGTTCTGGGTTGGGTACCTGCACTACGGATGCCTGTGCTCGGGTCTGTTTTAATTTAACAACAGCGTCTGTGCGCTGTTCAGTCCATTCTTATGGGGCATTCCTTTTGAGGAGATCAGAGAGTGGGGCAGCTTTAGTGGCGAAACCATTGATGTGGTTCTGACAGTATTCCACTAAGCATAGTAAGGAACACCTTGAACTCACATCCCTGGGGAGGGGCAGACGGGTTCTGGCCTTGATGTCCTTTCCTTCTATTTCGTGTTTGCCCTGAGCTATCACAGTTCCCAAGTATGAAGCCTCGGATGTCTTGATCTGTGCCTTCTTGGGGTTTAACCTTTCTCCCTGGGGTGGTGAGGAAGGTTAACAGTTCCTTTACCAGTGGCAAATGTTTGGTCCTTGTCTCTGACTGCAGGAGGAGACCATCCATGTACTGTACCAAACAGACTGCTTTGGGAGCCTTCTTTAAGTTCATTAACCAGCCTCTGATGAAATATTGATGAAGAATTGTGAAAACCCTGTGGCAACCAAGTCCATGTGTATTGCTGGCTCTAAAATGCAAATGTAAATTAATATTAACTATGTCGGTGGAGTGGGATGGATAAAATTCCAATACTAATGTCCACTACGGTGAAATATTTTGCCAGTGGGACCTTCCTCATCATGATTTCAGGGCTAATTATTATTGGTGCCGTAATTGAAGTGGTTTAATTTAGCTCCCTATAATCAATGGTGAGCCACCAAGAGCTGTCCAGTTTCTTAACTGGCTATTTGGTGAGTTGTTGTAGATGCTACAAGGCATAGGACTCCTTACGTTAACAAGCTACTGATGACACTTGGCCACCTCAACCTCAGTCTGCCTGGGACAGTGTATATGTGTCTAGTCTGGCTAGTTCTACATCAGGCTCTATATGATTTCGACACTCTTGCGCTCCTTGAGGATTGCCTATGCTGCTGAGTCCTCAGTCATTTCAGCGGGTCTAATCCACAATCTCCCTGATGATACAAATTCAATGTGTATACCTGCCTGTTGAAATCTCTGCTGAGGCTTCATCGAGCTTGGGCATTTGTCAAATACAACAATTGGGCAGGTCAAAAAATAAATTATATTCTCTCATAAGGTCCAAGCCTAAATGTGCTTAGAGTGGGTGTGGAAATTAACCAATATTGCTGGGTAATGACAAACTATTTAAATTCTATAGGTTCTGTCTCTATCCACTCCTGTAGGTGTCCAGTGAACCGACTCAGAAACATTTTCTTACAGGTGCACCATGTGTTATCAAGATCTTAGGATGTGTTAAGTGTCACTCTGGACCCCACTGCATCCCACAAAAACTCAGCAGTGTGACTTTCCACCTTGTTGTCTAGCGGGGCTGGCTCACACTGTCCTATTCATTGCTCCACATCTATGGAGGAGATGCATGGTTTCACCATGCTTTGTGAAGTGTATCCAGACGGTGGGGTACAGGGAATTAGATTGTGGGATTTCCTCCAATGTATTTGGCCATATGATCTCCCCCATCAAACTAACTGCTGCTTGTCTCTCTCTGGTCCTTCCAGTGGCAGGTACCGGGATCTTGAGCCTGTCTGTTCAAGAGTTCAACTTTGGGGATTATACAATCACATCTTATCAAAGTCCACCCAGCTATGATAAAGTCGTCTGTGCTTTGAACACTTTGACCGGTTTACGTATTAAAAACACTTTGCTCAAATGCTCTTGTTGGTAAGACAGGCAAATATACACAGAATTCAGTTTGCAGTTCAACTTAATTTTATTCATGAAATATTCCTTATTAAAATAGTATGTAAGCATTTCCCAAATATCCACAATATTTACTCTCTATTTATCTCTATCCATTTGAGAAAAGATATTATCCATAATGGTCCATGTTTTTGACCTGGACCATAGGAATCTCCTTCCTATCTGACATAGGGCTGGCTCTCTTCCACAAAGGTGGATCTTACACATCAGGGCAGATCTTCCCCTGGATCTTCTCAGATTGCTGAATTGTCTTCTACCAAGAGTCTTCCCTATGAGTCTTCGCTGAGTCTACACTGAGAATGTGATGTCCAGGTGTGTGTTTTCATCTCTCCTTCCATTAGACCTTCCAGAACATTCTGTTACCTTTAGTCTACAGGGTCATGAGCTGGGTTGAAATCATTCAATATGGTCATGCCAACACCCTTTGCTGTTGCCATATCAGAAGGTGCACATACTCAGGCAGTCAAGATACCAGAATGTCTGATTGATACTTCTCCAAAACACGACCCTCAGGGTGGTTATAATTGGTTCACCTTGAGCCTTTGTAACCTCTTTTATTGGTTTTCATCGTTCTCTGTAGCCAATAGCCGCTGGGTGCTGTTTCATTTAGTTTGGCCAATTTTCTGTCAGGCCTAATTTCTCTAGCTGTGGGCCATCTGGTCCATCATGCCTATGTCAGCTCTCTTAAATAGCTGTGGAACTAGTTATTTTCTTTTCTTTTCTCAATGCCCTGTTTTTTATTTGCATTTCAAGTAATTATCCAATTGTTTCTATGATTTATTATTAAATCAGCTTCCACCACCCTTTCAGGCAGCACATTCCAAGCATAAAACTGACTACGTGCAATAATAATTCTTATCATCCCTCTCCAATTTGTTTTCCAATTATGATAAACCCATTTACTAACCCTCCTGCCAGTGGAAATATTTCCTGTTTATGAGTGGTTTTGACAATGTAAATAATGGTGAACTGCTCTATTTAGTCTCCCCTAAATATCCTCTGTTCAAATACAACCAATCCCAGTCTCTTTGGTTGTTCCATGTAATGCCAAATCTTCATTCCTGATTTCTCTGCTTTCTTTTCTAATAAGACCTTGATCCTTTTCCTAAAATGTGACGCCCAGATTGGACATAATATTCCAGCTGAGCGTTGAACCGGAAGCTCGATGTTACTGAAACATGCACTGAGCCAAGCAGGAAACATCAGAGGAAAAGGGGTTCAATTAAGCCAGCAAAAACAGGAAGGGTGGGAAAAAAACTAAATCAGAAAACTAAATAGCTCATTCAGAACGTAACCTGATGCCAATCTGAAGTAGGAAATGTCACAGAGGCACCAGAAGCTAAATCACTGAAGGAAGGACATTAACTAACCTCTCCCTCTCCAGCAATGGTAACAAATGTCTTATCTTAATAAAATAATCTGTTGGATAAAAAGCAGTTTCTTTAAAGTAATAGGCCAAGATATTCTCTCATCTGGGAATTGTCCCTACCAGACTGACCCATGCACTGACTTTTATTAATGTCTCCCAACATTATGCTCAAATATATTTAGGCAAGGAATTCCAGCATTTGATCATTACATTGAAAAACATATTGTGGGGAACATTGGAGGCAAAATGTAGGACAGAACCTTGTGGAGGTAACAGGGATTCTGGCTGGAAAGCAAGCAAGAGCTTATGTTGCCTCTTCAGAGGAGGCGTGGCTGATTCTGTTCCACTTAAAACTTGGGACAGCTGCAGTGGGCCATCCCTTGGGTTTAATGACCCAGTCAGTCAGACATTGGCAGATCAATGAAACAGCAGTGTCTCTGGGAGGACGGTGGCTGCAGTCAGTACAACAACCAGCCAAGGCGCATGTTTGTCACTGGCTTAGGTGAGAAATGGTTAGACAGTGGTGTGAAAGCGGAGGATGGTGGAGGGGGGAGGGGATTGTGGGATCAGAGGGTGTATGTCACAGTGCAGTGGGCATTAATTGCCAATTTGAGGGGTTCGCTTGAGAAGCAGAAAGACCATCTGCCATGGATCAGAGATGGGAATGTGGTGGGGGTCCACCTGTAATGTTCTTGTCACATTTTGCAGCACTGATCTCCTTTTTCCATCGGTACAAAACCAGCAAAAGGGTATGGAAGATCTGCCTGTTTATGATGATGCTGATATTATGAGGTCCGTTATACAGTAACTATGCTGGAGTACTCTAAAGCATTGGAAACCATTGTTTCACCATGACTGTGGAAACCTGCAATATACTCGACATCTGATACAGACAATATGTATGATAACATGACGTGAACAGCCTGGAGCACTGAAGAGGCTGTGCAACCCTTGTGCAAAATAATTTCCTTAAAATATTAACGTTTATGATAATGTGATCGTATGGTTGAAGTGTATGAAAACATGTCCAGATAGTAAGCATTGTCAAGAAATCGCTATTGAATGGAACGCCATTCCCATTGGTTAGCCATTTTCTTTTAAAGGCATTATTAAATGTTAGACTTGTTTTGCAGAGCTACTGTGCTTGTTATCACCTTTCAATACTTCTCAGCTGAATCGCCGTTGGCCCATGGAGATATTGTATTGCTTCGATGCATTGCCAGAAATGAACATTTAGAGGGAACATTTAAAACTGGATTCCAACTATACTCTCTCTCTGTCTCCCTGGTGAGATTTCACTGTGTCCTTCTAAACAGGGAATGGGTTTATTCCTCCAGCCACCTCTATTGCATTTTCAAATTGTGCAGGAAAGGAAGGAATGTAACAAACAAATTATTGGCATTCAACGAGCTACTGAGAACTGTCTCTTACAGTCTACAGCTGATAAGACCTAAACATTTTTGAGACAATCAGCATTCAGCCACTGAAAGTCCCCAAGGAGGCTATCAGTGCATGTAGGAAAGTGGGGAGGGGTGCTTTGTCAGTGTCCATGGGTAATCAGTACTTTGGTCTTTTACATGTCACTGAGTCTTTACCAGCTGACAGTATTTATCAAATATTGCAAATGCATGTACATGGTTACATTATACATATCACAGTGGTCTGTTTGCTTTGGTCAATAAATTCAACTATTTCTCCATGGAAGATGCAAGGCAAACCTACACCTTTTTTACCTAATCGCTTGATAATCCACCATTACAGTGTTAATGATGAGATACAGCAATCTCCTTCATGAATAGCTGGGGGCCCATTCTGGCTTACTACACATACAATATTGTGCACTTGAAGTTGTATTACCCCAACAGTTGCCATAAAGTCACTTTGTGCCAAGATGTGATGCCCACCATTATTTCAAATAGATGTTTTGTTGCTGCAAGAGCACTGCAGATGTGATTACTTTTCCTGCTCCACAGCATGTCTTCATGTAGTGTTATACTTTAGTGTATGCCTGTGAATGAGTAGGCAAGGAGATTAAGAATCAAAAGCAAAAGTTCATTCTGGTTGTGAGCTGGAGGTGGGGGCAGAACTCCCAATGTTCACCTCCTTCTCTTCTTGCATTCTCTTCTTCTCTTGCATTTACTCTCAGACTCACCAGGACCATGGGCTGACAGACAGTCAATGGCCTTAATAGAGATAACTCCATTGTTATTTGCTGAGTGCTGACTCAGTGACTCCACTCAGGGAAGACATTTTCGAGATGCTATATCAAGGTCATTTGGGTGTCACCAAATGTAGAGCTCGGGTTCAGTCATCAGTCTGGGAGGCCCAGAATTTTAAAGTATATTGAAGAAATTATTTCCAATTGCCAAACATGGGCAACACACTGGCCAGAACAGAGACAACCATAGGCATCAAATAAATTTGCAAACAAGCCATAGGAATGGATGGGAATGATCTATTTGTCTTCAATGGCAAGTCATATTTTATCGTCATTAACTTACTTTTCAAGATCAAACAAAGCTAAAAAGTTGCATTGGAAATAGTCATCAGAAGATGAAAAGAGATTTTTACAACTTGTGGAATTCTGGGTGCAGTTGTTTCTGACAACAGAACTCAATTTACAAATTTTTTTCAGAGATAGTAGGAACTGCAGATGCTGGAGAATCCGAGACAACAAGGTGCAGGGCTGGATGAACACAGCAGGCCAAGCAGCATCATAGGAGCAGATTTTTTTGCTGTGTTATGAAGACTTCAAATTTAATTAATTTTGTTAAAAATGAACATTGGTTATAACGTTTATATATAATCTGAAATGATATACCGAGGCTACTCATTTCTACAGCGTTTGCAATACAGTTTTTGCTATCGTGCCTACTTGACCCAAGACTTTAATTTGATTCATCTGTGGTAATACATGGATAAGGAAAGTCTATACCAAGGTAGGGAAACACTTGAGGTAAAGTTGGTGATCTTTATCTCTGCTGACTTCTGTTAGATCAGAGATTTAATTGACCTGGTGGCACTTGCTGATGGGTTTGCGTTGATATAACTGCAGGAAGATATAGAAAAGAAAGTTTGTTTCTTCTCCTTCATTAACATCTGGATTGGGTAATGATGTTATTTCCCTGAGAAAAGAGTTTTGTTATTCAGGATAGCTGGTTCAGACCACTTGATAATGGTACAAAAATGCAAAGCACGCTCCATCAATTCTTACTCAGAATGATGTTCAGTCTGCGATAGGATGTTGACTTGCATATTTTAACGAGGCCTCTGCCGACTTCAGGTATCTTTATAAAGGCCATGGGCAATATGGCAGCAATGAGTCGGAATGAGATCTAAGCTAATAATCTGGTGGAAGCAAACCCAAATTCTATGTGGCAGTTTGAGAATTTAATGCCTTCCTTAAATATTTAATGTAGTGCGGGCATTTAATCAAGTGGAAGCCATCTCCGTGACCTTGCTACTGACCTGGTTAAAACCATCCTGTCATCACTCACCTCTGGTCTGGGATCCAGTCACGGCCTGAGGCCTCAGGTGACTGTCACACCAGCAGCTGCAGTTTCCACTTTCTGTGCTGGTGTTGCCATTCAGCAGAGCTACAGGCCTCTGGTCACGGGTAGCTTTTGGCAAGCAGAGCCTCATCCTGAGGTCTGTGATTAAGAAAGGCCTCCTACTGCCTGTCACGTGCCTGAGTGGCGTAAGGCGTTCGCTTCAAAGAGGTGATATTGGAATTTTGTAGGGTTAGGGACAGAAATCACATGGCCTGATGGCCACATGACCAGAGTTCCTGGCCCATAACCCAAATACAGAGGTCAGATCCCCTGCATGCCTAGACTCTGGCTATTAGACCTTTATGTAAAAGCTCTTGCCAGATCTACAGCCATTATCTTCATTAAATATCACCCTTTGAATTTAAACGTTCCAGAATAGGACGAAAACGAATAATGAACTCGTTCTGTGCTGTATTATTCTACAAGTCAGGAAAATGGAATTGCATTAGGGTACAATTACTCCCCAGCAGTCAGAAGCCCAGTCCTTCCTCTGATGCAGTGAGGAATCACTCTCGGAGGAATTTTGGAACTGGTAGCCTGTAAATCATGATTCTATTTAGATATTGAAAAGAACATTCATTTTATGTTTACTGATTCTAAGTTCAGGTACAAGAAATTTAATTTAAAATCTGCTCATAAAAGTCTTCCATTTTACCTTTACATCTTCAAAAATCCGCAGTGGAGCTTTGAGAATTACAATTTGAGAATTGCCTGGTCTGCACTTACTTTAAATACCAGTGATGACTGTAGTTTGGAAGCTCTTGCTGGGAAGAAAATGGAGAGATTCAAAACAAATTTCTCATTACCAATTCCAGTTTTACAAGCTGAAAGCCACCGTCAGAAGCAAAAAAATCCATTAACCGGCATTTTCCTTTCAGAACTGAAACCTTTCCATGTGGTTGTTTGAAAGGAGTGGCATTGCAGTCAGATCAGTAGAGGAGTAGTTGAATAGGGCTGTACGGCTGAGCATTCCACCCACGGTGCTGATAATTAGGAATTTTAAATATTAAAAGCTTATACATCATCCATCATCCCTGTCCCTGGTTACTGATCCAGCAATTAGAATTAGAATTAGAATTAGCTTTTATTGTCACATACACTCAAATGAGTGCAGTGAAAAGATTGGAATGTCACCTCTCGGTATCATCTTAGGTACGGGGTACCTAGGTACAGATACTTTAGTATTTGTCACGCACTTGAGAGAATCATAAATACAAATTCAGCATAAGAATAAAGGATAAAGAAGCTTTCTTTCAAAAAGTACTCACGTTTTAGTCTTTTAACCAAGTCCGTGCCAGCTTTCAGACCGCCAGGAGATGCTGGCCATCAATCCTGGAGGCCTTGCTTGCAGTCCCCAAGGGGATTCGCCGCTGCCCCCGCGCTGGCCTCTGCTCCACTCACCTCCAGGACCTCGCCTGGTCTTGCTGCCTCCGTGCAGGCCTGGCCTGGGCCTTGCCTTCAGACTCACCTGGCCTGGGACTTGCCTGGAATTGCCGCCTCCCACTCCAGCCTAATCTGTGCCTCGCCTCCAGTAATTCACTATCTCCATGCTTGCCTGGCCTGGGCGTCACCTCCGAGACTCATCTGGACTTGGGGCTGCCATGCCGACCTGGCCCATGCCAGCTCCCTTTGGTCTCCACCATTAGCCTCGTAAGTAGAAGTTGAAAGTTTGAAAACAAAAGAAAGAAGAAAGGAAAAGAACGGGTGGAACAGAGGAACTCCAGCTAGAGCGTCTCACTCTGCTGCCATCCTGGACGTCTCAATTCTAAGATTCTCACTCTTGACTTTGCCGCTCCTATCTATATTCTTCTTCAATCCTCCAATTCTAGCATCTTGTGCATCCGATTTTCAGATGTAAAGGCCTAAAGTGCTGGAATTTCTCCTTAAACCACTCTGCTTCCTATCTCTACATCCTCCTTTTAAAAAAAAGTGATCCCCCAGTAACCATCTCTTTGACAAAACCTTTGGTCACCAGTCCTCATCCCTCTTTTCTCCTTTGCTCAATTTTCTGTGAAGCACATTGGGATGTTTTACTTTGTAAGTGGTGTCATATAAATGCAAGTTGCATTTTCAGTTGATTAGAAGCTTCATCTCTATTTGAGCTACAGAAATGTAGCAATCTAATTATATTATATCAAAAGTTCTAATAATGGGAATAATCAAAATTATTGCAAGGGCATACATGGTCAGCAGTCAGACGTAATAAATTTAAATTTTCAAGTTAACTCGAGCAGATCAGTCATGAGTGAATCGAGATAATAGTCATGAATAGAGATATCTATAAATTATTTCCTGTTGTAATGGCAGGGTAAAATGCTATTACATATGAACTGAATTATCCCTTTTGTTACATTCCTGCTATGCTGGTCACGCAAATAAGGACCAATATTTTAATTCCTTACCTTATTACCATTTAAATTACATTTTCTTTATTTCAAAATGTTAATCTTCACTTTGTGCGAAAGGACAGATGTATTTTGAAACACTGAAGCCAGTAACATAGTTCTGCTGGGCCCATACGTTGAAGCACTAATGATTCCTGCTCTTAGGAGCTCCAAAGTGCGCCAAAATGCTTAGCGTGTCTTGATCAGTGTACCAAACTCATTTGAGCCTTTGATTTTGATTTAACTGGGAAACTGACTGGAACAATGGGTGGAATGTTATGTTGCTCCTGGGAGCAGAAAGCTTGCTGGGATGAAACCAAGGGTTTAAGTTCTTGAAAGGTTGATGTTAGGTCGAGCTTTTAAGTGGCAATATTGTTAATCTCACCAGCGAGGTAGTCAATGCTGGAGGTAAAGTGCAATGCCACTGCTATCTCCCCCTCGGGGGGTGTTGTTGTATGCAACAGACCATGTAAGTAATTATGTGGCAGCAGTCAATGGGGCAAGGCTGACGAAGGAAGGTAGGGAAAAGAATGAGGGTAGCTGCATTCAAATGCCAGACAATGACCATCTCCAACAAATTCTATCTAACCACCACCCTTTCACATTCAATGCATTACCATTGCTGCAAACCCCACTGTCAACATCCTGGTGGTTACCATTGACCAGAAACTGAATGGACTAGCCATATAAATAATGTGGCTAAAAGAGCAGGCTAGGAATACTGAAGTTAGTTACTCAACTCTTGCCTCCCCAGAGTCTGTCAATTATCTACAAGGCAAAAGTCAGGAGCGTGATCGAATAATCCCCACTTGTCTGGATGAGTGCAGCTCCAATATCACTCAAGAAACTTGACACCATCCAGAACAAAGCAGTCCGCTTGATTGGCATCACATCCACCATCATCCAATCCCTGCATCACCAATGCTCAGTAGCTGCAGTGTGTACTATCTACAACATGCATTGCAGAAATTCACCAAAGATCCTCAGACAGCACCTTCCAAACCCTCAAAGTTGAAGGACCAGGGCAGCAGACATATGGGAACACCACCCGCAAGTTCCTCTCCAAGTGACTCACCATCCTGCCTTGGAAATATATCAGCCATTCCTTCACAGTTGCTTGGTCAAAATCCTGGAAATTCCCATCCCAATGGCATTGTGGGTCTACCTGCAGCACATGGACTGCCCCAAGTCAAGAAGGCAGCTCACCAAAACCTTCGCGAGGACAGTTAGGAACTGTGAATAAGTTCCAGCCCAGCCAACTATGCTCGTGTACCATGAATGAATAACAAATAAAAACAGCTCCAAATGTGCAGTTGCTCGAAGTGGGAGGAGAGTTGTTGTGGGTGAGTTATTGGTGAGCATAACTGGGTGATAAAGTGACCCCCTAATAATAAGTGAAATGGATAAGACCCATGGACACGTGTGCTCGCATCTCTACAGCTGCACATGGAACACAGGAGCATCGCTATTGGTCAACTGAGGTTGCAGTAAGGTTGGAGAAGGAGGGGTGGATGTGTTGAAGGATATCTCCTGCTGACCAAGTGACCTGAGAGATGGATGTGGTAAACCTGTGATCTCTCATGATGTACAGAGGCAAATACTGGACCACGCCAGGAACTTCAATGTTGGAAAACCATAGAGAAAGCAAGAGTGATACCAGGAAGGTTATTCCCAAAATGGTGAAACTCAAGGATAAATATGGAAAGTTCAAGGAAGTTAGAGGGGATGCTGAGAATGCTAGATGGCAGCTTAAGTGTAACAGTGGAGGGAGAGGTTTCACCACTGCACCAAGATTCCCTGGTAGGTGGCGATGGCTGATATGGATGTTGGCTGAAGCCAAGGCAAGGATGTTGGTTTGAGGCTCAAGGGTGATGCTGAGACTAGTCAATCCGATAGTGATTAGGGAAGGTGCACAGTTATGGCTTCGCTTTCCAGGCTCACTGCTCCAGTACACATGCTCATAGCTGCATCAGCAAGATGTGCTCTCAGCAGTGATCATCCAGGGTGGTATTGATCACGGTGGGCGCGGGTAGAGGCCAAGGTATACCCAATGTTTAGGTTGGGCTTTGCATTGATTGAAACTGCTTAGGACAGGAGGGAGGATCTTAAAGAATATGCTGACTGGATCCTTCCCTGCGATTTGTTCACAAATTACCTCAGGCAGAAATGGTGACAGGTTGAGGACAGAAATTGCTGGAAAAACTCAGCAGGTCTGGCAGCATCTGATAAGAGAAATCAGAATTAACATTTCGGGTCGAGCAACCCTTCCTCAGAACTGCTGTCATTCCACCCTAGGGGTTCTCCTAGTTCTGGTGCAGTGGTGGAGGAAGTAGTGAAATGTGGTACAATGACAAGCACAGCAGCAGCTAGAACTGTAACAGAGAGTGGCTGAAGGTCAAGCAGTGCAGGATGACTGCAACCAGGAGCAACTGCACCATCCAGAATGAGTGTGTCATTGAATATCTCGTAGGTGGGGCAGCTACTTGCAAATAGTAGAGAGGCGATATTGGCAGCAGCTGGGGATGTCATGACCTGCAGTGACTCCTATAAATCCACCAGGAAGACCTGCATCAGTGAGAAATGGGAGGAAATCCAATTCCGTTCCACTGAAAGCCATCACAAAATTGAATTTTCAGCTCTTTCCAGGACCTCAATGGGGACATGTCCACGATATTGTAGTCTACAAATGAATGTTTTAGATTCACAACTTCGCAGGTGAGGTTTACTGCCTTCACAATTGATGGCACACGCGCAGTACTGAGATTTTCCTGGCAACATCCATAACCTGAAAGCGGTTTCACTGAATGTGCAGCTGGGCTGTGAAACAAATCCATTTGTTGTGGCCGAGTGCTGGCCCAGGGAGATCTCATGATTTGTGCATCCTCACTGCCTTGCAGGTTCTCATAAGTGTTTGCTTCATCTCTTTAAGTGCAGGCTTGTATCCTTGGTGGAGGAGGATAGACACAGAGGATCTGGTTAATGACATCAGTGCAGAACCTGCAAAGTGAAGCTGAAGAGAAGTACAAATCCCCACCTGCACTGCAATAAGAGTGACAAGACAACAAACTACTGGACGGCTAAGGATGATGTACTGCTGCTTTATATGCCTCAGGTAGAGAATAGCATTACCGACCAGCCGAATTCCAGGATTATTCTGGCTTGCTGTGCCCTGCTCAGCAACGTAGGGAGGAATTTGCAGAAGGGGAACTGGAGGAGCTAGATGGCTCCTCTGATGATAAAGAAGTGGAAGACGATGTGGATGAGGGAGAGTGTGTGGTGCGGATACCAGGGGATGGTGTGATGTAGCAGACAAGCCTGCGGCATCTCCGTCACCCTCAGATTTCTGACCATATGAGCCACTGCATTCTACACCACTACACCACTGAAGGTTATCAAAGTCTGGTGGCTGGGAACCCAGTGTGGACACCGATATCTTTGTTTCATTGCATTGTACTTGTGTTTGGTCACTGCACTAAGGTATATAGTTTTATCTGAACACTGCTGGGCTTGTAATTCAGTCTATGGGCCAACCTCAAATTAAACAATTTACTGGCACTGATCTTGCCATTGGAAGATTCTGCCCAATGTAACCGAAACTCTTGAGCAGCCAAGTCGGAAATAGTGGATGAAAGGCTTCATTCGCACCTGTATGAAATGTTCAAAAGTGACCAGACTGGCTGTTCCTCAAACATAGGAATGACAGTCCCTCAAGCCTGTTTCACCAGTCAATTACATTGTGGTCAGTCTGTGTATCAATTTATTACTAACAGGTGAGGATGAACAGATTATTTCACTTGAAATATTGCCTAGCTCATGTTAGTTATGCATTTCTACAAGTAGAAATTTGCTCCCCGCAGCGGAAACGTGGGAGAGGGCCATCAATCCTAACATACTTCAAGCTTTTGGATTTCATGTTTTTAATTAATTGCAACTAAAGATATTAATTGTTTATGTGGTAAACCTCGAGGCTGCATTTTAAAAGCTGCTATTTGCTAGCAGAGTGAGACACTATGCTAAATCCAGTAAGAGGATTATGGGCAAGTGGGATTTTTGTTCACCTCTTAGGTTCTGATCCCTTAGAGAGTAAAATGTAGCGAAGATACAGCTTCTGGATAATAATGATGTAAGAAATTGTATTACAGTGATAAGAGAGATGATTCTATGTAAACATTAAATTATATCATTCCCATTGTGTGAAAGCAACCCCTTGTGTTATACATAATCTATGGAAATTCAATATTGGGCATCATAATTCAGAGGAAATTGCAAACAGACATTTTGTGTCTGGTCTGTGGCTTTATCTAATGTCTCTATTGTATTGATTAGTAAATGATATGTTTACTAATTTTCCGTCTGATATCGTTGCATCCATATTTCTCTGTTTTGATGATCTTTTAAACTCTTTACTTGACCAGCTATTTTTGTGACTCTTTCTCTCCCAATTTGAGAGGGAGAATCTGGAATCGGATGTAACGGTATTACAGTTGAATAAAGGCAACTATAGAGGCATGAGGGAGGAGCTGGCTAGAATTGACTGGGTGAGGAGCCTTGCATGAAAGACGGTGGAACAGCAACGGCAGGAGTTTCTGGGAGTAATTTGGGAGACACAGCAAAAATTCATCCCTAGCAAAAAGAACCATACCAAAGGGAAGATGAGGCAACCATGACTGACAAGGGAAGTCAGGGATAGCATGAAAGCAAAAGAGAAAGCATATAATGTGGTGAAGGGCAGTGGGAAACCAGGGGATTGGGAAACCTACAAAAACCAACAAAGGACAACTAAAAAAAGAAGTAAGGAGGGAGAAGATTAAATATGACGGTAAGGTAGCCAGTAATATAAAAGAGGATTGCAAGAGTTTCTTCAGATATATAAAGAGCATAAGAGAGGCAAAAGTGGACATTGGGCCTCGAGAAATGATGCTGGAGATGTAGTAATGGGGAACAAAGAAATGTTGGAGGAACTGAACAAGTACTTTGCATGAGCCTTTGCAGTGGAAGACACGAGTAGCATCCCAAAAATTCAAAAGAGTTGAGGGACAGAGGTGAGAATAAAGACAATCAACATGGAGAAGGAGATAGAAAAACTGAAAGGTCTGAAGGTAGATAAATCACCTGGACAAGGTGGACTACGCCCCAGAGTTCTGAAGGAAATAACAGAAGAGAAAGTGGAGGCGTTACTGGCGATCTTTCTGGAATCACTGGAGTGTGGGAGGGTGCCAGAAGACTGGAAAATCACTAATGTAACCCCCCTGTTCCTTTATTCGGTAACAGGATGAGGGCACCACTGGCTAGGCAGCATTTATTGTCCATCCCTAATTGCCCAGAGGGCAGCTGAGAGTCAACCACATTGCTGTGGGTCTGGAGTCACATGTAGGCCAGACCAGGTAAGGAGGCAGTTTCCTTCCCTAAAGGACATTAGTGAAGGAGGGAGTAAGGCAAAAGACAGGAAATTACAGGCCGATTAGCCTGAACTCAGTCATTGGTGAGATTTTGGAGTCCATTGCGAAGGATGTGATTTCTGAATACTTGAAAGTAAATAGAAAAATAAGGCAAAGTCAGCATGGCTTCCTCAAGGGGAGGCTATGCCTGTTAGAATTCTTTGAGGATGTAATGAGCAGGTTGGACAAAGGAGAGCCAATGGATGTTATCTACTTGGACTTTCAGAAGACCTTTGACAAGGTGCCATTACAGGAGACTGCTGAATAAGATAAGAGCCCATAGTGTTACAGGCAAGGTGCTAGCATGGATAGAGGATTGGCTGTCTGGCAGGAAGCAGAGAATGGGGATAAAAGGGTCCTTCTCAGGATGGCAGCTGGTGACAAGTAGTGTTCTGCAAGGGTCAGTGTTGGGACCTCAACTTTTCACTTTATCCATTAATGATCTAGATGAAGAAACCGAGGGCATTCTGGCTAAGTTTACATATGATACAAAGATAGGTAGAGAGACAGGTAGTATTGAGGAGGCGGGGAGGCTGCAGAAGAATTTAGGCAGAATGGGAGAGTGGGCAAAGAAGTGGCAGATGGAATACAATGTCAGAAAGTGAGGTCATGCACTTTGGTAGCAAGAATGGAGGCATAGACCATTTTCTAAGTGGGGAGAAAATTTAGAAATCTGAGGTGCAAAGGGACTTGGGAGTCCTAGCCCAGGTTTCTCTTCCCTTTCAGGTTGAGTCAGTAGATAGGAAGGCAAATACATTGTTGGCATTTATTTCAAGAAAACTAGAATATAAAAGCAGGAATATACTTCTGAGGCTTTATAAAGCTCTGGTCAGACCACATTTAGAATATTGTGAGCAACTTTATACCCAATATCTCAGGAAAGATGGACTGGTCCTGGAGCGGTCCAGAGGAGGTTCACGAGAAAGATCCCAGGAATGAAAGGCTTAACAAATGAGGAACGTTTGAGGAATATATACTCAATGGAGTTTAGAAGGATGAGGGGAGGTCTAGTTGAAACTTACAGAATACTGAAAGGCCTGGATAGAGTGGACATTGGGAAGATGTTTCCATTAGCAAGAAAGACTAGGACCTGAGAGTAAAGGGAAGACCCTTTAGAACGGAGATGAGGACAAACTTCTTCAACCAGAGAGTGGTGAATCTATGGAATTCATTGCCACAGAAAGCTATGAAGGCCAGGTCATTGAGTATATTTAATACAGAGATAGATACGTTCTCAATTGTCAAGAGGATCAAGGGTTATAGGGAGGAGATGGAAGAATGGGTTTGAGAAGCTTATTAGCCATAATTGAATGGCGGAACAGACTCAATGGACTGAATGGCCTAATTTCTATGCCTATGTCTAATGGTCTTATTGACATCTCTTTAGCCCCTCTTTTTTACAATGAATGTGCCTTCCTTGCCTTGTTTTTATTCTTTCTCTGCATCTCTGGTGAGATACATTTTAGTAGCAACTTGTTTCCTGTGTAACCTATCAGTTATGGTGTGGACAGCTTTCCTGAGGCAGTGATTTGTTTGTGCCAGATAAATAAGTAACAGAGATGAAGAAGGGGAATACAGGGAACAGGGCCTAATATAGATGGAAGTTTGAAGCAGCTTTGACCTGTCTCTCCTGGGTATTTCTACCACCATTCATGTGAAAATGTTATTTTCTGAATGGCATGGTTTGGTTTTAACATGAACATCATTTAGAATAATTTTTGTGAGAAAGATGAGGGATAGGTGAAGATTTTCAGGTTGTGGTTCCTTGCTATCTGATTTTGCCTGGAAGTGTGACACATTGATCAGTATCTCCTGTTAGAAATATGAGCACTTTGTAAAAATGAAGAAGAGTGGCAGTCTGTGTGAGACTTGTGAATTAGGTCTGCACTCAAATGGATCCCCAACTCTCCTGCTTTATCCCCAAACAGGCCGAGATGATATCCTCAGCCTGGGTGATCCTTCAGATCGTCTCCAACATTAACACTTTCAGGACCATGACCGTATACAATCATTATCACATTGGTGTTTCTGGGAATTTGTTGTGTACAAATTAGCTGCCATGTTTCCTGCATTACAACAGTGACTGCATTATGAAAAATTCTTAATTGGTAGTAAAATACTTTGAGATTCCAGTAGTTATGAAAACCATAACATGAATGCAAGTCTTTGTTTCTTTAGCTGTTGATCAGAATAGAGCAGATTTGTCTGATAACACTAGATGAATGGAAATGCTGGACAATGAGAGAAGTTAAGTTTTGTTCAAGAAAAAGAAGGAAGCATATGTCAGGTATAGAGAACGATGATCAAGTGAATCCCTAGAAGAGTATTAAGGCAGTAAGAGTATAATTAAGATGGAAATCAAGAGGGCCAACAAGAGGACTTGAGATAGTTTTGGCAAATAGAATTAAGGAGAATCCAAAGGGTTTCTACAAATACATTAAGGACAAAAGAGTAACTAGGGAGAGACATGAGCCCTTTAAAGATCGGCAAGGCCACCTACGTGTGCAACCACAGGAGATGGTGAGATACTGAACGAGTATTTTGCATCAGTGTTTACTGTGGAGAAAATATGGAAGCTAGAGAGATAGGAAGAACTGCAGATGCTGGAGTCAGAGTCAACACTGTATGGAGCAGGTCAGGCAGCATCAGAGGACCAGGAGAGTCGATGTTTCGGGCCTAGATGAAGGGTCCTACATGATGTCCTGATGAAGGATCTAGGCCCGAAATGTTGACTTTCCTGCTCCTCTGATGCTGCCTGACCTGCTGTGTTCCTCCAGCTCCACACTATATTAATGTATAGACAGCTTGGGGAAATAAATAGTGATATCTTGAAAAGTGGCCACATCACAGAAGAGGAAGTGCTGGACATCTTAAAATGCGTAAAGGTGGATAAATCCCCGGGATCTGATCAGGTGTACCCTAGATCTTTGTGGGAAGCTAGGGAAGTGATTGCTGGGTCTCTTGCTGAGATATTAGTACCATCAATAGCCACAGGTGAGGTGCAAGAAGACTGGAGGTTGGCTAACGTGATGCCATTATTTAAGATAGGTGGTAAGGAAAAGCCAGGGAACTATAGGCTGGTGAGACTGACATCGATGGTGGGCAAGGTGTTGAAGGAGATTCTGAGGGACAGGATTTACATGTATTTGGAAAGGCAAGGACTGATTAGGGACAGTAAGCATAGTTGTGTGAGTGGGAAATTGTGCCTCACTAACTTGCATGAATTTTTGAAGAAGTGACAAAGAGGCTTGAAAAAGGCAGAGTGGTGGATATTGTCTATATTTCAGTAAGGTGTTTGACAAGGTTTCACATGGTAAACTGGGTAGCAAGGTTTGATCACATGGAATCCAAGGAGAACCAGCTGTTTGAATACAAAATTGGCTAGAAGGTAGGAGACAGAGGGTGGTGGTGGAGGGATGCTTTTTGGACTCGAGGCCTGTGACCAGTGGTGTGCTGCAGGGATCATGGCTGGGTCCATTGTTTTTTGTCATCTATATAAATGATTTGGAGGTGTATATAAGAGGTATGGTTAGTAAATTTGCTGATGACACCAAAATTGGAGGTGTAGTGGACAGTGAAGAAGGTTACCTCAGAGTACAATGTGACCTTGATTACGTGGGCCAACAGGCCGAGGAGTGGCAGAGGAAATTTAATCCAGATAAATGTGAGGTGCTATATTTTGGTAGGGCAAATCAGGGCAGGTCATATACATTTAATGGTAAGGTCCTGGGGAATGTTGCCGAACAGGTTCATCGTTCCTTGAAAGTGGAGTTGCAGGTAGACTGGATAGTGAAGAAGGCGTTTGGTATGCTTGCCTTTATTGGTCAGTGCATTGAATATAGGAATTAGGAGGTCATGTTGCAGCTGTACAGGACATTAGTTAGGCCATTTTTGGAATACTGCATTCAATTCTGGTCTCCCTGCTATAGGGAGGATGTTGTGAAACTTGAAAGAGTCAGAAAAGATTTACAAGGCTGTTGCCAGGGTTGGAGGGTTTGAGCTATAGGGAGAGGCTGAATAGTCTGGAGTTATTTTCTCTGGAACGTTGGTGGCTGAGGGGTGATCTTACAGAGGTTTATAAAATCATGAGGGGCATGGATAGGATGAATAGTTGAGGTCTTTTCCCCAGGGTAGGGGAGTCCAAGACGAGAGGGCATAGGTTTAAGGTGAGAGGGGAAAGATTTAAAAGGGACCTAAAGGGCAATTTTTTCACACAGAGGGTGGTGTGTATATGGAATGAACTGCCACAGGAAGTGGTAGAGACTGGTACAATTACAACATTTAAAAGGCATCTGGATGGTTTTATGAATAAGAAGGATTTGGAGGGATATGGGCCACATGCTGGCAAATGGGACTAGACACATTTAGAATGTCTGGTTGGCATGGATAAGTTGGACTGAAGGGTCTGTTTCATGTTGTACAGCTCTATGACTCTATAATTCTAGATGCTGTAGCTGTGATGGCTTAAATGGAATAATGATTCATTGCCCTGTACCAACATCCCATATCCAAAAAGTGGATAAAGAAGACTGAATTAACATCATTTTGTGTGAGTTAAAGGACCACTGAGTGGGTACCAAAATAAAACAGTATTCATAGTGAGGAGAAAAGATATCATGTGACATCAATAGTCAACAGTGAGATAGTGCTACCATGAAACTTTCTGTTCCTTGTAACTGTAAACACAATAAGTACTCAAGCCTTCAAAGCCTCTGATAAGGACTGTGTATTTTACTTATTATAGTTTGAAAAAAATTGAAATATGGCCTGAACATGATTGCTTTTTAAAAATATTCATGGAAACTAAAGTATTTTCTCTGCAAAATCAATGTGAACTACCAATCATGTCAGGCAAACACATTAAAAGCTCCGCATGACAGGGGGAAAAAACATTTTCCAAAGAATCAGTGACTGCTAAAATCTCTCTCAGCGCTGCAGTTAACATTGATTTCTTGAAAAATTGTCCGATGACATATGGGAACTATTGTGTTTCTTGAGGAACTGTTTCAGTTACATTGTATGGGAAGAGCATTGAGTTCAGTTAAACAGATGCTGTGTGTGGCAACATCAAAAACTGAGGCTGTTGAAGATTTATGCATCTTGGGAACCTGTTATTTCCCGGGAGAAGATTGAACCAGCGCAGAGTGCAAAGTACTTTGAATTGGTGCCTCTGGTGGAACTGAAAAGCATTAAAATGTTAGTCACGTGATATTAGAGCTGAAAGACTACTGTCAGCACAACGAACTTTCCATATTTTTATGATCAAGGAAAACCAAGAAGAATGAAATACTTGCACATCTTTGATTTGAATGGCTGCACCATTGGTAGCCATATCTTCACCTGTACAGGTCAGACAGACAGACGATAGATACAACCTAATGTAACCTGGTTTACAAATCACAACATGAGGAAGAATCTTCTTTGAATACCTTGTGCAGCACGTTACAAGAGGTCTACAAAAAGTCTCAGTCCACATAAGTCACCTTGGGTCAGCCAAGGCAAAACTTGCTTTCAATTAAGCTGCACATATATATGATTCTCAAAATCTACCATTGACCTAGGCATAACTGTGCAAGCTCTAAGTAATAAAGTAAGTTCTGAATTGGAAAAATACCACATTAATCTTGTCTAGATTCATTTTTAATGATACAGTTATTTAATGTAAGGATTACTTGCATGTTCAACAACAGAAGCAGCATTGTAATAGCAAAGTTAAATGATCCTACAGCCAATGGATGTCCTTCCAAACCCATGACTTTTACCATCTAGAAGAACAAAGGCAGAAGATTATGGGAACATCACTATCTGCAAGCTTGCCTCCAAGCCACTCACCATCCTGACTTGGAAATATATCGCTGTTCCTTCAGTGCAAAATCCTGAAACTGCCTCACTAATTGCCACACAACCACCCCAACACCCACAAACAGAGCTGCATCAGGACACTATTTAAATGAGGCACAACACATTGCAGCAACCCGGAACTATGCAAAGCAGAACAGGAGCACCTATACGGAGTCTTCAAAAGGAATGGATACCCGAAAAGCACAATTTGCCATTACTTTCAAGACAGACCGCAACAGGAAGACGCAACACGACCAGACTCAATAATCACCCTACCGTACATCAAGGACATTTCAGAGATGACCACAAGACTACTCAGACCCCTAGGTATCAGGGTAGCCCACAAACCGACAACCACCATGTGACAGCTACTGACGAACATAAAGGATCCCATACCCAAAACCAGCAAAACTGGGGCGATATACAAAATACCATGCATGGACTGTGAGAAACACTACATAGGCCAAACCGGAAGAAAACTGACAATAAGGATATATGAACACCAACTAGCCACCAAGAGACACAACCAATTCTCACTTGTCTCACTCTACATGGACAACAAGGTACACAAATTCGACTGGGACAACACATCCTTAATTGCACATGCCAAACAGAGACACGCCATGGAATTCCTGGAGGCCTGGTATTCCAACTGGAACCCCATCAACAAACACATTGATTAGATCCTGTGTACAAACCACTGAGAAACAGAACTGGAAGTAAAAACCATCCACCCCAGCAAACCAAGACATATAAATAACAAGAGGGACAGAACACCGATGCTTCACCAGAGGCGCACTGATGATGTTACCTAGCAGGGTAATGAAACATTTGCAACCAAATTCACCAGCTTGGCAATATGTCTACAACCTCATCCACAACCCGAGCTACAAATCTCCTTGAAAACTTTATATGCCTCCCTAATTGCATTGTGAATGTTCCTACACCTGATGGACCATGACAGTTCAAGAAGACAGCTCATTGCCACTTACTCCAGGGCAGTTAGGGATGGCTAATAAATGCTGATCTAGACAGCGATGCCCACATCCTATGAATGAGTGAAAAGAGGAATAAGTGGTAGAATGCATGTGTCACATGGTTCCTGCAATTTGCTTTGACAGGGTGGTCATGGGAGACGGGGATGTGATGGTATATAATTGCTATTTGTATTTAGATGCACGTACAATAAAGAAATTTATCTTTCAACTTTTATGTACAGTTCCAGTTAATTTCTATGGAAGAAGGATCAATCCAACACTTGTTGTACAATCATTCCTTCCTGGGTAGTGAGAGTGCATATGTCTCAATCTGAAATTGTAAAGCTTCACAACAGTAATGCATTCTCAGAAAATAAAACGATATTGGCCATATAACCATTCTTTCTGTATGTCAGTGAAACTTTCCTTTACTGGTGTAAGTTTCATTCATGATAGTGAGATGGATCTGAGCAGCCACAATTGTACCTTGTTTGCAGCATTTGTAACAGCTAACTTTAGATATGGACCACCTCAATTTTGAAACCCTCTTAAATTAAATTTGAGTTTAAATCTCAAACTAATTTGGTGGTTCACCTTCAGTTTGCATGGGAGCTAGGATTTTGGTAAATTTGGATCTTGTGTTGAGGTTCCCCAGTTGTGCAAAAATTTTTAATCTTGTGACAATGGAATAAAAGCCCAAGATGTGTGATTCCTAACCCTGTTTCTCAATATTGACGAAACCCTGCAGATACAAATGTACACAGCCAGCCAGCTGGTTAAAGCACTTACCAAGAATAAAAGCTGTTAGTAATTGCCTTAGTGTAAGTAAAACTATATGTGTTTTTGCTCTTTTGGACCAACGCCCCTGCTCTTGCTTCTGAGCCCACAGTCCCCTATTCCCTGTGACCACCCCCCCAACCTGAGATTTCCACCCATCTCTAATTAACTTCGTCCTGAATTCTCTCAATCTTGGGACTCCAGAGGCACTCTTTCAACACTTCCCGGGGACATGGTAGATTGTCCCTGAAGGAACCAGCATCCCTTGCTGATTGAGACTTCTGCCTTGGGTATTTGACTCCAGGGAAAGGCCTGTGGAGTCCTCACCATTGCCTGACTGGCTTGCAGGCAGCACAGGTCTCTCTCCAGTTCTCCAGCCTGTCATTGAGATTCTCAACTTCTCGGTTCACTTTCTCAGCCTTCCAATTATTGAAAAGTGTTGGCTGCAGGCTGATTTTGTCCTTTCCAGGATTTATGCCTATCTTGATTAAACTGTATCTAGGCAAGCAGTTCTTGCTCCATTTACATCTAACAGGTGGAACTACAATTTTATGGATTTTGGGAGTGGGCCTTTCACTGGAGGGATGACATGGTACAGTTGTGTACAATCTGTAGTGAGTGAAGAGTTGAGGTAGCATCTGACTTCTGCGAAAACATTGATTCAGAGTGATCTTTCATTAGGGTGACTGACTCCAATCAGATTTCAGAATTATGGAGTCCATTGGTAACTTCTACAGGGGAACGAGGGGGCAGTTGGAAGAAGGGAGGTAAAAGAGAAGTGGGAGCAGGAGTACTGGGGAGATGGGCATGGAGGGAAGGGAAGAAGGACCAGGAGGGGGTCTATAGGAGAGAGGGAAGGATAGGGATTGTTTAGAATGGAGACGTAAGGTCTGTGGAGGGCAAAGGACCATCTCCAGTGAAGCATTGTAGTCATTGTGCATCCTTTACAAAATGCCTTGGTGGTCCCCTAACAGCACATATTATTAACTAATGGAGCAGCGAGAACTTCTTGATGACAGTACCAGCTTCACATTCTCCTTTATCTGTAGATGTCTTATATTCACCTGAATTTAGAAGAATAGCATTGGGGCATAGGAAAACATGTAAGTTACTCAGTCCCTCAAGTCTGATCTGCTATTCAGTAAAGCCATGGCTGAACCTAACTTCATTTTCCATATATCCCTTTAGAACTTTGCGTAACAGAAATATGTCAACCTCAGATTTAAAATTAACAATTGATGTAACATCAATGGCCATATTCAGAAGAGAGTCCAGAACATCTACTACCCTTTGTGTGTGGAAGGGTTTCTTAATTTTACTCCTGAATGTTTTGTATTTTAAACTATGTCCCCAGACCTAGATCGTCCAATCAGTAGAATTAGTTTCTATCTACCCCATCTCTTCCCCTTAACATCTCAAACTTTTAACAATTCGACCCTTAACCATGTGAATTCCAAGGAATACAACCCGAGATGAATCACTTCATTATTGGAGTCCGGATATCATTCTCATAAGTCTGCATTACACTCTCTCCAAGCCAAAATATCATTCCCAAGGCATCAGTATTCCTTTGA
This sequence comes from Rhincodon typus, assembly GCF_021869965.1. Classification (NCBI taxonomy): domain Eukaryota; kingdom Metazoa; phylum Chordata; class Chondrichthyes; order Orectolobiformes; family Rhincodontidae; genus Rhincodon; species Rhincodon typus. The sequence continues at coordinate 45,650,145 of NC_063335.1, forward strand.
GTCATTAGTGACTGTATCAAGTAACCTACATTGTCTAGGGTGAAGACATTTCTTAGGTCTAACTGAGTAGTTGTACTTCATAGCCTCTCATCACTGAAGTCAAACCAGTGGAAGCAGTTGCAGACATATCTCCCATTGTATGGAGACACAGAGCTCCTCAATTTCAAAATGTTTCCATTAAGATCCAGCAGCCGGCTTACACCAGCCATTGGGAGGGCACTTCAATACCATCACTAAATAAAGGCACCTGATAGAACTGGATTGACCACACTACCCACTATGCATTTGGAAAAAAATATATTTGGTTGCAAACCAATTGCAAACAAAGAAGGTATTTGTTTGCATGATTTTGTTAAGATAACCAATAACAACCAAGAAGCTAATGGCTTGGGATCCCATACTATCATGAAAATGTAGGAATTACATGCAGGTGACCTGGACGTTATGTAATCTTGACAAATAAATCAAAGTGGAGAGTCCTCTCATTTGATTGCAAGTTGTTTGGCCTTGAGAACAACCCATCATTCAACTCCCTAATGGATTTTGGAAACTAGGAACTGACTTTTGTTATTGATGTCTGACATGGAACTTGAAATCTAACATTCGAGGAGTATAATGACCTTATGACCATAAATGCTCAATCCCTGTGATCAAAAATGTTACAATTCTGTTCTACCCTCTTACATGATATGTTGATTACCAAGACTACTTTGTTTTCAAACATGCCCAGATAACTGCAGCTATGCCTCCATACACTGTGGAATGTCCATTTTGGATAGAATTTCCTTTACTTGCATTTCCTGTCTTCCTCAGCTTCTTTGCCAGAGAGAGGGGAATAAAAATAATCCCAAAGGTAATTCATATTGCAGATTCTGAGCAAAAATTACAAATGTCAAAATAATGTGTAACAAAAATTGTCATTTAAGTTGGTGTGGCAACTTATAACAATTACAAATCCCCAAACTCCCTTCATATGTCAGCATGGAATCTGTCTTCCTGCAATGCCTACTTAATACTGTCATGGTAACACACAGTATGTGAGTGAGCTTGACTTTCCATTGAAGTCAATGGAAACAAAAACCAAGGAATATGCAAAACAGGCTACTGATTCGCCAACACACTATAAAGCAAAGTCAAAGTGAACTCCACCTGGTGCTCTCCTGACAAGAATCACAGGAATTATATCTACTGGGCTTTCTGTCCACTTTCACAATTGCCTTACTTCCCATTTTAACTCAATGATGGCAGTGATTCCTATTGAAGAGTACACAGTAATATTTCAGCCAATGACAGGTGTTTTCTACCTGCTTTCTATTCAATGTTCAGTCTTTTGAACCATATTTCTCTGAAGCGTATGTCACTGCAGCATTCAGGATCTTATTTTCATTTGTGTTTCCTAATGATAAACATATTGACGCCCCAATGCGTTGCTCATGGGTAAACTCTTACGAGTGTAATTCTTGCAGACCGAGGTGCAAGTATTAACAGAAGGTATAAGGATGCATTCCCCTGGAATTGAAACAGAGGAGATTTGCAATTAGCCTATCTGAAATGGGTGTGGAATTGTATTCAGGATGAGATTTGTGGTGTAATGGTGCAGTGCAAGGTGGTACTTATTGGCATAAAGATAATTTGTGCGCAAAGATCTAAAACTATCTGCAGGAAGACCGAGTTGCAAAGGTAAGCTTCAGATCGCTTCACAGTGTTTTGTGGTCATCAAGTCATAGGGTCATAGAGATGTTCAGCATAGAACTTCGGTCCAACTTGTCCATGCCGATCAGACATATAAAAATCTAGTCCCATTTGCCAGCATTTGGCCCATATCCCTGTAAACTGTTCCTATTCATATACCCATCCAGATGCCTTTTAAGTGTTGCAATTGTAGCAGCCACCACCACTTCCTCTGGCAGCTCGTTCCATACCCACATCACCCTTTGCGTGAAAACGTTGTCTCTTAGGACCCTTTTAAATCTTTCCCCTCTCACCTTAAACCTATGCCCTGTAGTTTTGGACTCCACCACCCCAGGGAAGAGATATTGTCTATTTACCCTATTCATGCCCCTCATGATTTTATAAACCTGTATGAAGTCACCCCTAGGCCTCTGATGCTCCAGGGAAAATAGCCCCAGCCTATACAGTCTCTCCCTATAGTTCAAACCCTCCAACACTGGCAACAGCATTGTAAACCATTTCTGAACCCTTTCAAGTTTCACAATATCCTTCCTATAGCTGAGAGACCAGCATGCAAAAATCCAAAAGTGGCCTAACCAATGTCCTGTATAGCCGCAACATGACCTCACAATTCCTATACTCAATGCACTGACCAATAAAGGCAAGTTTATCAAACGCCTTCTTCACTATCCTGTCTACCTGGGACTCCACTTTCAAGAAACTACGAACCTGCACTCCAAGGTCTCTTTCTTCAGTAACACTCTCCAGGACCTTACCATTAAGTGTATAAGTCCTGCCCTGATTTGCTTTTCCAAAATGCAGCACCTCGCACTTATCTAAATTAAACTCCATCTCCCACACCTTGGGCCAAAGGCCTAAGTGATCAAGGTCCCATTGTACTCTGAGGTAACCTTCTTCACTGTCCACTTCGCCTCCAATTTTTATGTCATCTGCAAACATACTAACCATACCCCCTATGTTCACATTCAAATCATTTATATAAATGACAAAAAGCAGTGGACCCAGCACTGATCCTTGTGGCACACCGCTGGTCACAGCCTCCAGTCTGAAAAACAACCCTCCATCACCACCCTCTGTCTTCTCCTTCTGAGCCAGTTCTGTATCCAAATGGCTACTTCTTCCTGTATTCCACATGAACTAACCTTGCAACCAATCTATCATGAGGAACCTTGTCGAACACCTTACTGAGGTCCATATAGATCACATCCACCACTCTGCCCTCATCAATCAATTCTTCAAAAAACTCAATTAAGTTAGTGGGGCAGGCACAAAGCCATGTTGAATATCCCTAGTCAGTCTTGCCTGTGGAGACAACTGGGGAAAAAACACATTTGACAGATTTTTAGCAGGCGAGAGAGAATGTTCATTTTATGTATGTTCTCCTGAACGTTTTCCAAATTAGTGTTAGTGCCTGACTCAATTGTAAACTTCACAATCAATTCCAGGTTGCAGAGTTTTTAACATCTGTTTGCCAACTGAAAAAATGGGCAAAATATAGTCCGATAAATTTGATGGGAACAGAAATGAAGAGGCAGTTCAGCAACTGAAATTGTACAGGAAAGGCAGACAGATGTTTGATGGCCATTACAGATTAAGCCAAAGAAAGGACTTGAATTTATATTGCATCTTTTGCAACCTAATTTTGTTCCAAAGCATATTATAGCAAAAAAAGCATTTTATGAAGTGTAACTGCTGCTGGAGAACAAGTGCTAGTTAATGTGTGGAAGGCAAGCTCACACAAACAATACTGTCATAATGACAAGATGATCTTGTGTTTAGTATTGTTGGATGAGCGTGCAAAAGTATCCTTGGTTGAATGTTTCATACAAAAGGTGGAATCTCTGACAGTGTGACCCTTATTTAAGTATTAGCTGAGATTTTTGCTCAAGTCTCAGACTGGAATTTGAATGCATGACTCAGATATGAGGGTGGCATCACTGCAAAGGACCAGCTAACGCAAAATGACTGTATTTGAGTTATCATCATATTTGAGTTTTCTCAAAATTTTTACCTATTTCACATTTTGCATTTCATGTAATTTTCAGTGGTGAATCTCAGCTGTAAAAAAGGTAATTTATGGGATGGGGGTGCTTCTGGCCTGGCCAGGTTTTATTCCCCATCCCTAATCACCCTGGAGGAGATGGTGAGCTGCCTTCTTTTACTGCTGCTGTTTGGAGTGCAGGGATACCCACTATGCGGTCAAGGAGGGAGTTTTAGGATGTTGATCCAACAACAGTGAAGGAATATCTGACATAGTTTCAGGTCAAGTTGGTGTATGGGGAACTTGCCAATGGTGGTATTCCTATGTATCTGCTGCCAATGTCCTTCTAGATGGTAGTAGTCGTGAGTTTGGACTGTCTAAGGAGCCTTGTTGAGTTCTCCCCTTAGAATTTTCTAACTCAGAAGGCTGTGGATGCTTATACGATTACTATATTTATTACAGAAATCAAAGGAGTTTTGGGCATAAAGGGAATCAAAGGATATGGGGATAGAGCAGAAAAGTGAAGCATTTCAGTAATGATCTATGGAACAGGCTCAAGTCATCATAGGACTTATTCTGGCTCCTATTTCTTATAACTTTGAAAATGTGTAATTATTACTTGAGATTTTTGATAAACTTTTGGCAACATCTCCATGAAACAAATGGTAACTCCTGCTTGATAATTACTTTTAGCTATTGGAGTTATCTTCAGGTTTCATACGAATTTGTTATAGCATTGAAAAATGATTCAGCATCACAAATGTCAAGCAATTTCTTTTTTACAGAAGATGAACAAGAAGATAAGGAGCAAACGACAAAAGTTAAATGATTACAATAAATAAGCTGCACCTAACTCTTTGTGTCAACAAAATAGTATAAATAATGCAACATTAAACAGTTGGAAGGAACAACACAGAACGGAATTATATTCTAACTTCTGCTATTTTGATGGTTTGTGGTTCTAAGAAAAGTAATCATAGAGTACTCATTCACAAATTTCTGAAGGCAGGGCATGTTAATAAGGCTGTTAAGAAGGATATGGGGGGACACTTGACTTTATTAGTGTGACATTGTACACAAAAACAATGTAGTTGTGCAAAACTTGATAAATCAACAGAGTATTCCATCTGAGCACCAACCTATGATGGAATGTTATATCCTCGGAATGGGTGCAGAGAATGTTTACTGGCAAAAACCCAGGGATTGTCCTTCTCATAATAGAGAAGGTTAAGGAGAGATTTCGTAGTAAGCATTCAACATCTTGAAAGGATTTGATAGAACAGTTAGGGTAGATACGGTTTCCTGTGGCTGGTGGGCCCCAGATGTTGTAAATTTAAAACGATTGATAAGAGAGCTGGATGGAAAATGAGGAAAAGCTTTATTCCCACACTGCACGGTATTAAAAAGAAGCTTTTGGGTTTGTGCCGCACCAGTGGGGGAACTGGAGAGAGTCCTGTGTTGCCTCTTGTTGGTGCATTAGTTGGCAGCAATAGCGGGTCATCCCGAGGATCAAGGACTCCAGGGAAATGGTAGCAGCTGCCAGTCCTACACCTGCCTGAGACTTAGAATCACTTATTAAGCCAGGCACAGGCCATGTATACTGCAGAGTAGGTGCAGAGTCATGGGAAAAGGAGGAAGGGGTTAATAGGAAAGGGTAGGGGGATAGGTAACAGCAGGGTGCTCATCCCTTCTTAATGATAATTTGATCAATCAGGCAGTAAGTACCTTTGAGCAAGGGACTTTCCAAGTAGCCTGGAAACAGCCTCAACAGGGTTATTTTTAATTCACTCACGGTCCAGCATATGTTGCCCGTCCCTAGTTACCCTTGAGAAGGTGATGATGAGCTGCATTATTCAACTGCTGCAGCCCATATGCTGCAGACAGACCCACAATGCCCTGAGGGAGGGAATTCCAGGATTTTGATCCAAGAACACTGAAGGTGTTGCAATATATTTCCAAGACAGGATGGTGAATGGCTTGGAGGGGAACCTGCAGGTGGTAGTATTTTCATGTACCTGCTACCCTTGTCCTTCTGGATGGAAATGATCATGGGTTTGGAAGATGCTTTCTAAAGATCTTTGGAATGCATCTTGCAGCTAGTTCACACTGTTGCTACTGAGTGTAAGTGGTGGAGAGAGTGGATGTTTGAGAATGTGGTGCTAATGAAGCGTGTTGCTTTATCCTGGATGGTATCACGCTTTTTCAGTGCAGTTGGAGTTGTACTAATCCAGAAAAGAGGGGAGTATTCCATCGCAATCCTGACATGTGCCTTAAGATGGTAGACAGGTTTGGGGTGTCAGGAGTTGTGTTACTCATTGCAGTGTTCCTAGCCTCTAACCTATCATTGCAGCCATTATGTTCTGTTGCGTTTCTGGTCAATGGCAAACCCCAGGATGCTGATAATGGGGGAATACAGTGATGATAATGCCATCAATGTTGAGGGCAGTGGTTAGATTGTCTGTTATAGGAGATGGTCATTGCCTGGCATTTATACGGTGCGAATGTTACTTGCCATCTGAGAGCCCAAGCCTGGATATTGTCCAGGTCTCCTTACATTTGAACATGGACTGCTTCAGTATCTGAAGGGTTGAAAACGGAGTTGAACAATGTGTAATCATCGGTGAGCATTCTACTTCTGACCGTCTGATGGAGGGAAGGTCATTGATGAAGCACCTGAAGATAGTTGAGCTGAGGACATTACCCTGGAGGAACTCTTGCAGAGATGTCCTGGAGCTGATATGGCTGACCTCCGACAACTATAATCATTTCCCTATGTGTCAGGTATGACTCCAATTGTGGAGAGTTTGTCCCCTGATTCCCACTGATTCCATTTTTGCCAAAGCTCCTTAATGCTCACTTGGTCGAATGCAACATTAATATCCAAAGCTGTCACACTCACCTTTCCTCTGGAATGCAACTTTTTGTCCATGTTTGAACCAAGGCTGTAATGAGGTCAGGAGCAGAGTGGCCCTGGAGGAACCCAAACTGGGCGTCACTGAGAGGTAGTAGGAACTGCAGATGCTGGAGAATCTGAGACAACAAGGTGCAGGGCTGGATGAACACAGCAGGCCAAGCAGCATCATAGGAGCAGAAAGGCTGACGTTTCGGGCCTAGACACTTCTTCAGAAATGGGGGAGGGGAAGGGGGTTCTGAAATAAATAGGGAGAGAGGGGGAGGCGGATAGAAGACGGATAGAGGAGAAGATAGGTAGAGAGGAGACAGACAGGTCAAAGAGACGGGGATGGAGCCAGTAAAGGTGAGTGTGGGTGGGGAGTTAGGGAGGAGATAGGTCAGTCCAGGGAGGACAGACAGGTCAAGGGGGCGGGATGAGTTTAGTAGGTAGGAGATGGGGGTGGGGCTTGAGGTGGGAGGAGGGGATAGGTGGGAGGAAGGACAGGTTAGGGAGGCGGGGACGAGCTGGGCTGGTTTTAGGATGCAGTCGGGGGAGGGGAGATTTTGAAGCTTTTGAGGCTTGTGAAGTCCACATTGATACCATTGGGCTGCAGGGTTCCCAAGCGGAATATGACTTGCTGTTCCTGCAACCTTCGGGTGGCATCGTTGTGGCACTGCAGGAGGCCCAGGATGGACATGTCGTCTGAGGAATGGGAGGGGGAGTTGAAATGGTTTGCGACTGGGAGGTGCAGTTGTTTATTGCAAACCAAGCATAGGTGTTCTGCAAAGCGGTCCCCAAGCCTCCGCTTGTTTTCCCCGATGTAGAGGAGGCCACAATGGGAACAGCAGATACAGTATACCACATTGGCAGATGCACAGGTGAACATCTGCTTGATGTGGAAAGTCTTCTTGGGGCCTGGGATGGGGGTGAGGGAGGAGGCATAGGGGCAGGTGTAGTACTTCCTGCGGTTGCAGGGAAAAGTGCCAGGTGTGGTGGGGCTGGAGGGGAGTGTGGAGCGGACAAGGGAGTCATGGAGAAAGTGGTCCCCGCCTCCCTAACCTGTCCTTCCTCCCACCTATCCCCTCCTCCCACCTCAAGCCCCGCTCCCACCTCCTACCTACTAACCTCATCCCGCCCCCTTGACCTGTCCATCCTCCCTGGACTGACCTATCTCCTCCCTAACTCCCCACCCACACTCACCTTTACTGGCTCCATGCCCGCCTCTTTGACCTGTCTGTCTCCTCTCTACCTATCTTCTCCTCTATCCATCTTCTATCCACCTCCCCCTCTCTCCCTATTTATTTCAGAACCCCCTTCCCCTCCCCCATTTCTGAAGAAGTGTCTAGGCCCGAAACGTCAGCCTTCCTGCTCCTCTGATGCTGCTTGGCCTGCTGTGTTCATCCAGCTCTACACTTTGTCATCTCAGATTGTCCAGCATCTGCAGTTCCTACTATCTCTCTAAATCCTTCCTATTTATGTACCTATCCAGTGCCTTTTAAATGTTGTAATTGTACCAGCCTCCACACCTCCTCTGGCAGCTCATTCCATACACGCACCACCCTCTGCGTGAAAAAGTTGCCCCTCAGCTCCATTTTGAATCTTTCCCTTTTCACCTTAAATTTATTTTCTCTAGTTTTGGACTCCGTTACCCTGGGAAAAAGACCTTTGCTGTACATCGTGTCCGTACCCCTCAAGACTTTATTAACCTCCATAAAGGTCAACCCTCAGCCTCCAACGCTCCAGAGAAAATAGCCCCAGTTTATTCAGCCCCTCCCGACAGCTCAAACCCTCCAACCACAGCACCATCCTTGTAAATCTTTTCTGAACCCTTTCAAATTTCACAACACCTTTCCCATAGCAGGGAGACCAGGCTTGAAGAGAATGAATTAGCAGGGTTTCGGGTAAAAGTGGAATGTGGGCTAGCGAGCTCACATATTCAACGAGCTAGCACAGGCAACGTGGGCAAAATTGCATCCTGTGCTCCTTTCTAACCAATAAATCACAGAATTACTACAGCACAGAAGGAGGCCATTTAGCCCATTATCTTCTGTGAGATCTTTTCAAATGAGCATCTCATTTCATGCCATTCTCCAGCCTTTTAACTTATCTTAGACTTGGAGTAAATTACATTACTGTAGCACCTGTGCAGAGGCCTGGAATGAGAGCAATCTGCAAGTTCCCTAATTCTGCTCATTTACTCCTATTATTCCACTCATTGCTAGTATGCTGTTAGCATAAAGCCCATATGAAAAGCTTGTAAGCTTTTGAGTTGACATACGTTGGAACCCACATATTCCATTTCTATAGAAACAACGTAATCTGTACCTTTAGCAGCCAACTCAATAGCTGGGACAGTATTTTGCTCTTTCACTCCAATCTTTGATAAATTCATGTCATAACTTAGCAATATTTTTCTTGTAATCTTACAGGATAATGATGACACAGCACTCGCCTGCACACAGGAGACAACGGAAGAGGACCCTGTCCAGGAAAAGGACACAAATTATCCCCATTCAGCCCTCTAAGTCCTCCTCAAGGAGACTGATGGCTAGTTGTGAAGGTATATTGTGCCATCTGGAAGGATGTGGTCTTCACAATAAGTGCTAATACCTTCAAACATGAAGAGTCAAATAACAGCAATTCGAAAAGTTCAAAATCACCAGAGCAAAGTAACACTGTATGTTTTTTCCCTTGTTATGTTCCCACTTCACCATCAATGCACTATTCATTATTTCTCTTTAAGTGAAGACTCTAGCTTGACAAACACAGTTTCTTTATTAATATTTATTCCCTCAGCATGGAAAAACACTAATGGAGCAATGTGAGGAGAGTCCTCCTTCAGAAATGCTTTGACATTTCCAACTTGAAATGTTAATGACTAATGCACTTCCTCTCCCTCGCCATTAACTTTCTTAACGGCGCTCACATCCACCCGCCTGATGAGAAATGTGAGGGTGGGAGGTGGGCATTGGGAATGGTTAGCTCCTTATTTTAAATTGTCTGAATTTATGCCAAGGAAAGTTGGCCTCTTTATGGTCGGGTGGAGTGGAAAGTCCAGGAGGCTTCCTGCTCAAACATCGTTATTTTCTATCTGGTTGTGACATGCTTAGTGGGGGTGATGGTGAGGTGGCAGGAGTGTTTGTGGGCAACTAGTTTGTGCCTCCTGGCTGCTTGTTCATTGGAATTCTTACCTGCTTTCTGAGGGTGGGTACTATCTGTATCCGTTCAGTAATAATTCTCACATCTCTCAGCATCTTTCAGTTTGCAGCAGTGTGCTGCATTTTTCCTTTTTGCCTTTTTCTGATTATAAAATGTGAAGTAATTGTTGAAATTTGACAGGCATTGTGACATTCACTTTTTTTATGGATAAGAGTTTTACGCATAACAGACACTCAGTTGAAGCAAGAGTTTTAATTATGCATCAATAAATCTCCCTTGACAATGCTACAGATAATGCAAAAGAGATGCTTCAGAGGCACAGCTCGAGAATGAGGATGCGATAGGTGTTAATAAGCCTCTAGTATGTGACAAATGATATCGGGTTGATATAAAGTGCCTGCATTTGTGTGGAAGGGAGCCTGGGCTCTGAACATAATGAAAGCACATACTTGAAATAACAGGTCTGGCAGCATCTTTAGTGAGAGAAATAGAGTTAATGTTTTGAGTTGAATATGACTTCCTCAGAATCAAAGTCACAACTAACTTGAAACATTAACTCAGTTTCTTTCTTCACAAATACTGCCAGATCCGCTGATCACCTTCCGTTTTTATTTCAGAATTTCAGTATCCTCAGCATTTTTCTTTTGTTTTAGCTGCAAGTCTAGACTTTGTAAGGTTGCATGAATGATTCAGGAAGAAGGATAAGTTTTGAGAAATGCTTTTTAAGAATGGTATTGCCTGCATTCAGATGCTGATATTCAAGTCATTAGTGGAAGAATAGTTTTCTTTGAGTAGCTGACAGATTGCAATGCCACCGTTTTGTTGGGGTTCTGGAGTAAAAGGGAGTGTTAATCTAGCTTGACAACATTAGGTGGGATTTAATGATTGGAGCATTTGCAATTACCCAGGACCCTCCTCTTGTGGTTGTATTTTCAGCTCCCTTGACACTAGCTCTGATATGTCCCCCCTAGATCTCTGTCTCTCCTCCCTTAAAATGCTCATTAAAATTTCCACCATTGACCAAACCTTTTCTCATCTTGTCTCCTTATCTGGCTCGACACTAAAGTTTCTCTGTTTATTTGCTTAATTATGAAGTCTTTTGGCTTTATTTTATTCATGGTCCTGTGTAAATGCAAGCTGCTATAATGCTAGAATTAATGAATAATGTGTAAGTCTGGAGTTGTGGAAGCTACAGTTGGGTTGCTTTGGTTAGCGAATACTGCTGCAAATGTTGTGCTTGCTTTGACTGAGGCTAATTCCTGTCTGATGGTGATTCAATATGAGCTCTGTGCAGCTGGGCTCTTGCCACTGTGGCCTTGTATCAGGGATTCAGGCACTCTTTCTGAATATTGATTTGCCTTTGCAAACAGTTGCTGAAAATTTGACCACCAGAAGAAAATGTGTTTATAATTAAGTGCCATGAAAAATGTATAGAACGAAAGAAAGAACTTAGTGGACTCTCAAATTCATTACTATTATTTACAGGCTGTCCTTAATGCTGATACATGGAGCTCCAGGCTGCCACATTTATTTTTATTTAAAACCAGTGATTCCAGTCATTTTTGGTCACTTATTATGAAGAGTGACACCTGTCAGCGTACTTGAAAAACAAAGTGGAATGAAGTTCATAAAAGCTCACAAGTTGTGAGAAATTCAAATGTCTTCCATCACCCTTCTCTTCTGAGCAATAATTGCTACAGCTCTTGCTTCTGTCCATTTTCATACTCTCTGCAAGACATCAGAATAGCAGACCACTGATAGCCACTGATTGGTCACTCCCAATATCCACTTGCACCTCCCCTTAAGGACTCACTATGGATCTGGTGCCGGCATTGGTGTCAGTTATACTTTCTTGAGGTTGGCATCTCTCACGTGCCAATTGGATATCTGATGATGTGAGGTGATCAATGTTGATTTCCTTGTGAATCAATATTTGCATGTTGGAAGCCAACAATGGGAATCCCCATATCTCACTCTCTCCTTTAGTACAACCTCTATCCTCCACCCCATTGCTTGCCTCAAAACTACCCACCTTCTACAGCACAGAGTTGTGGAGCTGTGAAATATTTTTGTTTTATTCACTCACAGAAGGTGGGTATCTCTGTCTGGGCCAGCATTTATGGTCCATCTCTAATAGCCCAGAGGACAGTTAAGAGGCAACCACATTGCTGCGGGTCTGGGGTCACATGTAGACCAGACCAGGTAAGGATGGCAGTTTCCTTCCTTGAAGGACATTAGTCATCCAGATGGGTTTTTCCAACAATTGCCAATAGATTCATGTTCATCATTAGACCCTTAATACCAGATTCTTTGTTGAATTCAAATTCCACCATCTGCCATGGCAGGATTTGAACCCAGGTCCCCAGAACATTAACTGAGTTTCTAGATTAAATGTCTTTCAATAATACCACGAGGCCATTGCCCCCCCTGGGAATAGGGAGTAACGATGCAGTGGTCCAAATTGTTCCACCCCAAAGCGTTACAGTGACATTTTAGAACCATCCTTTCAAGATAGTTGGAGTGTAGTGCTAAACATTTGTTTTCCAGTGAGTTGTTTCTGTTTCACAAATACTTCCACTTTTGGGGTTTGCTTCTGTTTTATTTTTGTAAGTTTGTAAATTTATAATTCAGTTATCTTGCATGCTTACCTTCCCATATATAAAACCTTTCTGTATTGATTTTCAACTTTGGATAAATGAAAAATATGTAACACAACAGACGGAGATGAACGACTGTGCAGACAAGATTAAAGGGCTGAATCACAAAATCATACAACATTGAAGGAAATCATTTGGACCATTGTGGAAGTGTCAAGGTTATCTCAACTTGAATAGTCAATTCCAAATATTTATCTCACCCATTTCCAAAACTTTGTGTTCTTCTTTTCAAATATCTAGCCAATTTTCTTTTAAAGGACGTAGACTGAGTCTTTGTAGTGCCTTGAGGTCAAACTTTTTTTGTCCTAAAGATACAATGCATGAAAATAAATCCTGTAATTTAACCCCTTTATTATTCTACTGAGGAGTTTTAATCAATAGCCCACTGTACAATGATTTATAACATCATAATGTTCTGAAGAGATTTGATTTAACAGTTTTTACAATCTCGTGTAAATTGAAGGAAGCTGCCGTCAACAGTGCTATCAAGCAGCTCCTGATCAACAATAACCTGCTCATTGATGCATTGCCAGGCCAAATCAACACACTTTTGGTTTAAACATGGAGAACAGGGCTGAATTCCAGAGGTAAGGTGAGAGTGATAGTTCTTGCCATCAAGGTTGCATTCGACCAAGTGTGGCATCAAGTAGCCCTAGCAAAACTGGAATCAAAGGGCATTGGGGGCAAACTCTCCACTGGTTAGTATCATACCTGGCACATATCAAGATGGTTTGGTTGTTGGAGGTCAGTCATTTCAGCTCCGGAAGATCTGTACAGGAGTTCCTCAGGATAGCCCAAATATCTTCGGCTGCTTCATCAATGACCTTCCTTCCATCATAAGTTCAGAAGTAGGGATGTTCACCAATGATTACACAATATTCAGTACCATTTGCAACTCCTCAGGTACTAAAGCAGCCCATGCTCAAATGCAACAAGACCTGGACAATATCCAGACTTGGGCAGATAAGTGGAAAGTAATATTCACACCACACAAATGCCAGGCAATGATCATCTCCAATGAGAGACACACAATCTAAGCATTGTCCCTTGACATCGATGGTGTTATCATCACTGAATCCCCCATTATCAACATCCTCGGCATTATCATTTATTAGAAAATCAACTGGACTCCCCACAAACGCAGTGGCTATAAGAGCAGTTCAGAGGCTAGGAATCCAGTCGAGAGTAACTCATATCCTTACTCCTCAAAGCCTGTCCAACATCTAAAAAGCACATGTCAGGATTGTGATAAGACCTTAATGTATAGGAGCAGAAATACACTATTCGACCCATCGAGTCTGATCCACATTCAATCATTCCTGATATGTTTCTCAACCCTATTCTCCTGCCTTCTCTCCACTTGCCTGAATGAATGCAGCTCCAAATATACTCAAGAAGCTCGACACTGTCCAGGACAAAGCTGCCAACTTGAGTGGCACCATACCCACAAGCTTCCACTCCCTCTACAACCAATGCTCAGTAGCAGCCATGTGTACTAGCTACAAGATACATTGCAGAAATTCACCAAAGATCCTCAGACAGTACCTTCCAAACCCCTGGCCACATCCATCTTTAACGACAAGGGTAGCAGATGCATGCGAACACCACCACCTCCAAGTTCCCCTCCAAGCCACTCACCATCCTGACTTGGAAATATACTGCAGTTACTTCACTGTCGCTGCGTCAAAATCCTGGAATTCCCTTCCTAATGACATTGTAGATCAACTCACAGCAGGTGGACTGCAGTGGTTCTAGAAGGCAGCTCACCACCACCTTCTCAAGGGCAACTAGGAATGGGTAGTAAATGCTGGCCCAGCCAGCAATGTCCATGTCCCACAAATGAATAAGAAGAAAAAAATTAGGGCACCCAGGCATCCATAGTAGTTGGTAAAGGCTGATAGCTTTCAACTGAAATTGAAACTGGCCCAATTGAACTGATCCTAGTTGTCCAGTCGAGTAGCCAAGCTGGTTTCTGCTGTAACTTTGTTGATTTTGCTGGCCCAGCAGATCGCACACGAGACCACCTACACAAGATGAGTAGCTTTTGTGATGTTTTGAAAGGAACACTATTTCTGATGAAGGGTCTAGGCCTGAAACGTCAGCCTTCCTGCTCCTATGATGCTGCTTGGCCTGCTGTGTTCATCCAGCTCTACACCTTGTTATCTCAGATTCTCCAGCATCTGCAGTTCCTACTATCTCTGATACAATTTTAACCCCACTGCGAAGCCTCTTCTAAGGATGTCTAGCCTGAAGAAGTTACCCTCCTCCATCCGGACAAACCTCAGGGGATCTCTCTCCCACTGCAACTCTCCATTTCTGATGAAGGGTATAGGCCCGAAACGTCAGCCTTCCTGCTCCTATGATGCTGCTTGACCTGCTGAGTTCATCCAGCTCCACACCTTGTTATCTCTTAAACTCTGAAGCCAGGTTCGTGGGGGTGGGGAAGGAGGAGATCGTTATTGGCTATTGTGAGAGCAGTGGGTGAAGTTTGATAAACTGGGAGTAGAAGGGAGAGAGCGATGGCGAGGAAGAATGGGATATCTTGAGATGATAATGATGAATAAAGGTTATCAACTAAAACGTTTACTTACCTTATTTTGTCAGAGTATTATAATCTCTCTGCTGGCTCATTCAATCACTTGCAGTCTGATTCGAATTAATCAAATTCATGCTGAAAGCTACCTGGATCAGCTTCCCACAGGTTGTCCAAGATAAATGCTGGACAAAAAGGCACTGAAGCCAGTCTGCGATGATCAGCTACAAAGTGAACCCAGAAATACATTTCCAGCAACACCACACCAACTTGTATTTAAGTAGCTTCTTAATGTGGTAAGATGTTGCTATAGACACGTGTGGTCATGGAGGTAAAGCAGTTGGCCAAAAAGCTTATAATGAGTAATCTTAAAGGAGAAAATCAAAGTGAAGTGGCAGAGGAGTTTAGGAAGGGAATTCTAGGGTTCAGGGCCTAGGCTGAAGGAATGTCTACGTACAAAAGGCCAGAGTTGGATGAGTGCAGTGATCTTGGAGGGTTTAAGAGATGGAGGTAGTTAAAGAGATAGGGAACAGTGATATATGGTGGGGTTTGAAAACAAGGATAGGAATTTTAAAATTGAGGTCTTGACTGAAAGCCAGTTAGCAAGTGTAGGGTCGACACACAAATGGGGCATGGTGCGTGTCAGGATAGGGTAGCTGAGTTTTAGATAATCTCTGTGGGGACTGCAAGGTGGGGAGCAGCTGGACAGGACAGAATTGAAATATTCAGGAGTACAAAGACATGGAAAAGGGTTTCCATGGGAGCAACTTAGTAATTGCTCCATCCTCTTTTTCACTACTCAAGAAACCTAGAAGCTACTCACCCACTTCAGTGTTACAAAGATTCCTGTGGCGTCTCTAAAAAGCAATTGTGAAAAGTATTCAATCTTCTGTGAATCTGAAAGTGCATTTACTCATTCGAAACCTATGCAATATATATCTCTCTGGTACTTCAAACATTTATTTATTACTGCACAAATTTAGTGAAAGCTTACATGGTATTGATGTCCCTATCATAAAGCCCTACCCATTAACACTAGGTGGAATCTGATATAATCTTCTAAGCTAGCTCTCAAAACTCGTAAATCAAACAGATTTCAAGCCAAACTGCTTATACTCCAAAGCTTTTGACAAAAGAGATTGCACCAAAGCTCTCAAAGCTTTAGATTAATGAATGTACATGAGACACAAGCTGCTGAAACAAATATTGAACTGGAGTCGTTAGTGGATGGAATTCTTGAAATGTGCTGGGAATCTTCTCATGGAATGGGGATGGCCTGCGGTGTATTGTGTTGTTTCACCGAATTTTCCCACGCGAGATGAGACAAACTTGCAAGAAAGACAACACTGCTGTCACCGGAATGAGCTAACTGACATTCTAACCCTAACAAAAGGAACAGAGAACTGTACATTCAGCTGTGTAAACTCAGTTAACATGGCTTCCCTTTCAGACCTGAATGAAATGAGACTATGTTCAAAGTGCAACAAGTTCTTTGAAACTGAGATAGCGTTTTCTCATCTCTATGACTTTTTTCATTGCATCAGTATATAGAGTCAAGGATGGAAAGAGTTGTAAAAATGCAAAATTAATGGGTCTTCACTTGATTGCACGTAATAGCATTAAGAACAAAATAAATGAAATAACAGCATAAAAACAAGTTAATGAGTATGATCTTACAGCCAGTATGGAGACATGGTTACAAATACATCAAAGCTGGGAACGAAATATTCATGGGTCTGTGATTTTTAGAAAGGACAATAGCAAGAAATGATTTTGTTTCAGAAGAAATAAGAGGAAGATGACACTGGTAGGAATAGGTGATAGGCTCTCAAATAATAACTATTTGATAAGGTTGAGAATGCATCCGGAGATAATGAGAACATGTAAGAAAGGCAGTACACCAATCATGGGTGATTTTCTTTTCATATAAATTGGAAAAGTCAAATTGGTAGAGGTGGCCATGAGGAAGGTTTTCAGAATATATTTGGGGTAGTTTCCCAGAACAATATATTGTGAATTCAAGCTATTTTGAATATGGTGATATGTAATCAAACAGGGTTAATAAATGATGCCAGAGGAAAACATCCCTCAGAAGCAATTACCATAAATGGTAATTTAGTATTCTGTTTGAGAAGAAAAGCCGTGGGTCAGAAACTATTGCGCTAAACTTAGATATGGAGAATTACAAAGGAATGAGGGCAGAGCTAAGTGGATGGGATGAGAAAAGGAGCTTGTAGCAAAATGTGGTTGAAGAATAATGATGGACATGTAAGAAAATACTTGATGGCTCATAGCAAAGATATATCCCAATGAGAGATAAGATTCTAGGAAGGCTCTAAGTTAATCATGGTTAACCAGGGAAGTTAAGAATAGCATCAAATTGAAAGAAAAAAAACGTACAGTTAAAATTAGCTGCCAAAAGATTTGAAAAGTTTTAAAAGCCAACAAAAGATGACCAAAGAAAAAGAGAGAGAAAATAAACTTTAGCGCAATATCAACTGGGAGAGCAAAAGCTTCTTTAACTATAATATGCACACACACACACATATATATATATATTCAAAGTAAGAGAGAGGCCAAAGTGAACACAGGCGTCTTAGAGAATAGAAATAATAATGGCAGGAAATGGCAGAGGAGTTAAATAATTAGTTTGTATCAGTCTTCACAGTAGGAAAAATATAGGGAAGACAATCACCTCATGGTATTATTGCTATTTAATCCAAAAACCCAAATAATGTCTGTGAGAACCTGGGTTTGAATCCCGCCACGGCAGATGGTGGAATTTGAATTCAACAAAAATCTGAAATTTAGAGTCTAATAATGGCCATGAATCCATTGTTGATTGTCAGGAATAAACCCATCTGGTTCACTAATGTCCTTTAGGGAAGGAAACTGCCTTTCTTACCTGGTCTGGACGACATGTGACTCCAGAACCACAGCAAAGTGGTTGACTCGGAGCAATAAATGCTGGCATGGTCAGTGACATCCTCATCCCATAAAGTAATTTTTTTTTAAAATAGGAGAAGCAGTGGATGTGATGTATTTGGACTTTCTGAAGGTACCACACATTAGGTTACTTAATAAGATAAGAACCCATGGTGTTGATGGCAGTGTATTAGCACAGAGAAAGGATTGGCTTATCATAGAAGACAAAGAGTTCGGACAAAGTGGGCATTTTCAGGATGGCACAAATGTAACTAATGCAGTGTCACAGTGCTGGGGCCTCAATCATTTACAATATAAATAGAAATCAATGACTTATATGAGGAAAGTGAATATACTCTTGACAAGTTTGCAGATGGCACAAAAATAAGTGGGAAGGCAAGTAGTGAGGATGACACCAAGAGTTTGCAGATGGATACAGACAGATTAAGTGAGTGGCAAAGTGAGTGGCAACTTGACAGCTGAAACATAATGTGGGGAATTGTGAGATTATGCACATTGGCAGGAAAAGTAAAGGAGCTAAATATTATTTAAATGAGGAAAGACTGCAGCAAGCTATAGTACAGAGGAATTTCATCGTCCTCATGTTTAAATCTATCTCAGCCTTGAATGTGCTTAATGACCCAGCCTCATCAGGTAAAGAACTGCACAGATTCACTGCCTTCTAGTATACAAGTTGGTGGGCAAGTTCAGCAGATAATAGGAAAGGCAATTTATTTCAAAGGGAATGAAGTATGAAAATATAGAAGCCTTGCTAAAACTATACAAGACACTAGTTAGCCCTCACATGAAATACTGTGAACAGTTTTGGTCCCCTTATCGAAGGAAAGATAGACTCATATTGTCATACAGCATGGAAACAGACTGTTTGGTCCAACTAGTCCATGCCAACCATGTTCCCAAACTAAAAGCGTCCCAATTGCCTGCATTTGGCCCATATCCCTCCAAACCTTTCCTACTAATGTTCTTATCCGAATGTCTTTTAAATGTTGTAACTGTACCCACATCCATTACTTCCTCTGGCAGTTCATTCCACACACGAGCCACTGTCTGTGTAAAAGAAGCTGCCCCTCATGTCCTTTTTAAAACTTTCCCCTCTCACCTTAAAAATATGTCCCCTAGTTTTGAGCTCCCCACCTCCCATTCCCTGGAAAAGGCACCTGCTATTCACCTTATCTATGTTGACCATGATTTTATAAACCTTATAAGGTCACCCCTCAACCTCCTAGGCTCTGGTGACAAAAGTCTCAGCCTATCCAACCTATTTCAAAACTCAAACCCTCCAGTCCCGGCAACATCCTGGTAAATCTTTTCTGAACCCTCTCCAATTTAATAATATCCTTCCTATAGAAGGGCAACTAGAACTGCACACAGTGCTCCAGAAGAGACCTCATTAACATTTTGTACAATCTCAACATGACGTCCCCACTCCTATACTCAAAGAAAAGCTGAAAGAACTGAGGATGCTGGAAAAGCATCTGTGGCAGCATCTGTGGAGAGAAATCAGAGTACTGAGGAAGGTTCACTGGATCCAAAATTTTTTATGTTTTATATTTTACAAGTCTGCTCCACCAGTTAATCTTGGTTGATTCTCTATCTCAACACCATATTCCTGCTTTGTCTCCGTACTTCTTGATGTCTTTAATATCTAAAAGCTTATCTATCTCTTTCATGAATATACTCAGTGACCTGGCCTCCATAACCTTCTGTGGTAGAGAATTCTATTCGTTCACTACTCTTGAGTGAAGAAATATTTCCTCATCTCAGTCCTAAATGGTCAGCCCTGTATAGTGTCCCCTGGTTCAAGGCTCCCCAGTCATGAGAAACATCCTCCTTGCGTCTAGTCTGTCCAGCCCTGTAAGAATTTCATACATTTCAATCAGATTCAATCTCATCTTCTAAACTGACCGGTTGAACCAATTTTCCCTCATAGCACAGTCCCACCATCTCAGTACCAGCCCAGAAAACTTCCACTGCACTTAATAATTTAAATGGCAGCAAAATATATCCTTTAAATGGAAAAGGACAGCTCACAGAGGCTGGGGAGCTAGGAGAACGGAGGCAACAGCAAAGTGGCAAGAAGGCCGACAACCAGAAGATGTTCAGAAGCTCACAAGGTGCTGCAAAGCTCAAAAACATTGGGATAGTTAAAGAAGAGGAATATAGAAAATATGAGCAGTGCAGGCTATTTGGCTTATTAATCCTGCTTCATCATTCAACACGATCATGGGTGATCCTTTATGCCGATACTATACTTCCGTTCTGTTCCCATACCCGTTGGCACCTTTAGCCTAATGAAATTTACTTAATTTCTTTCATTATTATATTGAGTGCCTTGGCCTCTGCAGTCAGTTGTGATTCAGAACTCCACATGTTCACCACCCTCTGAGTGAAGAAATTTCTCCACATCTCAGTCTGAAATGGCCTAACACATATGTTGGGAACATGACCCTTTGTTCTGCACCCCTGGCCAAGGAAAACATCATCCCTGTCTCTCCAGCCATCTGGCCATCATCCCTTGACGTTCAATAGCATAATAATCACTGAATCTCCCACTATCAATATCCTAATGGTTACTATTGACCAGAAACTGACACTGAAATATTATGGTTACAAGAGCAGGTCAGAGACTGGAAATTCTGCAGCATGTAATCCAACATCCCAGTGCCTGCTCATTATTTCCAAAGCAGAAGTCAGGAGTGTGATGGAATAGTCCCCACTTGCCAGGATGCCTGTAGCTCCAACACTCAAGAAACTTGGCAGCATCCAGGATGAAGCAGCCTGCTTGATTGGCATCCACAAACATCCATTCCCTCCACCACTGATGCTCAGTAACAGAATTGTGCACTATCTACAAAACATCTTAGAGAGCACCTTTTAAATCCATGACCTAGAAGGACAAGGGTAGCAGATACATGGGAATACCACCTCCAAGTTTCCCTCCAAGACACACACCATCCTGACTTGGAAATACGTCATGAATCCTTCACTGTTGGTGGATCCAAATCCTGGATCTCCCTTTCAAATAGCACTGTGGATGTACAAGTACAAGTGGTAGTTCAAGAAGACAAGTCAGCTCTACTTTCTCAACAACAATTAGTATTGAGCAATAAATGCTCATGAGTCAGTAATGCCTACATCCCATGAATGTTTAACAATAACCGCTTTCTGGACAAGAGAACTGCAGGTTTTGTGGGCTATGTTGGTGAAGTGTCATGGGAAAATTTGCATTGTTTAAATGAGCCCCATCTGGGCCCATATGAAATGGACAATTAATAACTGCTTTGCTGCAATTGGATTCTGCACTTGGATCTTTAATTTTAAAATCATGCAGTTGTGTTTGTTTTAAGATAGATGCTTGGTTAAATTTGCTTCTCACAGTGGGATGCATTGAAGTGAATACTGCCACATATATTTAATTCAAGAGTCTTCATCAATCTTTTCCTGCAGTATGGTCCATTTCTTATTTGGACACAGTGTACACTGGTTACTTTACTGTACTAAAAGTTCCATGCTGTCAACGGAGAATTCAAATAATTTTTGATCTTAAATCACAGAATTTAATCAATAACACTAACTATTGCATGAAATTAAAGAATTAATATACCAACTTCCCAAGCTCTGAAGTATTTTCTGCTGCTGTAAATGCATCAAATACAATTTCTACACATACAATTAACGTATGTATGAGCAATATTTCTCACCAAGGTTGGCCTGAGTCAGATTTAAACAGCTGGGTTGTAAGTTCATGAGAAATTGACAGCTAGGGGTTGGTGATTGGCCAATCCGACTGTGAGTAGGAACCCCAGAAGTAAGTGCAAGGTCTGTCAGTGACTTTTTTTTAAATTCAGACACTAGGTCAATCACATTTATTCAATGATTTCCACATTTTCTAAACAATTAATGTCAGCAGACATAGTAATCAATGACACACTTGCTGTAATTTCAACTCCACTGTTAGGAACTACTCCAAACTTGGAAGTTGAAGCTATTGGAGATTGAAAGGGGAAGTGATGGCCTACTGGTATTATCACTGAAACATTAATCCAGAGACCTAGGTAATGTTCTGGGGACCTGGGTTTGAATTCTGCCACAGCAGGTAGTAGAATTTGAATTTAATAAAGATCTGGAATTAAGAGTCTAATAATTACCATGAATCCATTGCCAATTGTCAGAAAAATCCATCTGGTTCACTAATGTCCTTTAGGGAAGGAAATTGCCATCCGTACCTGGTCTGACCTACATGTGACTCCAGACCCACAGCAATGGGGTTGACTCTTAGCCATCCTCTAGGCAATTAGGAATGGGTAATAAATGCTGGCCTAGCCAGTGATGCCGTCATCCCGTGGGTGAATAAAAACAAAAAGGAGAAAGGAACATATCTGGCTATGATGATTAAAACTGTTCTGTTTCAGTGACATCTTCCTGGAGTTGCTGCTTGGGGACTATGTGTGCCGAGGGATATATTGCTCCATTGTGGCGGGAGGAGGAAGTTGGTGAGCATGTGGGACACCAATGGAATTGGAAGTGAAACAAGCATCTGTAGTTGGAATGGTGCCTGGGTATACTGCAGGAAATGGGTCAATGATCTCAGCAGAGTGGTCAAGTTAGGGATAACAATGCATTCACCTGCATCCTGATGTGTGTCCCCAGCCAGCACCCTCACTCTGCTAACTGAAGCTTTAGTACCATACATCACTCCTCATGCCCATTTACCTTGCAGGTATGTCCATCCCAGTCTATGTGCTTCCACATCTACAAAACTGTTCATTCAATGCTGACACTCACACTTATCCTTCTGAAGTGTTATATCTCATCCTCTTAGTCACCTGCAACAGATGCTTTTCATCCTGCTGTGTGACACATGCTAGCCATCTCACTCATGAATCTCTTGTTTCTTTGTCCTTGCAGAAAGCAGCATTGAACACAAGGGAGAGAGAATAAATCCTCCAGTAGTCTCTCAGATAACAGAGGCACAGGAAGAGGGTACAAGAAATCAGTAGACTGTCTGCATAGCTGCCCATCGGAGATTCACCCTTATAATCCTTGCCAACAGTCTATGCCAGTCAGCACTCAGTCATGTAAACACAACCCTCCAACATAAAACATAATCATTACATTTTGCATAACATACTGTGACAATAACAGGATAAAGATGGACGACCGTAGTTCAGTCTTATGTGAAATTAAAGACATTCAGCTTCAGAAATTCAGCAATAATTTGAGGACTCAGAAACTAAAATAATCATTTGTTTTATTCCTGTCAAAATACATTACAGTTATTCCTAAAAATGTAATGCCCACAGTAGATAGGAGAGACAGAATGCAGCAGAACCTTGTACAAGAGAAAGCCTCAGATACAGCATAATTTCCACCATAGACAAATTATGTCTGTTTTTCCAAAAAGTTAAATTCCTCCCTAGCCTAATCAGTTAAACAATATGAATATCTTCTGCTAAAAGGGAAAGGCTTATCCAAATAGCAACAGGATCCTTGAATAATACTCCAGCAGCATGACAGTATCAACTAATTGCATCATGGAATTTCACCTTTAAAAGATGGTCCACTTCTGATAAAATATGCAAAATCATTGATGTATTCACATTCTCATATAACCATGCAACGCTGTTCAAATATGTTCAAAAGCACTCAAGTGAAAGGCAGGCGATAAAGTCAAAATATAATAATGTCACCATTAAAAAAAAGGATATTAAAAAATACACAACAGCAAACTTTTATTGGAGTAATTCTTTGAACCATTGGACAGAATGTAATGTCCCTTACCCGAAGTTTGTTTGAAGGTGGATTGAGAAACATAGAAGCAAGTAGGAGGGTGCATGGTGAGGAAATTGCCTTCTTCCTGCCTCTTTCCCAATCAAGTCCATGTCAGGAAAGTTCTTGGATGATCTTCCTGCCCTGTTGCCAATTGAGGCTGTTATGGATCTTGTCCCATAACTGCTGGTAATGAAGCAGTGGTAGGCAGGGCAATTGCCGTGCAGAAAACCTTCAAAATGAACCTGATGAGGGAGTGGGGTGGGATTCCATCATTGTCAAGCACTCATTAGTGCCTGATTGAGGAAGAGCAAAGAGCACTGCCAATCTCACTGTTGCTGCCAACAACCAACAAAGGTGGGGGGGTGGGAGGGGGAGGTGGTGTTGTGGGGAGGTAATGAACTAGTGGTATAATCGCTAGATTACTAATCTAGAGTCTCAGGCGATGTCCTGTGGACCTGAGTTCAAATTCCACTATGGCAGATGGTGGAATTTCATTTAATACACATCTGGAACTAAAAGTCTAATGATGACCATGAATCCATTGTTGATTGTTTGGAAAAACCCATCTGGTTCATTAATGTCCTTTAGAAAAGGAAACTGCTGTCCTTACCTAGCCTGGCCTAGATGTGACTCCAGGCCAACAGTCAATATGGTTGACTCTTAAACTGTCCTCTGGGCAATTAGGAATGGGCAATGAGTGAATGAAAAAACCTGATTTGTTTCTATCGCAAACCCCACGTTGTGCCACCCCCACCCCCCAAACCTCAAATCTGACCTGTGGCCCAGAGTGCCCTGTTGCTCCTCAGATACACTCTGGTATTGGCTGCAATGGACCAGCTGCTGGATTTTGATTGGCTGGCAGCTCTCAGGGAGGGCAGGGATTTCCTAAATCCTGGAAAAGACCTTCTTCTGTCCGTGGAAGTGCCTGATTAGCATTTAATGTGGCAGACCCTCTCCAATAGAGATGGCACAGGGATCTTGCCAACACTCCAGGTGGTGGACAAACACCCTTGGTTGGAGTAAATGCAGTGGAACAAACAATATCATAAAACATCTACAATGAAACACAACAACAAATATAAACCTCACAACATGCCACGGTCTGGGGCTTGTATCTTGTTCATCATTGAGGCCTCACAACCTTACTTCTCCCTGCACTGCTCTTTCCTAAGTCTTACTTAATTACTTTCAAGCAAGTCTTCCCTCCTGTCTTGGTCTGCCAGCTGCTTTGTTTTACATTGAAATCTTTTGCCTCCACCTTCTGGACTTTATACCCTATCTACACAATTTTGACACTCCTGGGACAAACGAAAAAGTTTTGCAATTGGAACAGTAATTATAATTTACTTTATTTTAATAAAAAAATGTTTTATAATGCATTTAAAACTGGTTCTAGCTCTTATGCGTTGACTTTTAAATCGCAGCAAAAATTTGCCTTTTGAGAGTTGATCGATATTGTCAGCTTTAGCTCCAATACAATTATCAATGTATAAAGAAACTACAATATCCTAACAAGAGTTGCAAAAGTGAATATAACTCTTCAATTTGCTGTCTCTGATAAGAACATCTGAGTACAAAACTTATCCAGCTATCTCAAAAGTTCTTTCTCCTTCCAGGCGGAGGCAATGGTCTACTGGTATTATCGCTGGGCTGTTAATTCAGAGACCCAGATAATGTTCTGAGGATCTGTTTTCAAATCCTGCCATGGCAGAGGGTGGAATTTGAATTCAATAAATATCTGGACTGAAGAATCTAATAATGACCATGAATCCATTGTCAAGAAAAACCCATCTGGTTCACTAATGTCCTTTAGGGAAGGAAACTGCCATCCTTACCTGGCCTGGCCTACATGTGACTCCAGACCTCCTGCAATGTGGCTGATTCTTAACTGCCCTCTAGGCAATTAGGAATGGGCAACAAATGCTGCCTAGCCAGCAATGCCCTCATCCCATGAATGAATAAAAGAAAAAAAAATTCTTCACTACCCTTTACAAAGGGCACACTAAATTATCTCTGACTGTCATTTCAATTTTGGTTTAATTCAATCATAGGATGTAGAACATAGAACAGAGAACATTACAGCGCAGTACAGGCCCTTTGGCACTCGATGTTGCGCCGACCTGTGAAACCAATCTGAAGCCTATCTAACCTACACTATTCCATTATCATCCATATGTTTATCCAATGACCATTTAAATGCCCTTAAAGTTGGCGGGTCTACTACTTTTGCAGGCAGGGCATTCCACGCCCTTACTACTCTCTGAGTAAAGAACCTACCTCTGACATCTGTCCTATATCTATCACCCTTCAATTTAAAGCTATGTCCCCTCGTGCTAGCCACCACCATCCAAGGAAAAAGGCTCCCACTGTCCACCCTATCTAATCCTCTGATCATCTTGTATGTCTCTATTAAGTCACCTCTTAACCTTCTTCTCTCTAATGAAAACAGCCTCAAGTCCCTCAGCCTTTCCTCATAAGACCTTCCCTCCATACGAGGCAACATCCTGGTAAATCTCCTCTGCACCCTTTCCAATGCTTCCACATCCTTCCTATAATGCGGTGACCAGAAATGTACGCAATACTCCAAGTGTGGCCGCACCAGAGTTTTGTACAGCTGCAACATGACTTCATGGCTCTGAAACTCAATCCCTCTACCAATAAAACCTAACACACCGTACGCCTTCTTAACAACGCTATCAACCTGGGTGGCAACTTTCAGTGATCTATGCACATGGACACCGAGATCTCTCTGCTCATCCACACTACCAAGAATCTTACCATTAGCCCAGTACTCTGTATTCCTGTTACTTCTTCCAAAGTGAATCACCTCACACTTTTCCGCATTAAACTTCATTTGCCACCTCTCAGCCCAGCTCTGCAACTTATCTATGTCCCTCTGTAACCTGCAACATCCTTCCGCACTATCCACAACTCCACCGAGTGTGGTGTCATCCGCAAATTTACTAACCCATCCTTCTACGCCCTCATCCAGGTCATTTATAATAATGACAAACAGTAGTGGCCCCAAAACCGATCCTTGAGGTACACCACAATGTAGACATCGCTGAATGATTTATTGCCTGTTCTAGTTATCCATGAGAAGATGATGGTGAGCTGCCAATTTGAACCATCTAAGCTGTAGGTAGAATGATGTTAGGAAATGGAATTCCAAGATTTGGATTCAGCGAAACTGAAGGAATGGTAATATTTTCCCAGTCAGGTGGGTGAGTTGCTTGGAGGGGAACTTGCAGGTGGTGGTCTTTTCATGTATCTGTTGCCCTTATCCTTCCAGATGAATGTGGTTGTGAGTTTGGAAAGTGCTACCTAAGAAGTCTTGGTAATTTCTCCAAAAATAAAATGCCCTGAAAGCCACAATTATAAGAAGACACCCTCCCAAGGATAGGTAGAGCAGACTTTAAATGCTAGCCTTTCCACACAATTCCACATCCCACAAATTGATTTATTGAAAAATAAAGTAATAAGTCAAATTAATGACTTTTAGCAGTCTTCCCAACTCTATTCCCATTTAGCAGCACAAGTTAAATTTGAGCACTTGCAAACTCTGTTTGACACTATAGTGGTGATATTTATTTTATTATAATAAATTATTATTATAATATTTATTTTATTATTGTCATGCATTCCTCCTTTTCAGTGTTAAAGCTATTCACTCTTATGTTTGGATTTTATTTACTTGACCTAAATCATCTCAGAACTCTATTGAGCTTTCAATATAGATGGAGTCAAAGCAAGGGGCAGGATGCCTAGTGTCTCTCCAGAATTTTCATTCAGAGTCAGCATTCACTTGATTCACTAGCTCCACCCCCAAGCTTAAGCAATCTAACACTGAACAAGGATCTTTGATCAGAGAAGCTGAATAAAGCACTAACTTCACTGCTTTCTGGGGGGGTAATTACTTAGTGACTGAGAATTCTCTGGTATTTGATTCTCGTCCTGCCTGATCTGCAGTTGAGTGTCACCATTTTCTGTGAAGATGGATGAATCAGTTCCCAGTGTTTTCTCAACCCTTCCCTTAGTTAGTCACAACAACGTTGATTTCAAAATGATCTTTTTCCACATTGATGTCACTTTCCAACCCAAATTTATTTCGTATTATAAGGAACCAACTTAACCAGGCTTTCTTGCATTAAGAAAGAGTGAGTTTATTTGATATTAGAATATGAATGAAGAAACATTACAAACATATATAGTAGGAACTGCAGATGCTGGAGAATCTGAGATAACAAGGTGTGGAGCTGGATGAACACAGCAGGCCAAGCAGCATCAGAGGAGCAGGAAAGCTGACGTTTCGGGCCTAGACCCTTCTTCAGAAATGAATGTGGTTGTGAGTTTGGAAAGTGCTACCTAAGAAGTCTTCTTCATTTCTGAAGAAGGGTCTAGGCCTGAAACATCAGCCTTCCTGCACCTCTGATGCTGCTTGGCCTGCTGTGTTCATCCAGCTCTACACCTTGTTATCTCTTACTACAAACATATACACAGATTAGAAATGAGAGTTGAGTCCTAAAGGCAAAGTTCAACAAAAAGGAATTTACAAATCAGTCTTGGCTTATCCATAACAAATAGACTGTGAAACACGGTGGTCATTAAAGTATCTGTTTCTGGTAAAGCTGACTTTGACAGTAGAGTGGTTGTATAGAGATACTTGGATCTGCATTTAGCTGAAAGGAGTTTATTCATTTTTCTTCATCAGTGACTTTGCTGATATTTGTTTTCAGCAAGCATTCTTGCTTTTTACCAGCTCACGCAGTGATATCCAGTGGACATTCTTATCTTTGCCCTTTGCAGCACTCTTTGTGAAACTTGAAGCACAAGCTAAAACATCAGCATGCCAGCTCCCTAGCTCATCAGCTCCAGAGATTGCAGTTGGTTTTTAACCCGCTTTCTTGAGTATTCCCGGAAGGGAAAAATGCAAACTTACCTTACACCCAGAAATGCATTTCATTCAACTCATATCAAGTCTGCAGGACACAACACCTTGGGAGTCACTGTCCAGTTTTTTTGAATGGCATCTCTCCCCTTGAAGTGATGTTGTCTGAAATTCCCTTGACACTTGCAGGTACGAAATTCCATGACTCTTCTTGGGAATAATTCTTAGGGATTTTAGACAGCCACAGAATTTACATCCTTGGCAATCTTTTGACTGGTATATTTTGTTTTAAATAACATGCTGTATTTATATGTTTGGAATATATGTAACTGATTTGTGGGGATAATCCATTTTTATGACATTCACAAGTGATTTTAAAAAGAATGAAGTGTAGATTTTCATACATGGCACTTGGGGATTGCTTGGTTCCCAGGGCAGTAGAGATGAAGGGAGCAAGACCTGTGGGTAGCTGGGGTTTCCCAAACCACTGCTCTGGAACTTAGTGTAGACGATGGCTAGGTGTAGTTAATGAACCATTCACAAGATCGTGCATCAGTTTGTTTTCTGCCAAACCATTGGACACTCTGATAGAGGAGTCCCTAAGGAAACCTGGACGTGGATCCCATTTCTGGAGACATATGGACCGACAGGTGAGTAGGTATGGGCCGACGAACAAGGACCGTCATTGCTAGAGATTTGATATATATTTCCCCAGTGCCTGGAAGATTCTCAGTCTTCGATACTTTGTTATTCTCTTCAGCTCATTGATAATATTGAACATTTTGCAAATGAACATGTTTGTGCGACGCACGTATCGGGATACAATCAGATGCTGGAAAATCAAACCAGGAAACATCTGTTTATTTTATGATATCCAACATAGCCACATGTGAACAAAGTTTGTAACACAATATAATACAACAGCTTTCACTGACATATGCGCCAATATATCTCAAGCACTTATGTGTCAGATTTCTGGCATTCCCTAAGAAGACACTGATATGCATGGCCTGTTTCTTTTTGTTATTCTGATATTAGCTTTCAGTTATAGCAATTCTTTTGGAAAGACTCATAAAGGGGATTATCCAAGCTGAGTTACGCACATTGGTGTGTTGCTCATTGAAATATGCCATTAATTTTCTAAGAACTGAATATCCCTAGCTCTCTAATTTGGGATAAGAAGTGGTTTTATAGCTTACAGTACAAATGCACAGCAATGTCCTGAAATTGTAATTCAATCTATTAGGTTCTTCTGGCTGTCATAAATGACTGAAGATTTGTATTCACAGCTTATGCTGTTATACAACCATTTAACTACACTTCGGTTTTGCAATTTTACTGCCAGATATTTATTCAGCCTCTATAATTAGATGGGTTGCTGACTTCTGAAAGGAGCAATTTTTGCTGTTTACCCAGCAGAAACCAAGTAGGGATGCATATTTAAAATGAATTTTATCCACACTGATTTCACTGTTTACCTGAAGATTCCAATGTTAATCAGACTTCCAAGTCAGCAGGATGCACACCCATCTTAATATAGCAACGTCCTTGTTAGCATCTTTTCAACACTTTTACATTCCCTACCTTTTTACCATGGGTGAGTACACTTCAAAATGTACTTCACTTGTTGTAAAACATGTTGAGACATCCACGGTCAAGAAGTGTGCTCTGTAAATGTAGCCTTTTCTTCCTTTATCAGGCTCCAGTGACACTATTGGGAAGGATAGCTCAGTGGTTAGCACTGCTGCCTCACCACATCAGGGACATGGATTTGATTCCGCCCTCAGGTGACTGCCTGTGTGGAGTTTACACACTCCCCCATATCTGTGTGGGTTTTGTCTGGGTGCTCCAGTTTCCTCCCACAGTCCAAAGATGTGCAGGTTAGGTGGATTGGCCATGCTAAATTGCCCAAAGTGTCCAGGGATGTGTAGGTTAGGTGAGTTAGCCATAGAAATGGAGTGTTACGGGGTAGGGTGGGAGTGGGGTGGATTTTGGGGAATGGGATGCTCTTCCGTGGGACAGTGTGGACTCAATGGTCAGAATGGCCTGTTCTGCATTGTAGGGATTCTATAATTCTATAATGCTATTGACCATCCCTAACTGCCCGGAGAAAGTAATGGTAAACTGTCTTCTTGAACCACTGGTAACTTTGGAGTGTAGGTACATTGCAGTGCTGTTCAGGGCATTCAGGACTTTGACCTAGTGACAGTGAAAGAATGGTAAGGTATTTCCAAGCCAGGAAGGTGAAAGATTTGAGGGGAACTTGCAGGTAATGGAGTTTCCATGCATTTCCTTCTCTTGTCTTTTTACTTGGTAGTGGGCGCAGTGCCACACGGGGCTGTTAAAAGAAACTTCTTGAGTTACATATCTGTTGTAGTAACATGAAACCTGGAATTAACATGTTAAAATAATTTGGGAACTCTTGCTGATGGCTCCATAAGAAACTCCAGGTCCCCTACTCCCAAAGCTCTAAGCAAGGGCCAAAATGTTTAGTTTCTGATTAAATTTCAATAACTGGGTTTTCTGGCCATATCACTCTCACACTAAACATTAGCTTTCCTGCGTGACAGGGGTACTGCTGAGTAGTTCGGGCGTCTGGTCATTCTTATACATTTTCTAGATTACTGTTCCTGTACTGGATAATGAGATTTATTTTGTAATTGAATTGGTATCAGTGGCCAGTGCCTCTTGACTTTGGAATTGGATGCTGGTTAAAGTATTGATTAGAAAACATCTGTGGTCTACAGGGAAAGAATTTATAATCCTCATTGGGCTCAGAGAGATATCTTTTTCATCAAAGAGAAATTGTTACTGGTCGGGTGTTTACTGAAGAGAAAATAACTAACTGATGGAGTATGTTTACCCATGAGTGATAAATTATACAATTTGCCTGGCACATATCTCTGACAAACACTCCTAAAGAAAAAAAACAGAAAATAACGAAGGAGCACAGCACTTCATTAGACTAAGGGGCCCAAGGGTCTTCATACTTTCTCAATGTCAGACTTCTAAGCGTAATTAAATATCATTTTCAAATGACATATATAGAACTAATTACAGACAATTGTGATAATTATGTTTACTTTGATGTTCCTGCAATCCCTGAAATTAAGCACATTGCACGCTAAAATAACAGGAAGTGGTACCACTTGAAACAAGCATAGATCAGAGTCCCTTGCACAATTGCCAACATATTCTGAAGGGCCAGTTGATTCACGTAAGGGAAATGAAGCAGATACACAAATATTTCACAACCAGTGTCTGGTGTTCTATGTTCGGGTCACTGCCATATCGTGACATGCCTCTAGGCCATCTGGAGAGTGAGGGAGTACCCCAAGTCCTGGCCAGCTGGGTTCTTATACCCTCCTGGCTGCCTTCTGGAAATTTCCAATGACTTAACCAATCAGAGATATCAACAGTGAAAGAATGGCAAGGTATTTCCAAGCAATGAGGGTGAAAGATTTGAGGGGAACTTGCAGGTAATGGAGTTCCCATGCATTTCCTTCTCTTGTCTTTCTACATGATCTGACTTATTCATAAATTGTAGCCTTTCTTTTAACATACTTATTGATATTTTCTGAAAGGTGTATTTGGGAGTTATGATCAAAATAATTTGTCACCTCTGTTCTGCATTCTTCAAATCCTTTTGGGGCATCTGGTATTTTTGTATTAATCTGACCATACAAAAGTCTCCAGTTTGGATTCCTCTTTTTTACAACTTTTCATTGAAATCTACAACACTTGAAATTGAGTTCGGTTATCTGTTTGTGTTTATTTTATTACAGATAGAAAGAAAGGGTGACAGGAGTCTATTCACTGAAGAAGATATTCAGCTTGTGATCTAAGCCCACAATCTATGCACGTCATTTAACCAGTGAGTTGTAGTGGTGAAGCCCAAACTACATGGTTTTCCCAAGCAGAAGCGAGACTGCTGCATGTTTTAGTTTTACTGTGAGAATGACAGTAAATAGCAAATGAATTTTCAGTATAGCTCACTTCGTGCACTGTTGAAGAACTATGATTTCACTGCAACTTTGTGCAATAACACAAAACAGATAACAGCAAAACATCAGTTTTTTTACAATTCTCCTGATTTTTAGCATTGGGCGGATTGACCTGCCAGTAATGAGGTTCTAGTGTAGCTCCAAATTCCAGGAAATAACTTCCCAGAAAGGCCTGGTGGTGGTACATGCCTGATGGGCAGTTGACAGGCCGCCAGGGGGTCTTTCCCAGGGGATCAGGACTCTTGCCTACTAACTGGCTGTCAGCCAATCAGAGGCCATCAGCCCTGTTGAATGGGATGGAGGGTGGGTAGTGGGGAAGTGACTGCTTGTGGAACAATGATCAGCTGGGACCCTGGCCCAAGCCACAGGTGAGTGATGGCGGGAGGGAGTTTGCGGTATGGAATCATATGGGCGGAAGTGCAAAGAGCACGGATTAATTCCCAATGTCAAGTCCCTCAATCAGGCGTTGAGTGTCTTTGAACGAGGGACTGCCTCTGCTGGGAGACCAAAACACGCCAGGACCTCTTGTCATGCACGCTAGCGGTGGGGACACCAGGGTGCTGTTCCTGGACTGGTCCCCAGGCTCCGTACCCAGTTCCCAAGCCCAGCGGCTCAGCCCTTGACCCTCGAATACAACAGAGCTGAAAGGGAATGCCTGGCCCCCCGGATATCCCATTGTATCCCAGGCCATGGTAATGCTGAATGATGAGCCCACTGTAACAGGCTGCGACTGCTCAAGGGAAATAAAAATCATTAAGAGGGGAGAAGGCCAGAAATACAGGCACAGCAACTGAAATAAACAGGGCATCAAAATTGGCCAAAAAGCAAAGTGTGCTAGGAATGCCTGAGCCAAGACAGATGCAAAAGACAACTCTGCCTGGAGGTAAGTCCTGGCACGATCTACTCCAGACAATTGAAACTCTTTGGGCTCCATCCTATCGTTTACTCCATACCCCACCCACCTCCCTATTTTCTGCATATAAACTGAGGTTTTCCAAGCCACCATCAGTTCTGAGGAAGGGTCCCTGGACCCGAAACGTTAACTCTGTTTTCTCCTTCACAGATGCTGCCAGACTTGCTGAGCTTTTCCAGCAACTTTGTTTTAGTTCCTGATTTACAGCAGCTGCAGTTCTTTCGGTTTTTATTTAGTACATCTGGGATGTCCGGCAGTGGAATGCCTCATTGTGGGAGTGGATGCGGCGGAGGCGAAGGAATTGGGAGTAGGGGATCGCATTCTTGCAGGTGAGAGGAGGTGTAGTCTAGGTAGCTGTGGGAGTCAGTGGGTTGGAAGTAGATATCAGTTTCCAGGTGGTTACCAGAGATGGAGACAGAGAGGTCCAGGAAGGAGAGAGAGGTATCAGAAATGGTCCAGGTCAACTTGAGGTTAGAATGAAAGGTGTTAGTAAAGCTGATGAACTGTTCAAGCCCCTCATGGGAGCACGAGGCGGCGCCGATACAGCCATCAATGTAGCGGAGGAAGACATGGGGGATGGGGCCAGTGTAGCTTTGGAAGAGGGACTATTCCACATATGCTATGAAGAGGCAGGCAAAGCTTGGGCCCATGCAGGTTCCCATGGCCACCCCTTAGTCTGTAGGAAGTGGGAAGAGTTGAAGGAGAAGTTGTTAAGGGTGAGGACGAGTTCGGTTAAGCAGATGAGGGTGTCTGTGGAGGGGGACTGGTTGGGCCTGTGGTACAGGAAGAAACGAAGGGCTTTTAGGCCATCCGCGCGGGGGATGCAAGTATACAGGGATTAGACGCCCATGGTGAAGATGAGGTGATGGGGGCCAGGGAATTAGAAGTCTTGGAGGAGGTGGAGGGTGTGGGTGGTGTCCTGGGCGTAGGTGGGGAGTTCTTGGACCAGGCGGGAGAAAATGGAGTCGAGATAAGTGGAGGTAAGTTCGGTGGGGCAGAAGCAGGCAGAGACAATGGGTCGATCAGGGCAGTTGGGTTTATGAATTTTGGGAAGGAGACAGAAACGGGCGGTGCAGGGTTGGGGAATGATGAGGTAGGAGGCTGTGGGCAGGATGCCACCTGAGGTGATGAGGTTATGGATGGTCTGGAAGATGATGCTTTTGTGGTCAGGGGTGGGGTCATAATCGAGGGGGCGTAAAGAGGAGGTATCAGAGAGTTGGTGCCTGGCCTCGGTGATGTAAAGGTGAGTGCGCCATGCTACAAATGCACCTCCCTTGTCCGTGGGTTTGATGGTGAGGTTAGGGTTGGAGCGGAGGGAGCGGAGGGCTGTGGGGGAGAGGTTGGAGAGGTTGAGGCGATCGATGTTGCGATGGCTGTTGGAAGTGAGGAGGTTGAGGAACAGTAGGAGGCCTTGGAGTGGTGTCCAGGAGGATGGGCTGTGTTGGAGGTGGGAGAAGGGGCCTATAGAGGGGCGTGATTAGAATTGCAGTTAGAGAAATAAGCACGGAGGGAGAGGTGGTGGAAAATCTGTTTGACATCCAAGCATGAACAGTATTCATTGATATGTGGGTGGAGGAGGATGAAGGTGAGTCCTTTACTGAGGACTGACTGTTCATCCTACTACAAAGGGTATGGAGTTAAATTTTTAACACACTGACCACTTGGAGAAAGATTTGGTTGCAATTTATTTCAATTCTTACTTCAATTGATTTCAGCAAGCTTTCTTGAAGATATCACAGAAGCTTTTTCAACATTATGCGGTAAAAGATCCTTTGACGTTCCACAGTTAAGTAAATGACCTCACAAAGGCCCCTTTATGAGTAACTAAACTCCAAAAGATTGACCATGTGACTCCTGCATCTAGTCCTTGAATCTCAAATTTAAGCTTCTCTTTGTCCTTTTTCGACATAAACTTTATCCAATTTCACATGTTCAAGCTAGATAAAAGAGTTCAGTATCCAACAAAATTGTAGGCACAATATTTGACATGAGACACAATGGGGTTGTTGTTAACAGTGCTTTAGAGGGTGGGGTTCAGTGTGTGTAATGTTGTGCATGATACTCAGGTGGTAGAATGAAGGAAAACCTGGCCAACTTTACCACCAGGCAAATTAATAAGAGGATAGGTGGACTAAGCCAATTCCATTGGGAGCAGGCCATCCACTTTGACTGCACAATTTCCAGCAGTCGTCTGGGCTTTTATAAAAATAGCGATGAACCTCTTGAAGACAGTTTGTGATAGGGTTAGGGTTAGAGTTAGGTTCCTCAACTAGAAGGCTTTTTTAATGTTCATTTTCCATGGTACAGCAACTTGACACGACCAGAAAGAGCAGAATAGTTGTCTCTAGGTTTTCAGACACAATATTGTAGATGCATGTTGTTGACAATGGTCAGGGCTGGCAGCACCAATCCTATGTTGACCCACTCCCTTGAGGAGGCTTGAGGATGCCCAACAGCATCACAAAGAATGCCAACAGGGGCTATCAGGTGGAGAAGGTCTGAATTTCTGAGTGTACTCCTCCTCTCAGAATTCCATCAATTCTCAGTCAAGGCAATCATCTCAAGCATTACCATTTTCCAAGTATCTTGTGATCTTTTCCCTCAGAATATGCAGAATTCCCATGTTCGTGCATTTGGTTTTCCTGTCCTCAGTCACAATGTTGTCTTTCCCTTTATTTGAGTGATGAACATACACACCTCAAAGAGAGAAGTAAGATCACGGAGGAGGCACCGGAAATAAGTGGAGCATCCAGAACACTGGAAATAGTGAGGTTAATGCTTAATGCAAGAAGGGGATTGTTAGCTGTTTTGCTCCATTACACATCACAGTAATGGCTATTTCAGCTCAATTTTAAGCTCCAAACGTTATAGTTCTGCCCTTCAGTCTTTCTTCTGTTCATATTCCCTCAACGTTATTCTGAACAACAAAAACTTCATAGAAAGCTCCTTATGAAGATGTCATATTTAAAATATTAATTCCTAGTGTCAATCAGTTGAATATATAAGCATTGTAGAATTTTTGCAAAGAACACTTTTCAAAGCATAGGATACTGCTAAAATGTTGCACTTATGAAGGACACAAATTGCATTTTTAACAGACGCAGGGTCTACGAGCGCTTGGAGACAGGTCACATGACACTGTCTTGAGGTTTAAAAAACAAACTGGATTTTGAACCAGTAGCCAGAGATAAATCACCAGCCAAGGTGTCTTATAAATAGACCCCCTCATCTGCTTTCTTCCCAACTTCAGCTCCTCTGACATACTGCGATATAGAAGGCAGACAATACCTGAATGGGTTAACTGACATCTCAACTCTAACAACTGAGATAAGCTCCACCAGGTTATAAAGGACTGTTCCTGTGGGAGATCTTACCAGTTCTAGATCTGATTTTGTATTTGTTACCAGAAACTGTGTGAGAATGTTTCAGTAGTCACACTGTGAACTTACTCTTAAGTTGGTCCTAATATCTCACAAGAGATCGCCATATTTCACAGACATTATGTAACTAGCTATTTAATAACATGTAATGAACCTTTACAGTTTATTGAGATAAAGCCTATTTGCTACTGAAGACTTCTTGTGGCTCTTCTCCATGACATGGTATCAATAGTTTAGACGAATACCAATAAGAGCTGGTGGCAGTGAAATTTCCCAGTGCTTCTCAGCCCAGCATTACAATACTGAGCACTCTGCTGCTTTTGTTACTGCTGCTATTCCTCCTCCTTCTCTGTACCCAATACAGTTCACCAAGAGCATCATCCACCCAAACTTGTTACTCCTTCAGAGTCTCAGAAATCGGCAACTTGGAAACAACCAAATTGATCTAAATCCAAACATTGCTGAAAAATGGGATCAGAAAATTTAAGTGGTTATTTTTGACCGGTGCTGACTTGATGGGCTAAAGGGCCTTTCTCATGCGGTAGATTGCTAAGACTCTAAGCCCAAGAGTACACAGGAGCAACTAATCTGTGTTACTATAGTGTAAAACCCCTTCCAAAGGCTCTTGCAGCACAGTGGTAATATCCTTACTTCTGGACTAGGAGACATGAGTTCAAATCCTACCTGCTCCAGAGATGCATAATAATGCCTCTAAGCATGTTGATTAGAAAATACCTGCATCATGACAATCTAGCATTTCATTATTATTTTAATCTTTTCTTACCCAATTGTAGGATGAATCTTGGGTTCCAGTGCATTTAAAGTTTGTATACAAAATACTTCCTACTGCAAGTGAAAGCCTTCTTGAGGTTATATTGGCTTGGAAAATCAGTAAAACAGATTGCCAGTTATTAAATTCGAAGTAATTATTGACTGAATACACTTAAAGGTTTATGGCCTTCATGCTTAGAGTATAATAACGATCATTAATGTTGGAATTCCATTGCAGCAATGCAGCAAGCTTTGAATAATGGTGAATAAAGCTGAAATGCTCCATATTTGATCATATTAGCAAAGTATGTAAGCGGATTTAATTTTCTTAGACTGCATTATGAAGTTAGCGCTACACTTGTTCCTTCAACCCATTTGGACAATAAAGTTAATCTGATAAATTCTTTTATTATTGTAAGAACAAAAGTAAACAATTTTGGTTCTGATTTGAACTGTCTGCAACAGTGTTTAGACCAAAAGGATTTGCAGTGGATTTAACATTTCCACGTTCATTTAATGCCCAGATTTCACTCAAGAGTCCACTGAGGAATGGAGTGAAATACTTGGTGTGTTTCAAAAATAATAAAATTTTAAAATATATGAAAGGAAATGAATTAGTAAATTATGCATTATACCAGTGTTAATGTATGTTGGTATCAGCACTTCCCCATAGGTATTACATAATGATGTAGGATAAGCAGGGTGTTTAAATATAGCAATTTCTTCGAAATTTAAACTCAGGAAATTGTAAGTGTCGAGAATTATAAAATCTTACAGCACAGGAAATATCTATATGGTCCATCATTGCTGTGCCACATCTTTGAAAGAGCTATCTAATTTAGTCCCTCTCCACTAGCCTTTCCCCTTATTGTTACAAATCTGTCCTTTTCGGGAATAATAATATGATGGGAAAATGGAATCGAGGTGCCATATAGATCAAGCACGATATGATGTAACAATGAACAGAAACTTCCACAGAAACTCAGCACAGGTAGTTCTCCTATAATGCAACAGTTGTGTTCTTGTGTGACCTCACACTATAGAAAATTGCATTATAGAGAGATTGCTATAGAAAGTCGCTATACCTGTACAGCAGAAAGTTTGCGTTATCCAAACAGCATCCACTATTCATCAATTGTGTTACAGCCAATTCGCGTCAATGAAACAGCAACTATAGAAAGAAAAACAATGTTAATGTTTCAACTCTAATATAATACTTCTTCTAAACTGAAGAGGTAGTAGTGTTTTAATTTGCTGTTGTAAAAGGTAGAGTGGGTGAGGTAGAACAAAAGGGAAGGCCAGATATAGCTTAGAGGGTGGGAGAGATTAAATGACAAAGATGTCATGGAGCAAAACCAAAGAACTGGGATATATTCCTGAAAGGGAAAGAGCATAAAAAGTGTCGTACTCTGATGCTTCATCCAAATTCAATTTGGAATAACTGCTCATTGATCATGTTGTTGCATCATTTTCTCCCATCTTTTCAATAATGCATTGTGTATCTGTAGCTGGGTGGTAACAGTGTGTGAGGCAAAAACAGTGTGGATCTTTCTTCCAAACATGAGAGCTGTTGGTGAGGGTAAACCATTGCCTAGACAATAGCATGAAGATATTTCATGGTTATCTGAAAATCTTGGCTGGTAGCTTTACATTCAATGATCATTGGAATTTACCATATGGATAATGCATTCCAAGAGAGCATTTGACTGAGGGTTGTGAGGAAAGGAGGGAACGTGTTGAATATGCCACTCCCTGTACATGTCTTGGAAGAGTGCACTACATTTGATTTGTCTCACAAAAGGGAATTTAGTGGAATAGTCTTTCACCAGAATGTAATTGTGTCTTTTGACACAGAAAATATCAGTGGCAATCTTGCGCCATAGCTCAGAAAGAATGTTGTGTGGGCTGAAAGATTCTTTCAGCTGTTGAAGTTGATAGAGTGACATATTTTGCGTGACTGGATCAATGTCCTTAATGATGTTGGGCTAATAGTTGGAATTATGTGCCAATGTCTTGGCTTTTTGTCTTTGCCTATATGACCAATGGGCAAATGATCAAGCATATTTCACTGTCGACCTTGTGAAATGATCACTTGTTTGCCTTTGAAAATTACATCCCTCGACAGTCCTGGTTAATCTGTGAATGACCAGAAAGAACATGTTTGCTCAGGGGCCACCTGCTGAATGTGTTCAGCCCACCTACTGATAATTACCTTCTTGAGCTGTTGCAGTTGGACATCATCAGACATAGCTCATTACTCTGCTCTGCTTGGGTGTGAACAAAGCCAATGAGATGAAATTGATGTTGAAACTATCAATTAATTTGGATATGACAATATCCACGTGTGGGTCTGGAGGAATACCTTTGTTCTTTAGCAGGATTTAGAAGTTGGCCAAGAGCATTGGAATTAGCCAACTGCACATCTAGCTTCAGAGATAGTAGGAACTGCAGATGCTGGAGAATCTGAGATAACCAGGTGTAGAGCTGGGTGAACACAGCAGGCGAATCAGCATCAGAGGAGCAGGAAAGCTGATGTTTCGGGTCTAGACCCTTCTTCAGAAATGGCCTATTTCTGAATAGATAATAGATGAACTCAATGTTGTGGTCAGGAATCTGTGGTGTTGGAATTTATGTGTTCTTTTCCTCATTGACTATAATAACATGTGTCTGTGCATGCTGGTAAACCACTGATAGAAAGTCCTGCTATATCAACAATGGAAACCATTTCAGATGTCCAACTCGAGAAGCCATATTGACATTTAAGATGGATAATGTCAATGTACTGGATGTCAGAATCTTGGTAAGCAATTAATTTATTATGTGTGGACTGCACAACATTGTGCCTGTTTCCAAAGTGCATTACCAAGTATGCAAAGGGGATGATATTTGTACTTGTACCAGTGTCAATCCTGGCATCTTGTGCATGTTTTTCATTCCTTTCCAGATTTATCACTTGAATGATGGTAAAAGAATCAGCTTTTCTGACGATGTCCACATTGTTGTCAAATTGAATACATGTACTGACTGTCTGGAGCTCGCACACTGTATAACATCGCACTTACCTTTTGAACTTTGTTGACATATTTGTATGCCAGGGTTTGAAGTTTGGAAATGCCTTCGACATTGTTCCCTTGTTGGCTGTTCACATACTGCTGTGGAGCATTGTGTTGCATTTCGGGTTTTCCAGGCACTTAGATTTCTTGCACGTTTTAGTCCCATGTTCTCTTGTAGAACATAGCTTTTACCAGAATCCGCAGACAGATTTAGATTTAGATTTATATGAAAATACAGTGAGAAATGTTATTTGCATGTATCGTCTTGAAACACTGAATATAATGCGATATTTTACTACAACAGTGTTCACCTTTCTCTCTTCTTCTTGTTCCTCCTCTGCTGTTCCTCCAGTTCCTCCTTGGACATTGGCTGGAATCTCTGAAGCGGGCTCCAGGGTCTCTGAAACTGCCTCTGGGGTCTCGGTTATCTGTTGCTGCCATTCCCGTGATTTCCATATCCGAGCTGGGGCCATGGGCCTGAGGATGCATGGGTTTCACATACCTCCTGTTCTCCACCTGAATCTCCCCCAGAAGCTGCCGCAGGCCATCAGTCATTGGGGTCCTCCACAATCCCTTTCGCCAATTCCTCTGCTCCTTCAGGTACTCAGGCCTAGTTGTGGGCCTGGAGCCTCAGCTCAACCTGTGAGTCCAGGCTTTGAAGAAAAGGAAACAGAGGTAAATAGAAAGAAAAAGAGCAAAAGTAAAAAGAAGAAAAGACAAAGAAAGAAAACAGATGGGAGCAGATGAGTCCTGGGCTCAGAAGAGAGGGCAAAGTTTGGAGATGGAGCACAGAAACTTATAGAGATTGGAGTAATGAGGGGAATGGTGGGATGTGTGGCTGAATTAAGTGAAAAGTGCGGTGATGCCCATTTCAACGTCAACAGCAATCTTTTATGCTTTTCAGAAACAGAGTGTCGAGATTCTCACTAGACAGTGGCGAGTTGCCAACTGATGGT
Source organism: Rhincodon typus (assembly GCF_021869965.1). Lineage (NCBI taxonomy): Eukaryota > Metazoa > Chordata > Chondrichthyes > Orectolobiformes > Rhincodontidae > Rhincodon > Rhincodon typus. The sequence continues at coordinate 45,691,743 of NC_063335.1, forward strand.
TGTTACTGATTGTTAAACACCTTGTGTATAGCACAACTCATCTCTTTAATATTCAGTCTCCCATCTTACTAAAACTTACCAAGCAAGTTGCAACAATGGGAAAACTTGACAAGGAAACCACACTACGTTCCTGGAATATTCAGCTCACCGCTTGCTCCAAACGACCTCCATGCTGGGCACTGGGCAACAATATTTCAAGGTATGTGCTGTGGGCATCCATGGAGATTGACATCCATCATCTACCATGCTTTCATGGCCATCATGGCACCTCTCTGATACATCAGCAGGCTGCTTGGGAAGCAAAGACTTACATTGTAGGATGTGTTGGCAATAGGGATACTTTGGATACAGGGATGGGCATCCAGCTCATGTGATGGACCAGGCTGCATCTCAGTAATGTTTGCTTTTTCCCTTCGCATTTGCTAACATGATGCCTATCTACCAATATCCATACCTTGCCATGTCTCAGCATTCCATGCTGTTAGCACTTTGGTTCTTCAGTCAGAGCCAAAGGGTATCATTTTTACTATTTTAAAGTGTTGTTTTGCACAATCAGGTTGCTAGTCAGTGGGGATCTGTCCAGTGAACTATGGTGGGGTATGTGGTGGGGAGGGTTTCGGTATGGGAAGTGTCTTGGTGAATGGCTCACTAAAATGTCTATCTAACACCTACAGCATGTGTCAGCTGCTTGTGTGGCAAAAACACTGTATGTTTATTCAACTAAATTGCCAAGTCAAAAATTGCCTGGGAGATTGTCCTCAATCCAGTCAAAAGGGGTGCACTATCAGTCAGGGGGGTATTGTCAGTCACAACCACAGTCCACACAGAGGGGCTTTGACTCAATCAGTCATCAACTTGGGACGCTCACAGTCAGGGAGACTGAACCATTACAATCCGGGGAGTTTTCAGCGGTTGGTCCTGTACAGCCAGCACAAGCAGTCAGGGTAATAGCACGCTGTCAGTTGGAGAATTGCAAACACAGTGGTCAGGGGTCTGTTTGGTCATGCCTAGAGGCTGCTCATCAAAGTCAGCCAGTGTTCTGGGATGAATAGGGACCTGGGTGTCCATCCATCAATCTTTCAGGAGGGTTTGGGTGGGGCACCTGTGAGGGTGATGGGGGTGAGCGGGATCAATGACCGAAGGAGCGGGGTGAGGGAAAGCAGAAGCATTTGTCAATGTGGGGAGAAGTGTGGTAACAAGAGGAAGCTCAAGGTAAATAGAAACAACATTGGAGGGTATGGTAGGCCACAGTAGTGGTGAGATGGGGGGGAGTGGGTTATTGGCAGTGATTGCAACTGTTTCTTCCACAGGGGGACATAGAAGTGCGATATGGGCATTTTTGACATGTAATGCCAGGGTTCAGGTCAAGAAGGACAGTTGTAGGCAAAGTTCAACGTTATGGGTCTCCACATTGGGGAGATATGGGCAGTCAGGGGAGTGTGAGATAAAAGGAAACATGGAGGCTCAGGAGGGGCACCGGGTGACCAGGCAGGCCTTGGTGCTGATTTTGTTTACTGTGAGCAGCATTTCCAACCATAACTTCTCCTTTGGCTCTAGGTGAAAGATTTGTTGGATGCCGGTACATTGTAACAGCAAAAACATGAGGCAGCATTTGCAATGCCCAACTACATTAAATTTATAATCATTTCATTGCCCATTTGCTACCCATGCAGACTGAGGGTGTTTAGGGGTCAGAAGCAAGTCAGAGCTAATTTGTGAACTGCCACTGGAACTTGCACATTGAACTTGGGTATCTTGATAGTGTTGAATTTATCAGAAATAATTGTACAATAGGCCAGTGTTGGCTAAGGGAAACCACTATTCATACAACATCCAAGGGTTGTGTCCTCGTCTACCTTGTACATGTTACAATGGCCTGTATTGAATGCAGTATAAAGTGTTTGATGTGGGTCCAGGATTGGAAGGGTGTCCAAACACTGCAGGGTCTCCCTTCTTGATGATATTGCGTGGTCACCAAGGCAGTACCTTCACAAGTTGCTGTACAGGCTGAGGCTGATGCTGATAGACACTGGAGACATGTCCCTTGTCATGTCTCACTGTGTGAATGAAACGTACTCAGTCTTCAAATTCTGCGTATGCAACTAATGACTGTTCTGAACTTTAAGAACTTTTTATTCCGACTTTGCCCAGTTTAGGTTCTTTCTACCAAGAGTGATGAATCCCACTGCAGGAGGACAACCGCCAGCTGCAGGCCCAGGTTTAGCACTAGGTGAGCATGGAAGACGAGGAGCACCCAGCTCAGGGAGAGGTCCCAACCTCAGTATGCCTTGTGTTTTCTGGCTCCAACTCCATTTCCTGTGGATAAACAAGGCACAATGTCAATGCAGGCTTCATTTGTTCTGGAACACTGCAATGGAACTGTGCCTAATGCTGGAGCAGGATTGAGAGCTGCAGGAGTGGGAGGCCATCCTTTTCCTGAGGTTGTGAAAGTCACTGCGGTGTTCTACCTCTGTGTGACTGGCTCCAGGGACTGATGGGTTATCTGTGTGCAATCTCTCAGCCATGTGCCAACAAATGCAACAGGACAGTAGCCATCTGTGCAAGCTGTCTCTCAGAATTCCCTCCAACAGCTCACCCACCACTGACATTAGGCTCACCAGTCTATAGTTCCCTGGCTTTTTCTTGCGGCTTTTCTTAAGTAATGGCACAACATCAGCCATTCTCCAGTCTTTCGGCACCTTACCCATGACTGTCAATGATTCAAATTTCTCCGCTGGGGCCCCTGCAATTTCCTCCCTCGCTTCCCACAATGTCCTGGGATACATTTGATCAGCTCCCGGGGATTTATCTATATTTGTGCATTTTAAGAACTCCAGAGTCTCCTCTTCTGTAATGTGGACTCTTTTTAAGACATCACTATTTATTTCCCCAAGTTCCTTCTTAGCTTCCATGTTTTTCTCCATGGTAAATACTGACAAAAAATATTTGTTTGGGATCTCACCTATATCCTGTGGCTCCACACATTATTGTTGTTCTTTAAGGGTCCCAGTTCTCTCCCTAGTTACTCTTTAGCCCTTAATGCCCTTGTAGAATCTCTTTGGATTCTCCTTTACCCTATCTGCCAAAGCTATCTCATTTTTGCCATCCTGAGATCCCCCTAAGTGTACTCCTACATCCTTATACTCCTCATGGGATTCAATTGATCCCAGCTGCATAAAACTGACATATGTCCCCTTCTTTTTCTTGACTAGAGCCTCAATACTGAGCGTCATCCAGTGTTCCCTACTCTTGCCAGCCTTGTCTTTCATACTAACAGGAACATCCTGGTCCTGAACTCTCATTATCTTGCTTTTGAAAACATTCTACTTGCCAGACATTTCTTTACCTGTGAACAACCTCCCCCAGTCAACTTTTGAAAATTCTTGTCTAATACCATTAAAATCAGCTTTGCTCCAATTTAGAAATTTAACTTGTGGACTGGACCTATCCTTTTCCATAACTGTTTTAAAGCTAATAGAATTATGGTCACTGGTCCCAAAGGGCTACCCGACTGACACCTCAGTCACTTATCCTGCCTTATTTTCCAAGAGGAGGTCGAGTTTTGCCCCTTCCCTATTAGGGCCATCTACATATTGATTAAAAACATTTTCCTGAACACACTTAACAAATTCCTCTCTATCCAAGCCCTTAACACTATGGCAGTTCCAATCTATGTATGCCTGGGAAGTTAAAATCCCCTACTATTACAACCCTATTATTCTTACAGCTTTCTGTGATTGCCCTACATATTTGCTCCTTGATATCCCTCTGACTATTGGGGGGCTTATAGTACAATCTCATCAATGTGATCATCCCTTTTTTATTTCTAATTTCTACCATTTAGTTTCTCTGACTGATCCTTCAGAAATATCCTCTCTAAGTACTGCTGTGATATAGCAACTGTACCATGGAACATTGAGCTGCCAGTCCTGTCCCTCCCTCAGCCATGTTTCTGTAATAGCTATGATATCCCAGACCCGTGTTCCCTTCCATGCCCTGAGTTCATCTGCCTCTCTTTAAATGTATTTTGTGCTGTGCAGTACTGGCTTGCATTCTTATTGAGCTCCTGTAGAAGTTGAATACTTTTGGCATTCCTGAATTATTTTGGAATGTGTGCTAAGGAGCTATTGAAAGTCAGCAGGATTTAATGTGAGATAGAATTTGGGGATGATGAAGACTATCTGATGAGTTGGACTTTACATGGAATGAAGTTTAGAAGATAGATGGAAAGAACACTGGAAAAGTTAAGCTTGAAGCTGACAATACAACTAGAAGTTGGTTTCATCATCCATGATGTTGAAATCTGATTGATGTTGCTGAGATGAAATATCCATCAATGATGGATAGGATGTGAGCATGAACAACAGCCTAGGGTCAAACTGAATATTAATGTCACTATTATTGAGATTAGTCTGCATTGAAAGCGATTAAGGATGCTTAATTTACTGAGTGACAACTACCGTGATTTGTTGTCATTCTCATCTTCTTTGACCTACTTGTTGATTTTGGCTCTGTTAATCATTTAAGCCTCTTCAAAAGCCTCTTGTCTTTATTCATTACTTTCATGGTTCTGATTCTACCTGTTTTGGCATGGATATTACTGGAATAATTTAACGACTCTGCTGCTGGTGGCAAGATGTGCATCTGAAATTCAGGTGAATTTTGCTGCAAGTTTATAGCAAAAGTTTTGCAAAATAGTAAATGACTCAGATCTGAACTTCTGAATTATACTGCTGACTGGCAGAACTCTACATTGCTAATGCAAACTTTAAAATTGCTCCTATGCTTTTTTGTCCAATAAGGTTATCACAATCCTCCAGGCACCATATCTAGGATAAAATGGTGAGCTTCCGGTTACAATTTTATGTGATTTAACTCATACAGAGTAAAGATGACTTATAGATTGGATTTGTCAGTTCCATTGCCTGGATGTGGCTTATTGTTTCTGTGGCAAAGGCTACCAATCCATCCTCACATCCCTCTTCGTGTTGGGGCACCATTCCATACTCTCAGTTTCTGTATCACTATCATCTGTTCTGATGCTACAACCCTCAAGCCAGCACTTCATGAATGCCATCCATTTTTTTTTCTTTGGGGAACCCACCTGCCCCTCCTCCCCCATAGTTGTGGTTGACAGGCCCCTCCACAGTGTTAATTTCCCACACTTCTACTGTCACTATTACCCCTCCCTCTCAGAAACATTTCTAACATCCACGTTCAGTGGACCTTCCTCTGCCATCTTCAGAGTAACATCACTTGAAACATCTCCTCGTTTTCAATTTCAACATTACAAGGGAACTGTTGTCTCTGTGATACTGCTGTCAATTCTTCAACCACCCCCAAAAAACCGTCCCCTTCCTGTCCATTCCAGCACTCGAGATGCAACACAAGTCCTTTAACCTCCTCCTATCCCACTCTCCCAGGTTGCAAATACTTTGTCTGTGAGTGTAATTTCCACTTCTCTTTGCTTATCCTTTTAATACTCTGTCTTTTCCACGCTCTGAGCTCTCTGTCCTCAGCCTCCTCCAAAATTCCAATAAAATTTACTGGGAATTCAAGGAATCAAATTTCACCTTTCAATTAGGCCTTCTATAACCTTCTGGACACACTGTTAAGTTCAATAATTTCCAGGCATATCCCTTGTCATCTTTCATTTCTTTTTGTTTCAGACAGGAGTTGTCGGTAGTAATTCTGCTGTTGCCATTTTTACCTCTTTTAGATGCTGCCCCAGGACCATATCCTTTTGTCCTGCACTATTCTCCCTTTTGCCCTTTAATCTCTCGTGCCTTTAATCCAATCACAGGCCTTCTCTCTTTGTTCTATTAATCACCTGACATGTCTGACTGGAAACGTTTGTAAACACTACAGCCATGTCTTCTACATAGATGAACTAGATTATTAATGATAGGGATATTTGTGGAGCCTGGAAAAATGTAAGTGGAGCAAGCTGGCTAAACAGAGGTAGGCTTGGCTCTGAAATGTTTGCTGCAGTGCAGAGAACACCTTCCCTCGCCAGCCCAGTGTACTAGCCAGTCCTTTGTTTCTGTCTCCACTGATGCTGCCTGATCTGCCAACTATATCCAGCATTTTCTGGTTTTCGTTATTGTGAATCTTTATTGTGAATTTGACATGACCTGTGACTTATTCACATTCTGCTGGTGTCCATACTATTACCTCTCTTGGTTCTGCATCTAGCCACCTGAGGTCAAGGTAAGAAAATCTATAGTTGACTGCAGGTTTGTGGCTCAATTCTATTATGTTAATGACTATGATCTAGTAATCAATTGCTCATCAAGGATTGATTAACTCAATGGGTTAGTTTACATATTTATTGAACTAAATCACCTCATAAGTTATGAAAAAGATATTACAGCAACCAATGGATTTCTGCTTGTTTGTAGGTTGCAGACTCATAGCAGACTAACTGCCAGCCAGTGTCACAACATTGTATACATACTGAGTCATTGAAGGTGAATTCTCTTAAAGGCAAAGTCAACATACAACAAATTCTGGAAAGTATTTGCTGCAGGCTCTCTACCTTTTGTGGTGATGTGATCATCTTGCACTCATCACCTACGTGAATCTTGAAGGCCCAGGTCAGACATGTCCCACCATTCAATAAACACAACCTCACTTATGTTAGCTACTGTTCCTGTAAGCCTCCTGGTACTGCCCCCTGCTGAAAAGCTTGAAGATTAAAATTCAGATTTTGCTCAAACCTGTAAGTCAGGTCTTTGCAAGAGTTACTAAGCTGCCTTAGGGGCTGCTGTGGGCTGTGTGGGGTGGTGGGACCGCTACAGGCTCCAGTAAAGCTGCTACATCTTCCCTTGATGTTTCAACTTGGAAAATTATTTCCCATTGTTACTGCAGACAAGGGTAGTGGACTGTGTTGAGCACGCTGCTGTTTAGCAGGACATGCTATGAATAGATTCTTGGTTCTTGAACACCGGAGATGTAAGTACCAAGGAAAATATCTTTACTTGCATTATTGGGGAATGCCTGAATCATCATCTATTCCTTCAACTCTCTTGTGACACATTGAGTCTTTTGGTACAACATGCTCCTCTCCTACGGTGGCTTGGTGGTTAGCACTGCTGCCTTAAGCACCAGGGACCAGGGTTCGATTCCATCCTTGGGTGACTGTCTATGTGGAATTTGCACATTCTCCTTGTGTCTATGTCGGTTTCCCTCCACAGTCCAAACATGTGCAGATTAGGTGAATTGGCCAATTTAAATTACCCATAGTACTCAGGGTATGCAGGTTAGGTGGATTAGGTATGGGAAATGCAGAGTTACAGAGTTCTGGTGGAATGCTCGTTGGAGGGTTGGAGGAATTTGATGGGACAGATGGCTTGGTTCCACACTATAGGGAGTCTATTGTCTTGACTCCGTAGTGGCTTGTAAGATAGAGCATAGGATGAAGAAGGCACACAAAGAAGAGGTGCAATTGAATTACATTGATCAAGATTGACATCTTCATCAATTTCATTAGCATCTTTATAGTCTTCCCAAACATAGTTGGTTCCTTTCAGCTCATCCTCATTATTTTCCTTTTCTTCCCTCCACCCACTGCACTGACAAGATAAGACAAGAAGACAAGATAAAGACAAGAATCAATGAGTGAAACAAAGAGCCTGCTGAGATAGAGACAGTCTGACAGCTTGGTTCTTTAAGCGGTTCATCCTAGCTGCTTTTTATTCATGCACCTGCAGCTGGCACTGAAGGCCCAAGTTTATTGCTGACAGCTGGTGCCAAATGCTACTCCCAACAGTTCTATTACCTGTTCCTTAAACTAACTCTCTTCAAATGTATTTTGTGCTGTGCAGTACTGGCTTGCATTCTTATTGAGCTCCTGTAGAAGTTGAATAGATAGCATTTCCTGAATAGGCTTTTAGCTAGATCTTCATGCGGTAAATAATCAAGATAATATTTTTATGTCACTCTGTAATAACTTGTTCCTTCTGTTCTGTTCTAATCTGTCCTTTTCTTTGCTGAGGCTTTTCCATTGAAATTCAAATTTAATCTGCTGCACCTTCTACCATTTTTCTTTTCTGTATTGTTTTTGCTTCAATGAGTTTATCTTTCCTCTTCCTGTCTCTGATTTGCTAAGCAATCAGCGCTGTGAATGGCATTGTACAGAGTCCCTGGTTAATTGACTAAAATCCTTTCCAGTTCTGTGTATTGAGTTGTTATGAAGGATTTGACTGCCAGCTAAGAACAAGGAATTTGCTCCTATACCTTTGGAAGTTTTCCCAGAATTGGATTGTTCCCTCCTTTAGGCTTGCAGACCCCATGGGGAAGGACATAAACTGTGGAGTTTGCCTGAAGAATGAAGCAGTGATGTTTTTTATGCAATGGTGGAACACAAAGACTTTCTGGCAAAGAAAGTTCAAGAAAGTGGTAATTTAACAGTTGTTGTGTTGTTCGCTTTTTATAAGTGGGTTGAAGATCTTCAGCCAGAGCTGGGACACCGAATAATCAGATTTGGGGTCAGTCAGAGCTTTCTAAGTTACTTATGGGAGGTGAATCCTAAGTTAAGACATTCCAACAGCAGAGAGAGTCAGGAAAGATTTCAGCAATCTCAAACAAGATGGTGTAGCCTCTAACATTGTTGCTTTGATGACAGATAGTGGGTTAGTGTTGGTAATTGGGGCAAATGGCATGGAAACCTTGTCTATCTGCTGCAATGTATATGTGATAAGGCAGGCTCTGGAAAGATGGCACTGCCATCTGGCAGGTTTCACCAGGATTTAATGACATGTGAATTTTTAGGAGGCTAACTTGCAACAGTATCCACTACCACCTTATTTCATTTGTTTCATTGCATGCTGTTCCTGCCTTACTGTGGGATTGTTATTAAATAAATCTATCAATTTAAGAAAGGAATCCTGATGCTATAGTGCTTATTCTACATAACGTACAGTAGGCAATATCACAATCAAAGGGCATAGTTGACACTTTGCAAGATGTTGTGACATGATCTGTATATGATTACAGATTATAATTCAAAGGGTAGCTCAGTCTGTCTATGGAAACTGCCTATAAGTGAAATACTGGACTATAAATTCTGCTTCTCAGCATCTATATAGGCAATGTCTTATAAACCAGACCAAATCCCCTTAAAATATGTTAATAAGATAGCCTAGACTCTAACATTTCCTTATTTTAAAGGTAAGCGTAAGGCGTTGCATTCTAGATGCAATTTGATTGTTCAAACTACTCAACTTTAAATAAAATGCACTTTATTTTTACACTATGGTTAAAGTACAAACAAAAAAAAAGAAATGCATTGGCTTAACTATAACTCTATCAAGATGCTTAACAAAATAATAAATACTACTAATTAACTATTCCAATTCAGTAACATCCCATAAACACACCTTTAACAAAGGCAAATTTAGTAAAATTGATTGTCTCATTTGCAATTCTTCAGCAGGAAGAGAACCCCAACTTTTAGCTGTAACAGGGAGAGAAATAAGAGCTTCCACATTCAGCTTCAAGACCCCAGCAACTGCAGAAAGCTAAAACTAAAATTTCTGGTTCTGTGGGAGCTTGATCCTGTCCATTCAGGCTGCTTCTGTTGTTCCAACTTTAAAAAAAAACCAAAGCCTCACATGCTGTTAACTTTATTGACTTTGAGCATACTGCTCGGTACCTCTGTCTCAACCTTTCTGCATTAAAAAACCAAGACAAAGTATGCCTCTTAAAGTCATGGTATTGTCACTTCTGTAATGGTTATATTACTTGTTTAGTTACCTAGAGGTCCAAACTACGATCTATGCCAGTATGTATAAGCATCCTCCTACCATCTCATCTTTCTACCCCTTTCTCCCTCCTGTACTTATCAAACTTCCCATGAATGTATTTTTTAAATCCATTCATGGGATGAGGGCGTCGCTAACCAGGCAGCATTTATTGCCCATCACTAATTGCCCAGAGGGCAATTTAGAGTCAACCACATTGCTGTGGTTCTGGAGTCACATGTAGGCCAGACCAGGTAAGGATGGCAGTTTCCTTATCTATGTTATTCACCTCAACTACTGTAATAGCAAGCATAACTCATGAAAGCAACCATTTTAGCCTCATCAATCAGATGAATCGATTCATAACCTGGGCTTCGGAGACAGACATTTTATAAACATTGGCATGCATAAGTATTCCATCATCTGGCAACTTTACATTCTTAAAACTGCAAACTGTTATAGAAATTTTCCCAAGTTGTTCGGAAGTCTCTGAGTTGTTTTAACATCTCTTTGCATTTATTGAACATTTCTGGGTCATTTGAGAGTTTTCAAGCTTTCTTCAAAGTTTCTCTGAAAGTTAGTTTCAATTCTTCAAGTTGGTCCCTAATTCACGGAGTTGATTGGAAAGCAACATTTTGTGGAGTTGGTTAAAGGTTTCTGGGTTGTTTATAATTTATCTAAGCTGTCCCAAAGGGTGTGGGTTTTGGCAGGTCCCAGAGCAGATTCTGATCAGACTTGGTTCCCATAGGTTCTGACCCACACTCTATGGGTCAATAACATGCTTCTTGTCTGATCTCCTGCTTTGACCACCATGTTCTACTGTCCCAGAACAGTAGTGTGTGCATTTAAGTCCTGGTCTGGACTCTGCTCTGTCATTTCTTGAAGGTTCCAATATTACTCTCTTGCTGCATCAACTGCTCGTCTCTGTGATAACCTACAACCCTAGGATCTTCCACTCAATCTGGCTGCTTTTAATGCCAATGTTTTATAATTTTATTTTAAAGTTTGCGATATTCATACTTCTGATCTTTATGGGTTTACAAGTTATGTAAAAAAGTGTATATAACTTGTTGCAATCTAAGATTATTAAAAAGTTAATTGCATTTTTAAATGAATTTTAAATTTCAAATATGCTTGGCTTGGAGGTCAGATTGCTCTGTTTTGCATATATGTGGAATTCAGCCTCTCTGTTTGACTTTTTAGCAATCACTACAGATTTCAAAATGAAGCATGTTGAAACTTCTAGTGCTCTTTAATTGGTTTCCCTGCGTACTCAACATTTCTGGTCTATAGTAATCAAGAAAGTTCAATTGAAAAGGAATAGGGTGGAGGGAAAAGGGAGCAGGGGAACAGAAAGGATGGGGGAATAGGGAGGAGAGGATTAAGGAGGAAGAGGAGAAGTAGATTGAAAGGGAGGAAGTGAATGTGAAGCACAATAAGACAGTTTTCTTGATGCAAATGCATTCATAAATTAACATCTGCTCATAGTATTTTTCTCAATATCATGGCTTTAAAACTTTATAATGACTTGGAAACGAATATAAACATCAGTGATTCTTCACAATCAATGATCATAACTGTTTTAGAGCATGTTTAAATTCAAAGAGAGCATTTTTTCTTTAAAAATGGTAGTCAGATTTTATATTAATGTCTGATAAAGTAATAGTACATAATATTTAACATCAATTAAGTTAATACACAAAAAGTGATTATTATCAGACAGCCAAAATTCACTTCTCAGCACTTTTGCTCCAGCAGATTTATGCTTTTCTGTGATAATACAGAATTTTAACAATCACTCTACAATAAAAGTGAATAGCTATTTTAATAACTTTAATTGGTTGTATAGGGATTGAGTTTCTATATGCTTTTTAGAGTATCTAATGGGGAAAATATTTATATGTCAAGCACTTTTTGTATTTGCTGCAGTTCCTTCTACGTTATGCGCTACTCATTGAACCATTTAAGTTGGACAGTCAGAACAGGGGGGCACAGCACATTGTATCTGTTTGGGAATATGGCAGTAAAAGTTAGAGAACATGATATCACCGGCTATTGTTTAGTTTATTTATGTCATTATCTGTATTGTAAATACATGTAACCAAAACATTTGACTGTCACAAGCACCTTGCTCAAATCCATTCTTTTGTTTTCCACAAATGAACCAAAACTGTATAGGAGACAGGACATAAGTTCAACTCACAGATTTGCCCCTAGCACAACACAACTGTAGCCATGAATGGCAGAAACACATCTACATGTCCCTCAGGTATATCGGGTAATTGGCAGCATAGGGCTACTTGTTGAGCAAGGAGATACAAGGCATTCACTGAACTAGTAAGTGTTAAAAGTGTTATGAAAGGATCATTGGCATCCAATATCTGAAGCACAAACAGTTGGGGAAATAATGATAGCAGTGGGTTGTATTCAAAGTGTGAGCTGGAGCATAAAGAAGTTGTCCAAAAATGATATGATGACTCTGCACTCCACAATGTGTAAGAGATTAAAAGGGTGGCAAAATCTATCTTGGTTTTATTTCTTCGATTTTCCACTTGCAGAATATGTTGAACTAACAATTGGCTAGTGTGTAGTCTGTAATCGATATTATAACCAGCATATTGACTTAAATGGAAATTTCAGTGAACTAGGAATCAAACAATAGCGGGTATTGTTTCAAAGTGTTCTTTCCACTTTGGTCTAATGGCCAAAGCCTCACTGATGCGGCTGGACTGTCTTAGTTAAAGATTACAGTCAATGAGAGGGGAGTTAACTGTGTTGACCAGGGCTTTTAGTTAAGGTACTCAAAGATGAGTGAATTATCTGGCATGATTGTTCAAGGTCATATGTGTGCTAATACCTGACTGGAGAATACTACCTATTTAACTACCACCATAACGAAGTGAAAGCCAACAGTGGGACAGGTTACCTTTCAGCAGTGTTACAGCCAGCAGAAGGCAACAGAGGGTAGTTCCACAAGAACACAGCAACAGAGAAAAATGTTCAGGTGTTAAAGTCAAGGGTGGAATTTTCCCCTCCCTGGGATGTTCAGAAAGATGGTAAGCATGATGACTTAATGGAGCAAGAGTCCAAAAATCAGGTTCCCACTATTAAGTTAAACTATTATAATTAATACAGAGCTGTTGAGCTTTTCTCTGGTATTTTGTTTTTATTTTATGTTGAAGTAAGTCATCCAGCTTAAGCTGGTGAGATGACTTAACTTCTTCCCAACTAACTTTTGTCCAATTGAGATATTCGCATTTCAGTGACTTGACTAAACCAAGCAGGTAGCTGAGAAGTTGGGTTCTGGACCCCAGACCGGGTAAGTAAGCAGGTTCAGCTACCTCTACCAATATCATTCCAGTGCCCCTTTTCTTTACTTTCACTGGAAGCTCTATAAATGCACCTCCATGTTGACTGAAGCATGATGTTTCCCTGGACTATGGCACGGCCCAAATCGGAATCAGGAATCCACCAGTGTTAACCTTTCAAGTGCCACTGGGGAGGGGAAGGTTGGCCAGCAGCTTTTCCTGGTACAAGTGGTACAATAGCACAGGAGGAAATTAGGCACCTTGTGTCTGCAGGAAACTGCGAGGAGGAAAGGTGACAGTGGGAAGTGCATAGCACAGTGATGCATCATATGCATATGCCAGCAGTCTCCATGGCAAACACTGAGCATGAAAAACACTGTCATGTGTGAAAGGAAAAAGGAAGGCATGGATAGTGGTGTGAAGGTGGACTCCAGTTAGCCTGGGAAGTCCATCACAGTAGATTTGGAGCAGGGCCATTTCCAGTCTGGGGTCTGACCAGCATCAGTCCTGACAGTTAAACAAAATCAGTGTGGGCTTTACAGGTTGGTCAGCCAGAGCCATCTTGCAAATTCAGGTGGACCAAGGTGAGTCAGGGTTTTCCTGCAAAGTCTGTCTGGGGGATGGGCCACGTTTACTCATAATCCAGTCAATCAAAGATACTGTTGAGACTGCAGGCAGCTGAAGGCTGGCCACATTAGATTTGGTGGTTGAAGGCCAAGTCACAAGGGACTACTGGAGATACCAGGTAGAGACTTGACAATGGAGCAAAGGGCACTCTGTAGTCTTGAAGGTAGGATTTAGGCAAGACATGGTTACTTGGAACTCAATATGGGGGGGATGTAGGGACAGAAAGCGGGGAGTGTAATTAGTTTTTCTTTTGAGAGGGGGTGAAGTTCAGGACTGGGATATGATGCCATTCTTAAACTTCAAAATGGGAAGTGCACCCAAAAATCTTAAATATATAGATAAATACAAGAGCAAAATACTGTGGATCACAATATGAGAGAGGTAATGGTAAAGTCGAGCAGAGGTGAATGTTAATAAGATAATATAAACCAGGTCAGGCAAGATTGATATGATAGCTTGATATGATACATTGACAAAATGCTGGATACAGGCTCAATGGTAGCCTTCAAAAGAGAATTCTATAAATACTTGAAGGAAATAAACATTGCTGGATTGGGGCAAGAATGGGGTAGTTGGACTAAACAAACTGCTGTACAAGCATAGTGGTGCAGACTAGATGGGCCAAAGGGTCTCCTTCTATGTAATAATATTCTTTAATCCTTCACTGATTTGAGTGACTTTTTATCAGACAGACCAATACTTCTCACACTGCATGAGGTTTCTTCAATTGAAATATATGGAAATCAGATTTTCCAGAATTTATTTTGCTTCTTTCTTTGAAAGGGTAGTAATAGCAACCAGAGGATAAAATTATACCGTTGCTGTTCTTATCCTGCCTGCAGACATTTCTGTATCTAGGAAGCGCCAACTCTAAGGAGTTGCTAACCGACCTAAGTTGTCAGAAAACTAGAAGCTGGTTCCTCTTTAATTGGAAACTGGAAATGCTTCCCGAATTAATAATATTAATAATGTTGTAGGCACAGGTTCACAAACACAGAAGGTAGGACTAGGAACTAGCTACGCGGCTCCTTGAGCCGCCTTCACCATTCATTCTGAGTTGAACTTTGACATCAAAGAGAATTCAGCAAACTGGGCAAGTGTTCTGCATCAATTTTGGGCTCATTCAAAACGCAGACACAATTGTCACATTTTTAAAAGGCAGTTCTTTTTTAAAGGAAAAATCTTCCCTGGGTAAAAACAAAGGAAAACCTCTTTCCTAAAGCTTCCAAACTATACATGACATGGAAGATCACCGTTGTGCTTTGAAAACATCATTGTGTTACTCATTTGAAATAAAAGATGATGTTGCTGATAAAGTGCTGACAGTCTCCTGTTAAAATAACTTCTGGAGCCAACTATAGTTTCTTTCACCTGATTTCACAATTCAGTAAGAAGCCCAAAAAAGAAATGCCAACGCAGAATCACAAAAATCAACACATTAAGTACACAACACATTGTTTTGTGCATTGGAGTCATTCCAAGTCTGTGCTGAACAACTCTGCCATCCTTATCTTCTTCATCATCAATTAAAACAGTTCAAAATCAACTTTTGTTTTCTACCAGCATTGGTGTCGTTCCCAGTAACTGTTCCATTTTCTTTTCCCATGTCCGTCCTATTGAAATGTATGAGAAGCAATTGTTCAAATAGTGGATAGGATCATGAGAATATGGAACTTCATACTTCATGTGGCTTGCTACCACAAGTAATTAATTGTAATCTCCTAAAACAAAAGGTTTCACTTTTTTGTCACAATTATTAATGCTTCATACATGCTGTCACATGGAATATTCATAACAGAAGGTTTTCTCCGGTCAGTTGGCATGGCATTGTTCATTTCTAGAAGGCTTCTCATGTTGCAAGAACAGAACATTCTGGAAATGCTCAGCAGGTCAGGCAGCACCTTTGAAGAGACAGCAAAACAGAGTTAGTGTTTCAGGTCAGTGGCCTCTTGTTGGAAATTACTTATCAATTCGGTTGAAAGCTCATCGACCTGAAATTTTTCGATGGGGTAACAGAGAGAGTTGTTGAGGGCAGTGCAGATGACGCAATACATGTGAACATTTCTGAAAGCATATGGCAAAAAATACCACTGCCCTATTTCACCTGGCTGATCTTTGTCCACATTTTAAACAATTCCTCCTTTGACTCATCTCACTTTCTCCAAGTAAAATGCTAAGAGTGGCTGCATGGGTCTCATTGACACCTGTCTCTTTTTTTCATTCATTCACACATATGGGCGTCACTGGCTAGGGCAGCATTTCTTGCCTGTCTGTAAGGGCAATTAAGAATCATTGATGTGGAGTCATGTGTGGGCCAAATCAAGTAAGGATAGGATTTCCTTGCCTAAAGATATTTGTGAACCAGATGGGTTTTTTTTAAAATAACAAACAATGGTTACATGCTGCCGTTAATTCCATTCTTTTTTCCAGACTTTGTTGAGTTCAAATGTCACCATCTGCAATGGTGGGACTCAAACCTATGTTCCCAGAATACTGGTTCCTGGATCATTAGTCCAGTGACATTGCCACGACACTACCAAACCTCCCATACCTTATTCCAGTCCTAATTGCATCCATTTCCAACTCTTTCAGTACATTGACGACTTCCTTTGGCGTCACTTTTTCTTCCTCTCATAAAGAATTGGAAAATTCATAAATCTTGCTTCGATTCCCATCCTTCTGTCACCTTTATCTGATCTATCCCTGACTCTTTCCTCTGGTTTGCCTTCTCTGTTTCAATTTCTGGGGATAGCCTGCCCTCAAATATCGATTACAAATCCACCAACTCCCATAGTTGTCTTGAAAACATCCCCTCTCATCTTGCTTCCTGTAAGGAGTCCATTCCATTCTCCCAGTTTCTACAGCTCTCACATCTGTTCTGAATTATGCCAGCATTCATAGGAGTGCTTCTGCCACATTCTCGTTTTCCGTCAAACAGTGGTTCCCCTGCATGTGGTTGACAGGGCCCTCAGCTCTCCCACATTTCTGTCCTCACCTCTTCCCCTCCTTCCCATGATAATGATAGGTTGTCCTTGTCCTCATTTTCCACCCTACCAGCCTCTGCATTCAAAGGATCATTTTTTACCATTTCTGCCACTTCTAGCTGATGCCACCTCCAAACACATTTTTCCTTCCCCTACCTTATCAACATTCCACAAGGATCATCCCATCCGCTGTCACTCCAAACAAAGCCTCAGCCTATCACTCTGAACACAGCTCCTCCCTGTCCAAGGCCCCAAACAAAACTTTGAGGTGAAAGAGCATTGTACCTTCTTTCAATTTAGTCTACTGTATTTAATGCAAACAATGTGGCCTCCTCTATAAAGATGAGACCAAAAGGAAACTGGCTGACTGCTTTGTAGAACAGTTCTGCTCGATCTATAAGAATGAACCGACCTTCTAATGTTTACAATTTCAATACACCATCTTGTGTTAATGGTTCTGTCTAGGCCTGCTGTAATGCTCAAGTGAACCTCACACAAACTGGAGGAGCCGACTTCATTTTCCCACTTAGGGCATTTCATTGTCTTCAGGACTCAATATTGAGTTCCACAACTTCAGAGCATGAGCACTGTTCTCCTTTTGGATTACCCTTACCCCACACCTCCACCATGACTTGTTTGTATGAGTTTGATCTCAGCAAAACCACCCTGAATGTTAACATTTTAGGGATTGATAAGAGTAGATGTGAATTTATGTAAGAAGTGGGTACATTATGTCAAGTCATTTAAATTACCTTCCTTTTAAATTCTGTAGGAAATGAAATACAACACAACACAGGAACAGGTCCTTCAGCTCACCAAGCCTGCACCAACTCCTAATCCTATTTATACCCACTACTTATTGCCCATTTGCGGCTTAGAATCATAGAGATATGCAGCATGGAAACAGACTCTTCTATGCAACTCATCGATGCTGACCAGTATCCAATACAAATCTAGTCCCATTTTTCAGCATTTGGCCCATATCCCTCTATACCCTTCCTACTCATTGACCCATCCAGATGCCTTTTAAATGTTGTAATCATACCAGCCTCCACAACTTCCTCTGGCAGCTCATTCCATATATGCACCACCCTCTGTGTGAAAAAGTTGCCCCTTAGGTCCCTCTTACATATTTCCCCTCTCACCTTGCACCTATGCCCTCTAGTTTTCGACTCCCCAACCCCAGGGAAAAGACCTTGCCTGTTTACCATATCCACGTTCCTCATGATTTTATGAACCTCTATAAGGTCCCTTTCAGCCTCTAACACTCCAGGGAAAATAGCCCCAGCCTATTCAGCCTCTCCCTATAGCTCAAACCCTCTAACCCTGGCAACATCCCTGTATATCTTTTCTGAACCCTTTCAAGTTTCACAACATCCTTTCTACAGGATGGAGACCAGAATTGCATGCAGTATTCCAAAAGTGGCCTCACCATTGTCCTGTAGAGCCACAACATGACCTCCCAATGGCTTCTAACCCTCTGTTCGCCTCATGTTCATGTGTAAGTTCTGAGGAAGTGTCACTGGACCTGAAAGGTTAACTCTGTGTTTTTACCTTCACAGATGCTGTCAGACCTGCTGAGCTTTTCCAGAGACTTTGTTTTTGTTCCTGATTTACAGCATCCGCAGTTCTTTTGATTTTTACCCCGCACTTCTCTCCTAAACGTTTGCCTCTCACCTTGAACTTCTGCCCTTTTGTAGTTGACCTTTCCACCCTGCAAAAAAGCCTCAGACTAGCCACCCTATCTATGCCTCTCATAATTTTATAGATCCTTATCAGGTCACCCCGTCAGCCTCCACTTTCCAGTGAAAACAGTTCAAGTTTATCAAAGCTCTCCTCAAAACTAAAATACTCCAGATCAGATAACATCCTAGTAAACCTTCTCTGCACCCTCTCCGAAGCATCCACATCCTTCTGGTAGTGTGGCGACCAGAACTGCATGCAGTATTCCAAATGTGGCCTAACTAAAGTTTTGTACAGTTGTATCATAACTTTCCAACTTTTACATTTGATGCCTGGCTGATGAAGGGAAGTGTGCTGTATGCCTTCCTGACCACATTATCCAATTTGTGTTGTCACTTTCAGGGATATGTGACCTGTCCGCTCAGTTCCCTCTGTATGTCAATGCTCCTAAAGGTTCTGCCATTTATTGTATAATTCACACCTGAACTTGATCTTCCAAAATGCATCACCTTGCATTTATCACGATTAAACTCCACCTGCCATTTCTCAGTCCAAATCTGCAATCGACGATATTCTGTTGTATTTTTTGACAATCCTCCTCACTATCTGCAACTCTGTCCATTTTGGTGTCATCTGCAAACTTACCAATCAGATCATCTGCATTTTCCTCCAACTCATTTACATCTTCTACAAACAATAAAGGTCCCAGCATCTCCATTCTGAAAAGTACCTTTTCACTGTTATTCGCTCTCTTCTATAACCGAACCAGTTGGCAGCCATCTAGCTAGCTCACCCCAGATCCCATGAGACTCTACCTTCTGTAACAGCCTGCCATGAGGTACCTTATCAAATGCCTTACTAAGGTCTATGTGGACACATCCACTGCCCTTCCCTCATCAATCATTCTTGTCACCTCCTCAAAACTCAATCAAGTTGGTGAGACATGACCTTCCCCACACAAACCCACACTGTCTATCATTAATAAGTCCATTCAATTCCAAGTGTGAAAAATCTTGATTCTCAGTGTCTTCTCCAACAGCTTCCCCACCACAGTTGTCAGGCTCATTAGCCTGTAATTACTTGGATTATCTCTGTTTCCCTTCTTAAACAAAGGAATAACATTGGCCATTCTGCAGTCATCTTGGACCTCGCCTGAGGCCAAAGAGGATGAAAAGATATCTGTTAAGCTCCCTCAGTGTGTCCTGGGAAATATCCCATCTGGCCGTCAGGACTTGTCGACCGTAATGTATTTCAAGACACTCGACATTTTCTCCTGTCATGTGAAGTTAGAAAAACATCAGTACTTACAATTTCAGTGGGAGGTTGTTGATATGAACCCAAAGATGATCACTATAGGGTTATGAGATAACAAGGTGTGGAGCTGGATGAACACAGCAGGCCAGGCAGCATCTGAGGAGCAGGAAAGCTGACGTTTTGGGCCTAGACCCTTCTTCAGAAATGGGGGAGGGGAAGGGGATTCTGAAATAAATAGGGAGAAAGGGGGAGGTGGATAGAAGATGGATAGAGGAGAAGATAGGTGGAGAAGATACAGACAGGTCAAAGAGTCGGGGTTGGAGCCAGTAAAGGTGAGTGTAGGTGGGGAGTTAGGGAGGGGATAGGTTGGTCCAGGGAGGACGGACAGGTCAAGGGGGCGGGATGAGGCTAGTAGGTAGGAGATGGGGGTGGGGCTTGAGGTGGTAGGAGGGGATAGGTGGGAGGAAGGACAGGTTAGGGAGGCGGTGACGAGCTGGACTGGTTTTAGGATGCGGTTGGGGGAGGGGAGATTTTGAAGCTTGTGAAGTCCACATTGATACCCTTGGGCTGCAGGGTTCCCAAACGAAATATGAGGTGCTGTTCCTGCAACCTTCGGGTGGCATCATTGTGGCACTGCAGGAGGCCCAGGATGGACATGTCGTCCAAGGAGTGGGAGGGGGAGTTGAAATGGTTCACGACTGGGAGGTGCAGTTGTTTGTTGCGAACCAAAGGTGTTCTGCAAAGCGGTCCCCAAGCCTCCGTCTGGTTTCCCTGATGTAGAGAAGGCTAAATCTGGAACAGCGGATACAGTATACCACATTAGCAGATGTGCAGGTGAACATCTGCTTGATGTGGAAAGTCTTCTTTGGGCCTGGGATGGGGGTGAGGGGGGAGGTGTAGGGGCAGGTGTAGCACTTCCTGCAGTTGCAGGGAAAAGTGCCGGGTGTGGTGGGGCTGGAGGGGAGTGTGGAGTGGACAAGGGAGTCACGGAGAGAGTGGTCCCTCCAGAAAGCAGA
Source organism: Rhincodon typus (assembly GCF_021869965.1). Taxonomy (NCBI): domain Eukaryota; kingdom Metazoa; phylum Chordata; class Chondrichthyes; order Orectolobiformes; family Rhincodontidae; genus Rhincodon; species Rhincodon typus. The sequence goes on from NC_063335.1 coordinate 45,712,358, forward strand.
TAAGGGTGAGGAGGGAAAAATGTCTTTGGTGGTGGGGTCGGATTGCAGATGGCGGAAGTGTCGGAGAATGATACGTTGGATTCGGAGGTTGGTGGGGTGGTATGTGAGGACGAGGAGGATTCTGTTTTGGTTATTATTGCGGGGAGGGGGTGTGAGGGATGAGTTGCAGGAAATGCGAGTGACACGGTCGAGGGCGTTTTTGACCACTATGGAGGGGAAGTTGCGGTCCTTGAAAAACGAGGACATCTGGGATGTCCCGGAGTGGAATGTTTCATCTCGGGAGCAGATGCGGCAGAGGCGAAGGAATTGGAATAGGGGATGGCATTTTTGCAGGAGGGTGGGTGGGAGGAGGTGTATTCTAGGTAGCTGTGGGAGTCGGTAGGCTTGAAATGGATATCAGTTTCCAGGTGGTTGCCAGAGATGGAAATAGAGAGGTCCAGGAAGGAGAGCGAGGTATTGGAGATGGTCCAGGTTAACTTAAGGTTGGGGTGGAAGGTGTTAGTAAAGTTGATGAACTGTTCGAGCTCCTCGTGGGAACACGAGGCGGTGCTGATACAGTCATCGATGTAACGGAGGAAGAGGTGGGGGATAGGGCCAGTGTAGCTTTGGAAGAGGGATTGTTCCACGTATCCTACAAAGAGGCGGGCATAGCTTGGGCCCATGCGGGTACCCATGGCCACCTCCTTTTCTGTAGGAAGTGGAAGGAATGGAAGGAGAAGTTGTTAAGCGTGAGGAACCCTGCAGCCCAATGGTATCAATGTGGACTTCACAAGCTTCAAAGTCTCCCCTTCCCCCGACCGCATCCCAGAACCAGCCCAGCTTGTACCCGCCTCCCTAACCTGTCCTCCCACCTATCCACTCCTCCCACCTCAAGCCCCACCCCCATCTCCTACCCACTAGCCTCATCCTGCCTCCTTGCCCTGTCCATCCTCCCTGGACCGACCTATCCCCTCCCTAACTCCCCATCTACACTTACCTTTACTGGCTCCATCCCCGCCTCTTTGACCTATCTGTCTCCTCTCCACCTATCTTCTCTTTTATCCATCTTCTATCCGCCTCCCCCTCTCTCCCTATTTATTTCAGAATCCCCTTCCCCTCCCCCATTTCTGAAGAAGGGTCTAGGCCCAAAACAGCAGCTTTCCTGCTCCTCTGATGCTGCTTGGCCTGCTGTGTTCATCCAGCTCTACATCTTGTTAGCTCAGATTCTCCAGCATCGGCAGTTCCTACTATCTCCACTATAGGGTCATTTCTACTTGATTACTTCCACAATGTATCACTATCACAATGGGGGCTAGTAACTTCAGTTTGATGAAGAGTCTCAAGTGGTCATAACGAGATTAATTTTTTTCCATATAAACATTAAATATAGAAATATTTATTTTTATTCACGATTGAGTACTTGGATGGACTTAACATTCAATTCACTTTAAACAGTGTCTTTTTTAATATAGTGAAGTCAGTATTAGACACTTAGAACTTTATCATCTCATCACAGCTCCTATTCAATGCGGTTGATCAGAGATTGGTGCCAAGGTAGTTGAAGGTCAATTGGAAAGTGTGGAAGCGGGGATTGGAAATGAGAAGCCATGGATGGGGTAACAACAAGGTGATGGAGAGAGGTGACAACCAGACTTAACAGTTTATATGTCGAAGGCAGGGGAATGAAGCTTTTGCAGATGAGAAGTTAGGGGTGGGTGAGCAAATCAGAACATGGGAAATCACATTAGGGGAGATTGTAAGGTTCAGGTTCAGGTGGGAGTGAGAGGGTTATGTTGGGTGACTCTCATGGGCCGTTGGCCAGAGCAGGAAATTTCAATCGAGCTGCTAAGTGAAAAGGCACAACAAGGCAGTCCTCAACTCACTAGGATCTAGGAATCCCAGTTGACCCGAAGTAAGTTTGAAATTTTGGATCAAATTACCAGCTTACTTCAGAGAGATTGGTTGCCTGCACCAACCTACCTTCCCCACTATCACCATCAACCTCTGCTAAATGTGAAGGCATTGGGAATTCAGATTGTTTACCTTAAACTCTACCCCAAACCAAAACTGCATGTTTTGTGGAGTGTGTTTGTGGGGGGTGGTGAGGAAGGGAGGGTGCTAAAATTCTCTCCAATGCAGTTTCTTTTCACACAATGAACAGGACCGATAGACAATATGGAAATGGAAATAACCAGCAAATGAAAGGAAGAATGGAGTGGTTAATCTGAAAGACTCAAATCATGGGGGCTACTTTCCAGATTCCTAGCTTCAGCTGATTCAAACAGGTCTTTATTGCAACTTCCTTGTTTTGATCTTTTACTGCAGCAAACTGTGCTCATTACATATTAACATTCTGCAGTTGAGAAGAGGCATATGCTAATGAAGTGTTTTCACAAATGTTTCCTGTATGCTAGCCAGTGGTGTCTTGTCACCTGCATGTCGTCTTCTCGTCATTTTGGGCTGACAGAAGCAAAGGTTTTGTTGAAGTTTGTGAGACAAATCTTTTCTCCTTCTGTATTTGCCAAACATTACATTTAAACAACATCGCTCATGCCCAAACACATAATTATGTCACTTGGGCCTAATGACATTGAAGTGGAAATGACGCACAATCATTCTGGTTATTGTTCACGCAGGCAATTAAGACAGCAATATACGTCTTCAGCAGGTCATGCAATGTATTTGAAATCTCAATCATACCTCTTTCACATTATAAGTACTACTCGATGCATAATAAGAACTATCAACATGTAAAGTGTAATTTATATTGTCTCACTTCTCTGAAATTATTTTGGCATGTTTCCAGCTGTAAATAGAAAAATTACTGCCTTTTAAAAATATTTTGGCATTAAACCATGGTTGAAGCAAAATTTGAGCATAGAAACCAAAAGAGCTGCATACTGCCAGTGGAACGTTGCTGCTGATAAATCTATGCAGAGGCAATGAAACATGTGCTTTTTGATTCATTCCACAGAAATAAGATGTTAACCTGGGCCTCTACCCTCAATGGAAGCACTGTCTCCAATCACAGGATTGTAATTCAAACCTCAATCCAGAACTTGATCACACAATCTCGGCTGACACCCCAGGGCCGCATTGTTACACGTTACCCAAGACACTAAATAGTGTTCTCTGTCTAAACCAACAGATGCAGTTATAAAAAATTCCATTTAATCTTTTCAAAGGATAGGGAGTTCTGCTGGTGTCCGGGCCAATATTGATCCATGACCATCTATACTGATTAAATGGTCACTTAGCCTACTTGTTGTTAGTGTTGAAACTTGGTGTGCTCAAATTGATTGTTGTGTTTGCCTACAAGACAACAGCAATTACACGACATATCTGAGCGAGTGACTATGAATTGGACTGTGAACACTGGGGCCTAGGGAACATCACAATTGAATATGGAACTCTGGAAATAGCTTTCAAAGTCTTTGCAGCTTCTCACAAGGTGAAGATTTACCCTCAGGCGTTTTTTTTTACTTTTATATGGAGTAGGCTGTGCCTTGGAAATATCATGCTGACAATATACGAGCAAAAATAAAGGGTGCAACTGGACTTACAGGCAAAAGAATTTTGCCAGGATGTTAAGTCCCGTACAATTCCTCTAGCAGTTCTGGCTGTGATGACCTCTAAAGCACCATGCGTATAAAAGTTCTTCATTTACCCACTGCAGGTGTATATTAAACAAAAACTTTCTGTAAACAATAACTGTTCTTTTGATTAGAGACAAAATGAAGCGTGGCTCCATAAATCATCCGTCTGTGAATTCAAGCCTGTCTTTTTCTCTTAAGTAAATATCTGATATAAAAATAACTTCGGTACAGGGCGTTTTTGTGAGGAAATCTGCTCCTAAGCAGGCTTAAAAATTACTCTCTGTCTTGTTTTGAAGACGTTGCTAAGTCACACCTAAACACTGTTAGCACCTGAGAGTCATTTCACCTGCAGCTGTATAGTAGGAGACTGACTGCATGGCACATGCTCAGAATGCTGCTACTTGGGAATTGTAAGCAGCGCCAACGCAACCTCTGCTCCCGGAAGAATGTGAACTTTAACCCCAACGTTTTATTTTGAAAAGAGGTTGAGGCCTTTCAGAAGAAATGCAAACGTAAGCACTTGCTGACACAAATGAGTACAAAGCGAGTAGTAGTAATTCTCATTTGTTGGAAATCTTCATTTGATCCTTGGGGTGGAGTTTGTGAAAGAAAAGCAGCGCTATTCCAATTATATACTGAGTAGTAACTGGGCAGAAGGATAAGCTTTCCAGTAAATTACTACAAATAAAAGGAAAAATAATATTCTATTTTCATTGATCTTATTGCAAAAATTCTAATACCTTACATTGATATATCAGTGCTGTAATTGATTTATGCTAGTTTATTGACAGAATTTTAAATAAAAACATGCAAGTATTTTTGTTTATTCATGGAATGTAGACATTGCTCGAGAGGCCAATATTTATTACCCATTCCCAATTACTTTTGAACATGTAGTTGGAAGCAGCATTAAATACAGCTAAATGCCTTGCTAGGCTGTTTCAGAGAGCTGTTAAGGGTCAATCATGTTGATGTGGGTCTGGATTACTCACTCAAATCCAGCTAAAGAAGGCAGATGCCCTTCCCTGAAGGATATTTGTGAATCAAGTCCATTTTTGACAATCCTGTAGTCTCGTGGCAAGCATTATTCCAGATTCTGATTAACAGAACATAATCTCTTGAGGTGTCGTGACAGGATTGGAAATGACGTCTCCAAGTTGTTACTCGACCTCTGGATTATTGGTCCAATAGTGTAACGATTATGCTATTGTATCCTTTGTTATATTGCAATGGTCACGGTTAATTCAAAATACACAAATATAAGTTTTTAAACAGAAGTTTAAAGTATCCTTCAGTAAACATTGCACGACAGTCTGTTTGAATTGATATTAGAATTTGGAATTTGAATGCTAATGCAGGTGTGGTTACAGCATGTGTTAATATTATTACAAGGCTTGAGTATGTATGTTGCATATATTTCCTCAAATGTTTGCCCTCTACTGATTAATCTTGTTACTGTGTGTGAATTAAACATTTGCGTTCGTTTATTACAACATCATCAAAATGTAGTCCATTCTAATTATAATTTACGAAGCCTTTATTTTACTTAATGATAATCTATTAAATGATCTGTTTTAAAAATCAATCATTCCCGGCAAAGCTCAAAAAGGTTGCAGGCCTAAACATGACTCCTACATATCTTGTTTTACTTCATATGAATGTGCATAATTTTGCAATGGTTTGTGTTTGATACATTATTCAACATAAATATAATTTGGGTGCAAATAATTTTCTGAGGTCATACCAAATTGTGTTAAACACTTTACAATGTACTATATGCGAGTAGAAAAGAATGACACGGAAATATGAAAATATTGACTTGCCATCTAATTTTCCCTATTTTATCATGATTCTGTGGACTTTCCCTAAAGGGCACCGTTTAAATGGGAAATTTGCTGCTTGGTGACTTGGGAGTGGAAAACATTATTTCTGCCGCAGAAAATTGACACAAAAGAATGTTGTATCACTGCTCAACCCTCTAATTGTATTTTCCTCACTCATAATTTGTGGTCTCTTCAGTTTGTATTTATTTGTGTTTCTTACTCAATGCTGCCGAAACAGCATAACTTCAAGGTAAGTAATAGCATTTGTATCCATTCAAACATATGGCACGGAGACAAAAAAAAATCATGTTTAGGACCAAGTTATGAAAGGATAGTGAAGGATGTTATTACCTAAGCGAGCCCAACTGAAGTGAACAGGATTCAAGGGGTTAGAAATTCTTGCACAATAATGTAAAATGGGTTATATCACAACAGTTGGTCATTATACACCCTAACTGCTATTCAGCTCCAATGAAATCAACAGAATTGAGTATTTGGTAATGCATATAACAAGTGACTATAGTGATAGCAATCACTATTTGATACTGCCCAAAGTGGATTTGTGAGAGAAATGGCTAAGGGTGATAAACAGATAGACTTATAGCACCATTTCATGATCACCAGATATCCCAAAGCACTTTACAGCCAATGAAACACTTTTTGAAGTGTAGCCATTGTTGTAATAGAGGAGATGACAGCCTGACAGTGTAACACTTGGTGCAGTGCTGGAGTGTCAGCCTTGATTTTTGTGCTCAAGCTCTTAATTGGCACTTGAACTCAGAACCTCATGATTGAGAAGCAAATGCAATACCTACTGATCAACCACTGATGCACTTATTCTCGTTTTCAATGATCAAACAGGACTTTTCAAACTTATGAATCTGATACATAAAGATAAAAGATCCAAGGCAACAGTTAACACTAATGACCATTTCAACAACTAGGGAACTTAATTTTAAAAGCACTAAACAGCAACAAGTAAGAATTTTCCAACCAGAACTTCATCACACGTCATATAATAGCAGGGAGGTACTAGAGAGATGTTAATGAATTCAAGGTTGCTTGCTTTGAAGGAGGGAATATGTGAAAAAGTGGGGTTAAGATTATACAGAAAAAAGTATTCTTATTCACCCATGAAATATTTCTTTTCCCTTATATTTGAACATATTAATGCATTAGAAAATGCTGAATCTACCGGGGTAGAGAGCTGTAAGAGAATTCAAAACTATCATGAAAATATAGATATTTCCACCATCAAGAGCAGGTATGGGAGCAATTAATAGAGTAACAGAAATTACTGCATATACAATTGAGGCAAATGCACTATATTGTTAGGCATGATAGCTTTTTCATCCAAGTTCCGCACCCATTCTCTACATCCTTTACTTCCTATTTAAATATCCATCTAAGTTCATTCTTCAATATGTCCTTTAGGGGTAGAGGATAGCACTCTCGCAAGCTATTGTGTGTAAACCTTCTCTTTTCCTGTTGTTAATTCAAATTCTGAACTTACATTGACTCTTTCTGGCTTTCCCCTACCACAGCAAAATGAACAATGCCCTTTATTATCCTGAATGCTCAAGCAGACCGTCCTATTTTTTCATGTGATATGGGTGTCGCAGACAAGGCCATCATTTTGTTGTCCATTTTTAATTGCCCTTAAACTAGATTCTTGCTGGGACATTCAGAGGGCCCTTAACAGTCAATCACTTTGCAGTGGATCTGAAGCAACAAGTAGGTCAGTTGCCATTTCCAAACGAACATTAGTAAACTAAATAGGTTTTTACAACAATTAATAGTAATTTCATGGTAACCATTACCGAGATTAATTTTCAATTCCAGATTTATGAATTGAATTTAAATTTCACTAGCTTTTGTGGTGGAATTTAACCAATGTCCCCAAGGGATTGACCTGGACTTCTGAATTACTAATCCAGTACCATAAGCACTATGCCTCCTACATTTAATCTATCTGTATTTTAGGAAATAACCAAGTTTACCAGTCAGTTGAATCTCATTAATTGAAACAGCTTTAGCTGGGATCAAGACACTGTCCGAAAGTTGCCTAGGATTATTTAACAATGTTTATTAAGGTGTTAATGCCTGTTAATTAGAAAATAATATTAAGGAACAGATTGCTGATTTAATAAATGGCCCTTGTTTGTCGAATACTTAAATCCTGTGGTCCTATAATTTACTTGGTATATGCTCAAGCCATTTTTGGATGAATATGCATTGTACTCCCTGAAATTAACACCATGATGTAAAAGGGATTCTTTTAGAGAGAGAATGTGCTCAGACCACTTCTGTTCTGTTTCCCAACATATTGCACCAGACTTAACACTATTTATTTGCATTCCTTCAGAAGGTAAGAACTTACTTCAGGCTTACAAAACAAACATCAAGCAGGTTTGATTGACCATTCACTCACTTGTTGTGGATAATTAGCTCTCAGCAACCACATTGGACAATCCCTGTGCTAATTTGAGAAACTGTCGCTGTTGCTCCTGCCTCAGTGGTGCTCATTTTGATGTGGCAGAGTGTGGTTTGCAGAATTCTTTATCACACTGAGTGGTGTTATGAATCACAAAGTTCATCCAGACTGAATCAGAAGTGTCCATTGGCACTTTGAGACACAAGTCTTAAATCATTGCTGATCATGTCCAACTTTGAATCCACAACAAAGGGAGACTGCAGCTGAGAGAGTTCCCTGCAGCATGATAGCCCATTTATATCTGCAATTTGCAACTGACAATATCTGCAAAGTCAGCGGTAGACTGTGAATATAAACAAACTGGTTCTTTTGGTGCCAGAGGCCGTGAGAGACATCAAAGTAGATGGTTTTGATCTGTTCATTCAATTACAGTCGCAGCTCTATAACAGTGTAAATACAAAGCAGCTTGCATGAAGCAGGTAAAAATGACAGTTTGAGCAGCCACTGTTCTCCAGTCTGCATCCATATAGTCCAGTATATTTGGTTTCACAATCACTAGCTCAGTCAGAAAAAAAGTACTCTGTAGGTTGGAATAAGCCATGGTTCACTTAGTAGTATTCTCACCACGACTCAAAAAATTGTAGGATGAAGTCCTACTCCAGAGACTGAAGAATACAACACAGTCTGACAAATCAGTGGCACATTAACGGACTGCTGCACTGTCTGAGGTGCTGTTTTTTGAATGAGGCATGAAACCAAGGTCCTGTTTGCCCTCTGAGGTAGATTTAAAAGGTCCTGTGGCACTACATGAAGAGCAGAGCAGTTCTCCATGGAATCCTGGTCAATTCTTATCCCCTAAGAAACATTCCCTAAAACAGATTAGCCGGTCATTATCACATTATTATTTGTGGAAGCTTGCTGGGTGTCAACTGGATGCCATGTTTCCTACAAGACAACACCTTGTTATCTCAGATTCTCCAGCATCTGCAGTTCCTACTGTCTCTGAAGCAATTAAATTTACTATACTGTCTCCTCAGATTGTGAAAAAATGCTGAATAAATACAAGTCTTCCTTTTGTTTGAAAAGTTCTGAACATACACCATTGTTTTAAATGTAGTCAGGTGGCTGCAGAATAAATACTTTTCAATACAAACAGGTCTGATTCTCCAGAAATGGAGTGGAGTTATACCTAACAAAATGACTTCATTATCTAATAGAAAAGCTACATGGAGACAGTCATTCAGCTGCCTCACACTTGTTTACAGGTGCCTTCCCCTTTTCAGCTCATAATGGAATTTCTTGACTGCACTTTAATCATCAATATATCCATCAAGAACTATTCTAAATGAAAAAAAATTCTCACTATGTCTGGCCACATCTTTATTTTAGAAAAAGAAATTAAAAATATTTCTTCCAATCTCTCTTTTGAACTTATTTTCTCCCTGATTTTTGATACCTTATCCAAACGGTTGTAATGCCTGAAAAGACATGGAAGACAAATTTTATAGGGGTTCTACAATTTATGACAGGTTTTGATAAAATAGAAAACGTAAAGCTGTTCCCATTAGCTGATGGTACAGGAAGTATGGGACACAGATTTAAAGTTTGGTGAGTAATCCAGGAAGGGGATCTGAGAATTTTTTTAAAAGCAGTGAGCGGTGATGATCTGCCTATGAGAGCGGTAGGGGTGGGGCCTAATAGAAATTTGATGAGCAGCTGAGAGAAGTAAACCTGAACGACTAGGGAGATTGAGCTAGAAAACAGAACTGACTGGATTGCTACACTTGTTGGACTAGATGGCCTTATCCAAGGCTAACTCTATACATGACACCAAACAAAAAATTTCAACAATTTACTAAGCCATAGGTATATTTACCCAATTGCTACACCAGCATTTCAGTTACATAGAATGTTCTCCTTAAACAGAAGGTCCACAGTAGATTTGATAGAGATGGTTAAAATTATGAGAAATCTAGACAGTAGACAGACAGCAACTGTTCCCATTTGTGGAATGGTCAAGAACAAGAGCATATTGATCTAAAATGATCAGCAAAAGAACCAAGAAGGGAAAAGGGGTTTTACGCAGTGACGATCTGGAGTGCATTGGTTGTGAGCTTTAAAAGTGGCTTTCAAAAGTCAGTTGGACCAGCCCATAATGAGTAATATTTGCAGGACCAGGGGAAAAGACTGGGGAGTGAGACTTGTTATATGGCACTTGCAAAGAGCCACCAAGGACACACTGGGCCAATGACTTCCTCTGTGCTGTAACCATTCAATTCTACTAAGAATAGCAGTAGGAATTCTGGAAAATTTATTCAAAGGCACCTCCCTGTCAGAGATCCGCTAACTCACCATAAACTACAGTATAAACTTGGGATCTTCCAGATCTGTGTGGTTTGGCTACTTATTTGGTAAATTCACCCGATCTGCTACAGGAATGGGTATGTTCTTCTAGACAACAAGGTGCAGGGCTGGATGAACACAGCAGGCCTAGCAGCATCATAGGAGCAGAAAGGCTGACGTTTCGGGCCTAGACCCTTCATCAGAAAAGGGGGACGGGAAGGGGGCTCTGAAATAAATAGGGAGAGAGTGGGAGGCGGATAGAAGATGGATAGAGGAGAGGATAGGTGGAGAGGAAACAAACAGGTCGAAGAGGCGGGGATGGAGCCAGTAAAGGTGAGTGTAGGTGGGGAGTTAGGGAGGGGATAGGTCAGACCAGGGAGCACGGACAGGTCAATGGGGCGGGATGAGGTTAGTCGGTAGGAGATGGGGGTGCGGCTTGAGGTGGGAGGAGGGGATAGGTGGGAGGAAGAACAGGTTAGGGAGACGGGGACGAGCTGGACTGGTTTTGGGATGCGGTAGGGGGAGGGGAGATTTTGAAGCTTGTGAAATCCACATTGATACCATTGGGCTGCAGGGTTCCCAAGCGGAATAGGTATGTTCTTCTGATTATTTATCGACCTGAGCAAGTGATGTTTAGCATTTTAATCAAGAGAAAATTCACTTGCTTCTTAATTAGAAGGTCGGGGGCTCAATAGGCATGGATAGAGTGACTAGGAAGGGCCAACCTACATTAGCAGAGGGTCAGTGACTAGGATGCATAGATTTAAAGTGAATGGTAGTAAGATTAGTGAGGAGATGAAGAAAGTTTTATTCACCTAGAGTGTGTTAGTGGTCTGGATACCTTTTTCCAATTATGGGATGTCTGGATATGCACCTCAAATGCAATAAACTGCAGGACGACATACCAAATGTAGGAGCATGGAAGGCTCATTTTTCAGCAGGCGCAAACATAATGTGCCAAATGGCCTCTTTCTAGGCTGTAAAACTACTATGGTTGAAGTCCCAAGGCAGGACTCAAACACAAAATAAACTAAGGTTATAAACCACGGCAGTTCCTGGGCAGGGTGTTGACTCTTGGAGGCTGTGTCTTTCAGATGAAATGTTTAAACAAGGCCCCATCTGCCTTCTCAAGTAGATGCAAAACAATCATGTGGCACTACTTCAAAGAAGAACAGAGAATTCTCCCTAGTGAGCTGGGCAATATTTATCCCTCAATCAATATCACAAAAAAGAAAACAGTCTTACTAGTTATCACTTTGCTATCTGTGAGAGCTTGCTGTTTACAAATTGACTGCTGTGTGTCCTACATTATAACAATAACTGTAATTATTTCATATGTAAGTATACATAAGACTTTTTTGTTCATTCACAGGATGAGGGTATCACTGGCTAGGCAGCATTTACTGCTGGTCCGTAATTACCCAGAGGGCAGTTTGGAGTCAACCACATTGCTGTGGGTCTGGAGTCACATGTAATCCAGACCAGTTAAGGATGGCAGTTTCCTTCCCTAAACGACATCTGTGAACCAGCTGGGTTTTTCCTGACAATTGTCAACAGATTCACAGTCATCATCAGATTCTTAATTCCAAAGACTTATTGAATTGAAATTCCACCCTCTGCCATGGTGGGATTTGAACCCAGGTCCCCACAACATTATCAAGGTCTCTGGATTAACAGTCCAGCGATAATACCACTAGGCCTTCACCTCCCCACACTATTTAAATCAGCTATTAAACACCTCGGAATGTCCAGATGTTGCGAAAACAGCTACATAAATTTAGAGACAGAGTGCTACAGCAGAATTATATGCACTGTAAAACTTTCCTAATGGGTTGTGGGAGGGAAATGAGGCAAAGGAGTGGAATAGAGAGATAAGAGTTTTGAGGAAAATTTCCCTATGTTTGCATGAATACTGCATAATGCTTGTCACGTGGAAAATCACATAATCCAACATTTTATTACATGGTTTCACAATGTACACAAGTGCTTATTTAGACACTATCAATACATAGTCGGTGCATTCTGTTGATCTTTAGAACCTTGCAAAACTTTGACATGTCACACACATCAACAGTAAGGCAGGCAAAAAATATCAACTATAGTGCATAACTTAATGCACAATAAATTCAAAAATATCATTATAAAAATATTCAATTCAATCTCAATAAAGATGTGCAAGAAATATGAATACCTTCAAACTCTGTTTCAATGTGTCATGGGAACATGTATCATCAACACTGGAAACCAACCAAAACCAATACGGGCTTGAAGCTGAACTTAAAAACTAAAATCAGCAGGTGCTATTTTCTCCAGCTATTTGTACGTTTTAGTTGGCAAATAATGCACTTCAGAATGCTCCTGACTGAATCACTCTAACCCAGTGTGCATTGTCCATCACCACAACTGTCTTTAACTTGACTTCTTGCTTTCTTCAGATCAGCCTAACTAACCCCTTCTACTATTAAACTTTGCCCTTCATTTTGAAGGAACTGTTACAACTGAGAAATGTTCCCCTTCTGAAGCGAAGTTATTTCATTCTCAGTTAAAGCAAGGGTTTGATCTACCCAAGCAATTTAAAAAGAGGGAGGGTTGGGGTGGGGGGAAAGAGGGGGTGGTTTGCGGAAAAGTAACAAGAGAAGTCACAGATTATCAATAGAGTACAAAACAACCCCAACACTCCAGTATCACAATAAACAGTGATTATATTAACTCAGGAATGTTGCAGGAAAGTTAACACAGTGTGGCCAATGCATGATTACATTTTTACTTTTGTGCAATCCACCAACTTGATAACGCTTCCTTTCAGTTTATCTGGGTGAGAGGAAATAGGAAAGAAACTTGAAGCGAAACTGTTCATTCCAGCCTGGATAATCAATAAGTGTCCCAGTTTTTGGTGGGGAGGGGTACATGTTGGCAGAGATGGTTAACCTGCTCAGTGTCAATCCCAGGCTGTAAGGGTTTTACCCTCTCAATGTGTGTTGTGGAGTTTTAATCTGCTCAGTCTGTGTTATAATCAGTCCTGGATTTTAAACGGTTCAGTGTTTTGTGCTCATTCGTAGTTTTTGACCTGCTCTGTGGGTGTTGTGTGATCAGTCTCAGATTGGGCGTGTGGAGGGGGTCACTTTAACCCACTTAGTGGGCATAGTGTAGTCAATCCTGAGGGATAACCAGGTTTGGTGTTGGGAGGTGGCTGTAGGCTGGGTTTAAACCTCTTACCGGTGACTGTATGGTAAGTTCCAGGGTTTAACCCTCTCAGTGGGAAGCAGGGTTGTGTGGTCAGTCCTGGAATAAAGTTTAACCCTCTGTGGGGTTGATGTTATCAGACCATGGTGTAACCCTCTGGAGTTTGGGGGTGATGGTGGTCAGTTCCAGGTTGGGGTTTGATTTGCTTTGTAAGTGTGGTGTGGTCAGTTCCAGATTTAAGCCTCTCAGTAGGGGATGGTTTGGTCAGTCCCATGTTAACGCATGTAGGATAGTGTGCTCAGTCCAGGTTTAACCCTCTCAGTATTGAGATGGTGGGGTCAGTCCCAGGTTTAACCGTCTCAGTACTGTGTTGGTGGGGTCAGTCCCAGGTTTAACCCTCTCAG